>NC_053041.3:401149825-401452856 GCF_002575655.3 Aegilops tauschii subsp. strangulata
CTGCTTGGACGAACCGCATTTGCCCGATTCAATTCGGTACCTCACTATGCTTATCTCAAGCTCAAGATGCCCGGACCACGTGGCATCATAACAGTCAATGGAAATACGGAACGCTCCCTCCGTACCGAGGAGCATACCACGGCCTTAGCAGCAGAAGTACAGCGTGGCCTTTTCCAGCAAAACCTTAATTCGGCGGTCGAGCCCTCGGAAACCATTAAGAGAGCCCGGACTATTCTGCAGCAAGACAGCCCCGCTCGTCAAGAGCTTAACTACCAATTTGGCCTCCGTCCCAGTCCCAATCAAATGGCGGCATTCGTACCGCGCGTACATAACTACGCACTCAAAATTCCATGGCCATCGATGGAGGCATAGCTAGCTCGTGATCCACAGTGCAGCTCGACCGACCCTGGATCCGCACACCTTCACTTTTTCTTTTTCATTTCGGGTTTTTCTCTTCTCGAGGCTTTTTCTAAATAACCTGATCATCGGATCGATCATGGGACGGATACACTAAGGAGGCAAGGAGCTTTGACGTACAAGGGAATCCCCAGGTGGTCTCTGCTAACGATTGCTATACCTGTTTCACTACAGGAATCAGCTATTTTGCCGTCTGCCACGGCAGACGGCAAAAGGCTCCGGCAAAGTAGGCTACGGTAAACAGCTACTTTGCCGTCTGCTTCCTGGCGGCTGACGGCAAAGGCCCTTTGCCGTCTGCCGCGGATGGCAAAGAGGGCGGACGGCAATAATTGTGCTCTCAGTCCGTTAAGTGGCTAACGGCAGGCCTTTGTCGTCCGCCGCGGACGGCAAACTTTCTAGTGCCTTTGCCGTCTGCCATATGATGTCATCTACACGTCACTACATGGCAGGCCTTTGCCGTCCGCCGCTGACGGCAAACTCTTTGCCGTCTGCCACTGTAGGCAAACTGACCAAATGGGTCAGCTCCCAGGAAGCACAGCTGGATGCCACCCGGCTTCTTTGCCGTCCGCGGCAGACGTCAAAGGGCCCGTTGCCGTCGGTGGCAGACGGCAAAGAGCCTGCATATTGGGTCTTTTTTCTGTTTTTTATTAAATCCAACAATTTTCACAGAAAATATATATGGCATATATAGATATATTTCACAAGGCAGAGTTCCATCACATAAGATATATATGACAACAATTTTCACAGCAAACATATAAGATATCCAACATGCATAGTTCCATCATACATAGTTCCATCACATAACTTCATCACATATGCTCCATCCAACTACCAAGTTCCATCATACATAGCATAGTTCATCCAACTACCAAGATACATGCATAGTTCAACGATACAAAAGAAACAGAGAAAGGGATAAGGAGCACTCCATCTATGCAAGCTTTCGTCAAGTGAATGAAATCTGCAAAATGAAAAATAAGAAAGTTAGAAATAGGTGACTAGAATAAGAAGAGTAGAACAAGAAGAGTAGAACAAGAAGAAGACTAGAACAAGAAGAGTAGAACAAGAAGAAGACTAGAACAAGAAGAGTATGTCATTTATGAGCTAACTTACGTGAAATGGATCATACATGAGCTAACTAAGTTGAAATGGGTCGTTTATGAGCTAGCTAAGGTGAAATGGATCATTTATGAGCTAACTTAGTTGAAATGGGTCGTTTATGAGCTAACTAAGGTCAAATGGATCGTTTTTTAGGTAACTAAGGTGAAATGGATCATTTTTAGCTAACTAAGGTGAAATGGATCGTTTTTGAGCTAACTTAGGTGGAATGGATCATTTATGAGCTAATTTAGTTGAAATGGATCTTTTTGAGCTAACTTAGGTGAAATGGATCATTTAAGAGCTAATTTAGGTGAAATGGATCGTTTTTTAGCTAACTTGGTGAAATGGATCGTTTATGAGCTAAATTAGTTGAAATGGATCGTTTATGAGATAACCTAGGTAAGATGGGTCATTTTGGAGTTAACCTAGTTGAAATGGGTCATTTTAAAGCTAACGTAGGTAAAATGGATCATTTAGGAGCTAATCTAGGTAAAATGGGTCATTTTTGAGCTAACTTGGATGAACTGGATCATTTATAAGCTAACCTAGGTAAAATGGGTCATTTTAGAGCTAACTTAAGTAAAATGGATCGTCTATGAGCTAACTAAGCTAATTAAAGCTAAGTCTAGGTCTTTATGCATGTGTTAAGCAAAACACTAGATAAACTTACCAAGATCCAGGAGGTGTAGGAGCGGGGTGGCTCGTGTCGGTAGCTGGAGAAGGATCGTGCGATGCTTGTCTGGAGTTACGCTGCACCAAAGATCATTTCCAATGTCTTGTTAGCATGATGACACTCAAATGTTAAGACTAGCAAGTAATGTACATTCAAATAAAACTCACCGTGGTCCCAGGAGCAATCACTGGCATCGGCGGAGCGGTCTGACCTGTCTTCTCGCACACAGACTGCACATTTGGTTTTGACGACTCAGTCATACTAGTTAGTAAGAGACAAACACTACATGAATGTTTTGGCTAATCTGCAGAAGAAACTTACCACAAGGAGCTCGTACATGGCCCTTGCCTGCATGTCATTCCGTGCCCTCTCCTCCTCCATCATCTTTGTCGTCCTCTCCTCCAACTCCCGCTGCCTCTCCGCCGCCTCCGCCAGAAGTTTCTCCGTTCTCTCTCTCTCACTCTGTATAGCAGCCTGCAACACCACTCACATGACCATTTGTAATCATTGATGGAAGTGCACACAATGTAATGGAGAAAGATAACTGAGTACGTATCACTAACCTTGATGGCGAGTTGCACTGGCCGTTCACGAGGCCTTATCTCAGGAGCGGAGCTCGTCTGGCGCGCGTTGATCTCCGGGAGAGTGCTAGGACAACGGATAAGTCCATATCCAATGGCTATGGATCCAGGGGACCTCCCGCCACCAGATATCATCACCAGCTTTGGATCAATGGGACCCTGGCTCGGGTTAAAGTCCTCCCCTTTCCTCGCCTTCCCCTCATCTCTATATCTAACGAGCTTGTTGTGGGAGGAGATGTTGGTGAAGTTGTTTGCATCATCGAGGTCAGACTGAGAGAAAGCCTTGACTTTCTTGAAAGAGGCAGTGTGGGCCATGGCATACAGGTCGTACACCTCTGGCACCTTATCCACCTTATTGTGGCGTGCCTGAAAGAGAGAAACAATGAAAATTAGTAATTAAAGGGCTCAAGCTAGCATGATGAATGAATTGCATGAATCGTGAAGCAAACCACATACCCAGTTGCGCCTGAACTGATATAAGTTGGAGCTGCCTTGATGGTGTGGCACACCTTCCATTTGGGCACGTTTGTCCTTGGCCTCGTTGTGGAGGGCTAGCCATTCTTTTGAGCACCACTCATCGACCAACACCTCCCAACAATCCATCCGATCCGCACACCATATCGGAGGCGCCTAAGTTAGCAAATAGAAACTTGAGCGCTACGGCTAAGAATTACTAAATGAAGGAACTTAAGTAGAAGGCCTTAAGAATTACCTTCATGTACTGCTCCTTACTCAGGAACTTATCGCAGCACGCCGGCTTGGTCTTCTTGATACCACGCAAGGCGTAGTAGTCTCGAACAGCCTGCACCCGAGCCTCGTGCCGTAAGTTCTGGAGTAGGCGCTTGCAGACGTTCTCGATAACATGTGCCGCGTCCTCCTCGTATCCCTCCTCACACCTGTAGAATGTCTGCAATCAAATGAGACAATATTGATTAGTACAATTAATAACTAGCTAGTTGAAGATTTTTAAATGTGTAAAGGAGAAATTACCCAGAACTTTCTGATCACCATGTCTGCCCTCGTGTCGCACATGACACCGTCGATAATCTCATCCGGCGGGGCCGGGCAGCCACGTAGTGCTCCCAGCTCAATCCAAGCTCTGGAAGCCGACCCTCACCAGGCAACGTGACAAACCCCGGGAAGTTTTGCCGGCAAAGAACTCCAAGGACGGAGTTGGGCCGGCGGACACTATGATGGTGGTCCCAACCCCTGCAGCATGACAAGGCCAACGCATTAGTTATTTGAAGAAACGTGAATGCACAAGGTACAAAAATATTAAATGCACTTACGTACCTCTCCCCATCAGGGAAAATCAACCACCTCTGCTCGCGGGTCGCCGGCACGGACGGGAGCCGTGTAGCACCACGCTGGTAGACGGTGCCCCCCTCCTCCTCAAGATCAGTCGGCTCCCTGCCATCATCAGCATGGCCACTCGGCTCCTCGGGCTGATCCGGCCAGGTACCCCATCCGGACGTGTGCTCCTCCGGGGTCTCGTGGGCCGAAGGCCAGTCGACCCGAGGCTCCTGGGCCGAAGACCCGTGGACCGGAGGCTCGTGGACCGGAGTCCATGTAGCCTCCTCCTCGGACGAGTCCACCCTAGCAGTCACGTGCTCGGGTGAAACAGCTGGGGGTGGCGGCGAGGAAGGCGCCGTAGCAGTCACCCTACCTCCTCTCCCGCGACCACATGCCCCACCTCCTCTCTTCCTACCTCGTCCCCTGCTGGGCACCGCGGTCGACGAAGAAGGGCCCGGCGGTGTGGCCATACTGTCCAGCAACGCTCGGCGGAGAGGTGCGTCTGGAATGGAAGACCTCAGACCATGCGCCGACGAAGAAGGGGCCTTGGCGCGCTCCCGACGAGCGCCCACCATCTTTCAACACCTGCCATGACAAACAGTAAACGAAATTAGTACAACATAAAAAAAGACCGACATGAATAATAATATGTGTATCACTTAAGTGTATCATCATCAAGTAGAACATTAAAAAATTTAATACCTGACACTACTAATAATCTCGATCAGTATCATCAATAAATGCATAATCATCATCATCACTATAATCAATGACGGGCTCATAGGGTTCAGTGGCATCAACATGTGCAAGGCCACCTTGACGTAATCGGTCAAGCAATGACAGGTCATCCGCAGCAGTAACCTCTTCTTGTTCCGGCTCTTCTTGTTCCTCCTCTGGGGTGATGTCGGATTCACTGTCACTGTCTACTTCAATGTTTTGGGTGAAGTATAGCGGTTCTTGAAACACTTTTTGGAAAGACGTGTCTCTTGGAAGAATTCTCCTTCATATGTGTCTGGGTTAATGTGAGGTTCATAATCCTCTTCCTTTGGGGGAGATGGTCTAGCACGTGGCGGCACTTCATAAACGACATCCCAACCTTTCATATTTGGATTAGTTTGGCAGGCCCACGGTAGATAGAATACTTGGGTCGCCTGTTGAGCCGTAATATAGACATCAGGAACATCTAAATGGGTGCTTTGGTTGATTTCAACTAGCCCTATATGTTCATGAGTCCTTCTAGTCTCCTTCGGCTGAAACCAATAACATTTGAAGACTACGACATTCGGTGGGTTTTCACTATAGAATAGAAGTTCATAAATTGCTTCAACTCTCCCATAATACTCGGTACCTCCTTCGCCGATAGCAGATACACAACAATTTGTAGACTTTCGGTCGGCCATAGATAGCTCTTTGCCATAGGTACGAAAGCGATACCTGTTGATGTCGTATTTGTCAAATGAACGGACCTTATAGTCAAAACCATTAGCGACTTGTCTCAATTCGGCGTCCATAGACTCTGAATTAGCCTACAAGTTTAATATGAAAGGATTGTTGCATTACGCACAAATTAGCGAATGAAACCGGGATAGCCGCCTACAAATTAGCCTACAAGTCTAATAGAAATTACCGTTTGTGTGAACCAAGAGATGAAACCGGGATAGCCGCCTCCTTGCTTTGCGAGAAGCTCATACTCTTCGACAGAATCCTTTTGGATCACCGCTCCATACGAGAATAAGGCGACGTATCGACTTTATGAAATATCCAGGAATAAGAGCAGTTCAAAGGAAATAGAAGTTGCGAAACTATGTACCGAGAACTTACTCGATGTACGGCCGCACTTCTATCAGGTTGTTGAAGATATACAACGAAATGGTCCGCCATTGTTCGTTATCCAAAGATACTGGATTTGAAACACTGGCTGGTGCGAGATTCCCTTTGAATAGGCTGAGGTTGGATCCACCCTTTTTAGGGTCGTCAGCATTGTACCGAGGCTTCGGATTATGCAAATGACGATTTTTGGCTTCGTAGTGTGCTGTCATGAAGTTTGCCGCCTCCTCAGTGATGAATGCCTCAGCCATCGATGCTTCAATTCTACGTTTATTTTTACATTTTTGTCGAAGCGTCTTCTGCATCCTCTCAGTTGGGTAGCACCAACGATTTTGCACGGGCCCCCCCAATCTTGCCTCGGTCGGGAGATGCAAAATCAAATGTTGCATTGGATTAAAGAAGCCCGGTGGAAAGATCTTCTCTAACTTGCAGATCAACTCCGGCGCCGACTCTTCCATTTCTTCTAGCACGCCAGGCGATAGTTCTTTCGCACAAAGAACACGGAAGAAATAGCTGAGTTCTGCCAGTACTAGCCATTCATCCTCAGGGATGAAGCCACGCAACATCACCGGCATTACCCGCTTAATCCATATGTGCCAATCATGACTCTTGAGACCAAATATCTTCAATTTATCAAGACTGGCTCCCCTCTATAGATTCGCTGCATACCCATCGGGGAACATCAACTGCATTTTCACCCACAAGATAATTTCCCTCATAGCTGGCCTTCCAAGATTGAACCATGCCTTTGGCTTCGTCCAGTTCTGCTTTCCTTTCGGTTCTTTCATGTTTTGTAACGGCCTATCACATAGCGCCTCCAGATCGACTCTAGCCTTAGTATTATCCTTTGACTTCCCATCTATGCCGAACAATGTACCAAAAAGTGCCTCGGCGATATTCTTCTCAGTGTGCATCACGTCGATGTTGTGTGGGCAAAGGAGGTCTTTGAAGTAAGGCAGATCCCATAAGCATGTTTTGTGAGTCCAGGCGTGCTTAGAATTATACCCCTTGAAGTATCCTAGACGCTCTGGATCTGGCTCGAGAGCGTTTAACTGATCCAGGGTCTGTTGGCCTGTCAATGCAGGTGGTGTAGAGTTTTTGACAACTCTACCTCTGATGAAGTTCTTCTTGTCTTTCCTAAACTTATGGCGAGGATTCAGGAACTGTCTATGCATGTCGAAGCAAGAAAACTTGCGACCGGCCTGAAGCCAACGAAACTCAAGAGCTCCCTTGCATGTGGGGCACGGGAACCTTCCATGCACACACCAGCCAACGAATAGCGCATACGCCGGCAAGTCATGCGTCGAGTACATGTACCAGACACGCATTATGAAGTTCCGTTTGCTATAGGCGTCGTATGTCTTGAACCCATTATCCCAGGCTTCTTGCAATTCGTCCTTAAGCGGTTGCATGTACACATTCATATTTTTCCCCGGATAGTTGGGCCCTGGAATTATCAACGTCAGGAAAATGTTCTTTCTTTGCATAATCTGTCCGGGGGGGAGATTGAGTGGAAAGACAAATACGGGCCAACAACTATATTGGGCTGCCGTCATACCAAACACACTGAACCCATCCGTGCTGATGCCTACTCGAGGATGCCTCGGATCTGCCGCTTTGTCACCATGTAATTCATCAAACTTTTTCCACGCAACACCATCCGATGTGTGTACAATCATCAGATTCCCATCTGCATCTAGTTCGGTTCTTTTCCCCGTTTTGTGCCATGTCATCTGTCTGGCCGTCTCTTCAACCATGAAAAGACGTTGAAGTCTTGGTACGATTGGCATATACCGAAGAACACTAACGGGGATTTTGGTCTGTGTCTTCTCACCCATACCGTTGTCTACCACAACATACCTGGAAGACTTGCAAATGGGACAATAGTTCAAGTCCGCATAGTCAAGCCTAAACAAGACACATCCTTTCTCACACGCATGTATCTTATCATAGGGCATCTTCAGTGCACGGAGGATTTTGTCCGACTGGTACAGGTTTGCAGGCATTACATGGCCTTTGGGTAGAAAGCGTCCAAATACTGTCATCATTGCATCATAGCATTCTCTGCCCAAGTTGAACTGAGCCTTCAGAGCCATTACCCGTGAGATGGCATCCAACTGACAAAGCTCAGTGTGCTCATGGAGCGAACGTTTTGAAGACTCCAACATTTCATTGAAGGCCTTTGCAGATTCCTCCATCTCCTCGTCCGAATCCCGAGCATCATCGAAGTCTTGCACCATGTTTTCCATCCCGGTACCATGCTCGTCGGTGCGACGATGATCCACCTCAGCTCGGTCACGTTGGGCAGACTCACCATGAAATGTCCACACCGTATAATCGGGCGTAAAACCACTCTTCTGCAGGTGTTTGCCCATTTCAGCCTCTGTCCTCTTTTCCCAATTGCCGCACCGTAAACAGGGGCACCAGGTTTTCCTCTGGCCATTTGCAAATGCGGCTTGCACAAACCCCTTGGTTTTTGTGAACCATTCAGTGCTCCATTTGTTCTGACCAGTGTGACCGGTGTACATCCACGCATGATCACTCATCTTGACTTTCAGAGCTACTAGACACACAACAAATATATATATATATATAATTCACCATGTATATATTCATCAGTTGATCTACTTTGTCAATTTTATTACGTCCATGCAACCTACACTCTAATAGGTAATGATAGGTCCTAATCCCACCCGAGTATGTTTAGATTGGGTTCATTTTCCCATGCTATGCTCCGGATCCTACGCAAAATTTCGGCAGCACCTCCCCGCTGTTCTCCTGATACACGTCTCTGCAATAAACAGAGAGGATGTGTACCCGGAGAACAACAGGGGAGGCACTGACGAAATTTATGCGTCGGATCCGGAGCAAAGCATATGGGAAAATGAACCCAATCTAAACATACTCGGGCTGTCCATGGATAGCGTTGGACAATTCGAAAGAATCAAGGTTATAAATATGCAAATGCATGCATATTTATAACTATGACGCTTTCGAACGGGAGACACATATTGGTTACGCATACTGATGATTCAAGACACATATATAGCTAGCTATCAAGTTTCATCGGAATAGATCAAATAATTAATGGGGGAGGAGGACATGTCATTTGTGCTCACCCACGAACGAAGGGGCAGAGCTCATCAAACGCACGGCGAGGTCGTCGAACACCAAACCTCGCAGCGATGAAACAACTGCACATTTAAAACTACCCGATCAACACAATTATATATGATGTTTTTCATAACAAAATCGAAAGATATATGACCTAACTAATAATTCACAAATATATGACCCCGTCGGCTTCTAGAAGGCCAAAGAACACCTTTTCGGGAGGTGTCGGGGGTCGGGGTGTCGTGTCGGTGTCGGGGTGCCGTGTCGGGGTCGGGGTCGGGGTCTCGGGGTCGGGGTGTCGGGTCGGGGTGCCGGGTCGGGGTCGGGGTGCCGTGTCGGTGTCGGGGTCGGGGTGTCGGGTCAGGCTCGGGGTCGGGGTGTCGGGGTCGGGGTCTCGGGGTCGGGGTGCCGTGTCGGTGTCGGGGTCGGGGTGTCGGGTCAGGCTCCGGGTCGGGGTCTCGGGGTCGGGGTGTCGGGTCGGGGTGTCGGGTCGGGGTGCCGTCTCGGGGTCGGGGTGTCGGGTCGGGGTGCCGTCTCGGGGTCGGGGTGCCGTCTCGGGGCCGGGGTGTCGGGTCGGGGTGCCGGGTCGGGGTCGGGGTGCCGTGTCGGTGTCGGGGTAAGGGTGGGTGTGGTGTCAGGGTGTCGGTGTCGGGGTGTCATGTCGGTGCCGGGGTCGGGGTCTCGGGGTCGGGGTGTCGGGTCGGGGTCGGGGTGCCGTGTCGGTGTCGGGGTCGGGGTGTCGGGTCAGGCTCGGGGTCGGGGTCGGGGTGTCGGGGTCGGGGTCGGGGTCGGGGTGCCGTGTCGGTGTCGGGGTCGGGGTGTCGGGTCAGGCTCGGGGTCGGGGTGTCGGGGTCGGGGTCAGGGTCGGGGTGTCGGGGTCGGGGTCTAGGGGTCGGGGTGTCGTGTCGGGTCGGGGTGCCGTGTCGGGTCGGGTTTTTTTCCTCTTTTTTCCTTTTCTTCTTCTTCCTATTCTTCCTTTTCTTCCTTTTTTTCCTCCTCCTCCTTCTTCTTCTTCTTCTTCTTCTTCCTCCTCCTTTCCTTTTTCCTCTTCTTCTTCTCCTCCTCTCCTCTTTTTTCTTCTTCTTCTTCCTCTTCTTCTTTTTTCTTCTCCTCCTCCTCTTCTTCTTCTTCCTTTCCTTTTTCCTCTTCTTCTTCTCCTCCTCTCCTCTTTTTCTCTTCTTCTTCTTCTTTCCTCAAACTAAACTAAACCTAAAACTAAACCTAAAACTAAACTAAAACTAAACTAAAACTAAACCTAAAACTAAATCTAAACTAAAACTAAAACTAAAAAGGAAAAAAATAGAAAAAAAACAGAAAAAAAGGAGGGGGGCTCACCTGGGGCAGGGCCGGTGGAGGAGGAGGCCGGTGGAGGAGGGGGGCGGGGCGGTGGAGGAGGTGGCCGGTGGAGGAGGTGGCCGGGGCGCGGGGGCGGCTGGGGCGGCGGGGGGCCGGGCCCGGGGCGGTGGGGCGCGGGGCGGCGGGGGGCCGGGGCGCGGGGGGGCCGGGGCGGCGGGGGGCCGGGGCGGGGGGGGCGACGGGGCGGTGGGGCGGCGGGGCCCCGGGGCCGCGGCGAGTGGTGGGGGCGGCGGCGGGCGGCGGCGGGGTGGGAAGGGGTGGCGGGGCTCGGCGAGGAGAGAACAGAATAACGGGCGGGGGGTACGGGCCGTTAGGTAGTGCCCTCTTTGCCGTCCGCCTCTCTTTGCCATCCGCCCTTTTGTCTCTTTGGCGTCTGCTGGCAGACGGCAAAGAGGTGGGCCGTTATGTTTTTTCCAAACGGGCGGGGGGTGGGGGCCACCTCTCTCTTTGCCGTCTGCCAGCGGACGGCAAAGATTCTTTGCCGTCTGCTGGCGGACGGCAAAGAGCTCGCAGATGGCAAAGAGCTTCTTTGCCGTCTGCCATTTCTTTGCCGTCTGCTTTTGGGTAGCTGATGGCAAAGAGCTTCTTTGCCGTCAGCTAGCAGACGGCAAAGAGCTGGCAGATGGCAAATTAGCTGATTCCAGTAGTGTTTTACATACCCGCACGCAGCTCGCTCTTGGTCATGGCATGTTAAATAGCCTTACTTGCTTATCGCATTACTTGCACAAGTAAGCCTCGACGTATTAATCAACTTACAATGGAAAATAATTGGCAGCGTCAGGTTATTACTTGTTTTTTTCCTTGCCTTTGTATTTATTACTCATCGCACCCGTACACGCTGGTACGTATTACTTCGCAAGGGGCTTCATCACGCCCCGCAATACGGCAATAAAGCCCAAACACTTTTTACAGTACAGTTCGGCACCCCGAACTTATAGCATTATATGCATCGGCTCCGAATCATGTCTTTGGTCAATAGTTGGGTTGCCCGGCTCCTGTGCTTACTACCTTACATTCTGCTATATCGGCTAGGGTAGTAAAGGGAGAACTACTGCGATTGTGTCCCGGTTCTTCCGGACGAGCACCTCAGTAGAGAAAGCTGAAAACTGACTGTCATGATGCAGCGAGAG
Organism: Aegilops tauschii subsp. strangulata; assembly: GCF_002575655.3. Taxonomy (NCBI): domain Eukaryota; kingdom Viridiplantae; phylum Streptophyta; class Magnoliopsida; order Poales; family Poaceae; genus Aegilops; species Aegilops tauschii. The sequence goes on from NC_053041.3 coordinate 401,161,321, forward strand.
CTGGTCAGCTGTTCGAGAGGTTTCAAATCCTTAGAGATTTTTTCCGCTTTATGCGAGGAATCGGTTTTTATCCGATCGGGTATGTATAGCGCCCCTAGTTCGGCCTTTCGAATACCAGGGGCATCGCCAACATTCTCATTGTCAAACTCCTATGGCTAAGTGAGGGTGATAAAAGCCGTATAGTCTGATTGCCTTGTTCGTTGCGCTAAACACCTCCTTTAAGGACCAGAATGTGGAGTAAAGAGTGTTTAGATTTATCCCGAACACCTCCATACTATCTACGTGGGGGCAGAAGCCGATGACTGGCTAACCCTCAGATTCATAAACGGCCGCACAGGAGGTAAAATTTTAAGAGTCACAAGCACTATATTACATAACGACCTTGTTTCATATCATAGGACAGGATAACATGAATGTTTTCATGGGAATATTACATCCTTCGCACATTGCTCCGCCACAAGGCGGGATCCCTCCAGGACACTATCAAAATATAGCTCGGGTCGGCGGTGCTCCTTGCCCTCAGGCGGCCCCTCGGTCATCAGCTTCTTGGCATCCATCTTCGCCCAGTGCATCTCGGCGCTGGCAAAGGCCATCCGTGCACCTTCAATGCAGACCGACCGCTTCACGACTTCAAGCCATGGGCAGGCACTCACAAGCTGCTTCACAAGTCCGAAGTAGCTGCTGGGCATGGGCTCGGCATGCCATAGCCAGACTATTAGGTCCTTCATGGCTAGCTCGGCCACCTTGTGCAGCTCGACCAGCTGTTTGAGCTGGTCGCTGAAGGGCACCGGATGTTCTGGTCCAAGGTATTGAGACCAAAACAGCTTCTCCGTAGAACTCCCTTCTTTGGCTCGATAGAACTCGGCAGCATCCGGTACGCTGCACGGCAAATCCGTAAACGCCCCTGGAGAGCTCCAAATTCGGGTAAGTAAAAGGAACATTTCCTTCGCAGACTTGCTTTGCATAATGAAAGCCTTACCCGTCGCGATCTTCTTGGCCACCTGGATTTCCTGAAGGGCGCTCTGGGCTTCGGCTCAGGCATCTTGTGCGCTCTGGGGGGCCTTCGCAAGTTCGGACCCTTGTGTCTTAGAATCACGCTCCAAGGACTCGTACTTCTTGACGGCGTCCTGGAGCTCTTGCTGGACCTTGCTGATCTGGGCCTCGTGCTTCTCGCGTGCGGCACGTTCCTTGGCCGCTTTGTTCTCGGCCTCGGCTAACGCCTTCTTGAGGGCCGCCACCTCGGTCGTGGCCCCTAATAAAGTTCATGACACTTTAGTCAGCACGGACCATTCATCCTTCCTAAATATACACGCAGGTTACTGCATACCTTGGCTGTCCTCCAGGTGCTTCTTCACGAGGCCGAGCTCTTCCTCGGCCCGCTCCAGGTTCTGCTTCAGTCCGGAGATCTCGGCAGTATGAGCGGCAGCAGCCAGCAATGACGCCTGCTTATTCACATAGACATCTTATGTTAGACTCCTGCGAAAATTGTTTTGATCCTCTGTTCGGCTTTTTCTTTCCGAACACCGAACAGAGCATCAGGGGCTACTGTCTACACTGTGATATTCTCTCTACAATTACATTACTTACCTCAAAGCCTGTTAGAAGGCTAGCGCGGGCTTCGGTCAGTCCGCTTTTGGCGGACTGAACCTTCTCAATCACCGTACCCATAAGGATACGGTGTTCATCCACAATGGAAGCGCCTCGCAGTGCTTCCAGCAGATTATCTGGTGCCTCTGATTGGACAGAGGTCACCGGTGGAACAGGCACACCTCCTCCTTTCGGGGAAGGCTGCTTGCTTGGCTCCGGAGTCGTGTAGGTCTCCGGAATGGTATCCGGCTGGGGGCCGAATTGAACTTGGCCCCCATCACCAGTCCCCATGGGGGCTTTTTCCCCCATGTGTCCGGCGGCCGAGGAGTCATCCTTTGGCGCCACCCCGACGACCTCCGGAACCTCTCCCTGACCTAGGAAGGTCCTTTGGGACACCACCTCGTCATCACCCTTGGGCGAGGGAGAGTGAGCAGGCGGCGGTGACACGCTGGCCATCTCTTTTGAATCTAGCGAACCTCCTGTTGAGGATTGCGGGGAGCTGTCGCGGGCCGGACTGCAATAGCATAATTTAAACATATTAATATTACAAAGTGGAAAGGCCAGACATTTGGACGTGCATAAGGTACTTATGAGGCGGCCCGAGGCTTGGTTCGGGGGGGGGGTCACTCCGGACTGCTATCGACATCCCACGCGGAGTTATCCGTGAGGGAGCCCTTCCCCCTCTTGGGCGCCTTCGCCTCCAGATTTGGGGAGGCCCCCCTTTTCTTCCTTGCCCCCTCAGGGGGGGAGTCGCTTTCTTCCTCCTCCTCCTCGTCGTCTTCAGCGGCCGAAGAGTGAGTCTCGTCTTCGGACGTCACGTCCGAAGCACCTTTTCGGCGAAGGCCACTCCTGGCCCCCTTGGCCGTTTTCTTGGCCTTCTTCTCCGGCACATCATAAGGCGCCGGAAACAGCATCTTCGTCAGAAGTGGGGTTTCTTGGTCTTCGGGTGGCGGAGCCAGACAGTTAATCCGCCCCGCTATATCGATCCAGGCCTGAAAATTTGATAGGAAGGCTTAGACTCCTTCCTCAAAATGTGCCAGTAAAGGGTATAGCTTGAAAACACGAAAGAACTTACCGAATTAGCCTGGCATTTTATGCTAAGCCCGTGATCCTCGGTCGTGGGCGGTGGTGTCTCGCCGGCCTTGAAGAGCACTTTCCAAATGTCTTCGTGCGTCGTGCCGAAGAGCTCTACTAGCGTCTGGTGCTTGGCCGGATCGAACTCCCACAAATAGCAAGTCCGGCGTTGGCACGCAAGGATCCGGCGAATGAGCATAACCTGGATCACGTTGACAAGTTTGATCCTCTTGGTTATCATGTTCTGGACGCACGTCTGGAGCCCAGTCAGCTCGTTCGAAGAACCCCAGGTTAGGCCCTTCTCTTTCCAGGAGGTGAGCCGCATCGGAACTCCGGATCGGAATTCGGGGGCCGCCACCCAGCTGGTGTCGCGCGGCTCGGTGATGTAGAACCACCCCGACTGCCACCCCTTCACCGTCTCCACAAAGGAGCCTTCGGGCCAGGTGACATTGGGCATCTTGCCCACCATGGCGCCTCCGCACTCTGCTTGTTGGCCGCTTACCGCCTTCGGCTTCACATTGAAGGTCTTCAGCCATAGGCCGAAGTGAGGTGGGATTCAGAGAAAGGCCTCGCACACGACAATAAATGCCGAGTTGTTGAGGATAGAGTTGGGGGCTAGATTGTGGAAGTCCAGCCCATAGTAAAACATCAATCCGCGGACAAACGGGTGGAGAGGGAATCCCAGCCCGCGGACGAAATGTGTGAGAAACACAACCCTCTCATGGGGCTCTGGGGTAGGGACGATTTGTCCCTTGGCCGGGAGTCAGTGAACGATCCCCTTGGCTAGGTATCGGGCCTCCCGGAGCTCCTTGATGTCCTTCTTCTTGACGGAGGAGGCCATCCACTTGCCTCCAGCTCCGGATCCGGACATGAGTGGAGTGCTTTCTCGGGCGGGGAAAGCTAGAGCTTGGGTGCTGGAGCTCGAGTATGGATGGGTAGAGGAAGGAGAAGGCGTGGGAGAAGAAGGGGGGGTCCTTATCCCCTTATAAAGGCAGTGAATACTGAACGCCTCCCCACTCGCCTCAAAACTCGCCTGTTCCCAAGGGCTGTGTAAATGGTATGGTTGGGTTACCCACGCCCGTATTGATGAGAATCCCGCAATAAGGGGACACAATCTCTTCTTTGACAAGACGTGCCAATGGCAACCGCGTCTCGAAACGTGGAGTGGCAGACGAAAAACGGTTCGAAATTATGACCGGGCAGACGTGATGTCATATTACAAAAAGTTGTCAGCAGATTGGACTCATGGAATATTATATTCTCCCTGCGGCTGTGTGTGGTGCGTGTGTTACATATCCGGACACGTTCAATGCGTCCGAAGACTATCTTGGAGTTCGGAAGGAGGAACCCGCCTTGCAATGCCGAAGATAGATCTACGCGCCGGATACCTTGTCATTGAAGCCAGGTTCATGGGCTACTGAGGGAGTCCTGGACTAAGGGGTCCTCGGGCATCCGACCTTTTAGCCATGGGCCGGACTGATGGGACTGTGAAGATACGAAGATCGAAGACTGCACCCGTGTCCGGATGGGACTCTCCTTGGTGTGGAAGGCAAGCTTGGCGACCAAATATGTAGATTCCCTTCTTTGTAACCGACCCTGTGTAACCCTAGATCCCCTCGGTGTCTATATAAACCGGAGGACTTAGTCCGGAGAGGGATATATTCATTACCTTAGTCATACAGGCTAGACTTCTAGGGTTTAGCCATTACGATCTCGTGGTAGATCAACTCTTGTAATACTCATATTCATCAAGATCAATCAAGCAGGAAGTAGGGTATTACCTCCATAGAGAGGGCCCGAACCTGGGTAAACATTGTGTCCCCTGTCTCCTGTTACCATCGACCTTAGACGCACAGTTCGGGACCCCTACCCGAGATCCGCCAGTTTTGACACCGGCACCCATATCTGCTCAAATCATCTGTGAAGGTCACAAAATAACGATACCCACCGCGAGCATCAACACTCATCGGATCGCATACATCAGTATGTATTATTTCCAACAAGTCTGTTGCTCCCTCCACTGTTCCGGAGAACGGAGTCTTAGTCATCTTGCCCATGAGGCATGGTTCGCAAGCATCAAGTGATTCATAATCAAGTGATTCCAAAAGCCCATCAGAATGGAATTTCTTCATGCACTTTACACCAATATGACCTAAACGGCAGTGCCACAAATAAGTTGCACTATTATTATTAAACTTATATCTTTTGGCTTCAATACTATGAACATTTGTATCACTACTATCAAGATTTAGTAAAAATAGACCACTCATCAAGGGTGCATGACCATAAAAAATATTATTCATATAAATAGAACAACCATTATTCTCTGATTTAAATGAATAACCGTCTCGCATCAAACAAGATCCAGATATAACGTTCATGCTTAACGCTGGCACAAAATAACAATTATTCAGGTCAAAAACTAATCCATAAGGTAGATGTAGAGGTAGCGTGCTGATGGCGATCACATTGACTTTGGAACCATTTCCCACGCGCATCGTCACCTCGTCCTTAGCCAATCTTCGCTTAATCTGTAGCCCTTGTTTCGAGTTACAAATATAAGCAACAGAACCAGTATCAAATACCCAGGCGCTACTGCGAGCACTAGTAAGGTATACATCAATAACATGTATATCACTTATACCTTTCACTTTGCCATCCTTCTTCTCCGCCAAATACTTGGGGCAGTTCCGCTTCCAGTGACCGGTCCCTTTGCAGTAGAAGCAGGCAGTCTCAGGCTTAGGTCCAGACTTGGGCTTCTTCACTTGAGCAACAACTTGCTTGCCGTTCTTCTTGAAGTTCCCCTTCTCCCCTTTACCCTTTTTCTTGAAACTGGTGGTCTTGTTGACCATCAACACTTGATGCTCCTTCTTGATTTCTACCTCCGCAGCTTTCAGCATTGCGAAGAGCTCGGGAATCGTCTTATCCATCCCTTGCATATTATAGTTCATCACGAAGCTCTTGTAGCTTGGTGGCAGTGATTGAAGAACTCTGTCAATGACACTATCAACTGGAAGATTAACTCCCAGCTGAGCCAAGTGATTGTGGTACCCAGATATTCTGAGTATATGCTCACTGACAAAACTATTCTCCTCCATTTTGCAGCTGTAGAACTTATTGGAGACTTCATATCTCTCAATTCGGGCATTTGCTTGAAATATTAACTTCAACTCCTGGAACATCTCATATGCTCCATGACGTTCAAAACGTCGTTGAAGTCCCGGTTCTAAGCTGTAAAGCATGGCACACTGAACTATCGAGTAGTCATCAGCTTTGCTCTGCCAGGCGTTCACAACGTCCGGCGTTGCTCCTCCAGTGGGTCTTGCACCTAGCGGTGCTTCAAGGACATAATTCTTCTGTGCAGCAATGAGGATAATCCTCAAGTTACGGACCCAGTCCGTGTAATTGCTACCATCATCTTTCAACTTAGCTTACTCTAGGAACGCATTAAAATTCAACGGAACAACAGCACGAGCCATTTATCTACAACAACGTAGACATGCAAAATACTATCAGGTACTAAGTTCATGATAAATTAAAGTTCAATTAATCATATTACTTAAGAACTCCCACTTAGATAGACATCTCTCTAATCATCTAAGTGATCACGTGATCCATATCAACTAAACTATGTCCGATTATCACGTGAGATGGAGTAGTTTTTCAATGGTGAACATCACTATGTTGATCACATCTACTATATGATTCATGCTCGACCTTTTGGTCTCAGTGTTCTGAGGCCATATCTGCATATACTAGGCTCGTCAAGTTTAACCCGAGTATTCTGCGTGTGCAAAACTGGCTTGCACCTGTTGTATGTGAACGTAGAGCTTATCACACCCGATCATCACGTGGTGTCTCGGCACGACGAACTGTAGCAACGGTGCATACTCGGGGAGAACACTTATACCTTGAAATTTAGTGAGAGATCATCTTATAATGCTACCGCCGTACTAAGCAAAATAAGATGCATAAAGGAAAAACATCACATGCAATCAATATAAGTGATATGACATGGCCATCATCATTTTGTGCCTTTGATCTCCATCTCCAAAGCACTGTCATGATCACCATCGTCACCGGCTTGACACCTTGATCTCCATCGAAGCATCGTTGTCGTCTCGCCAACTATTGCTTCTACAACTATCGCTACCGCTTAGTGATAAAGTAAAGCAATTACATGGCGATTGCATTTCATACAATAAAGCGACAACCATATGGCTCCTGCCAGTTGCCGATAACTGTGTTACAAAACATGATCATCTCATACAATAATTTATATAATCACGTCTTGACCATATCACATCACAACATGCCCTGCAAAAATAAGTTAGAACCTATGTGCGAAGCACGTCGGTAGAACCAGTCTCACGTAAGCGTACGCGTAATGTCGGTCTGAGCCGCTTCATCCAACAATACCGCCGAATCAAAGTATGACATGCTGGTAAGCAGTATGACTATTATCGCCCACAACTCTTTGTGTTCTACCCGTGCATATAACATCTACGCATAGACCTGGCTCGGATGCCACTGTTGGGAAACGCAGTAATTTCAAAAAATTCCTACGCACACACAAGATCTATCTAGGTGATGCATAGCAACAAGCGGGGAGAGTGTGTCCACGTACCCTCATAGACCGAAAGCGGAAGCGTTATGACAACACGGTTGATGTAGTCGTACGTCTTCATGGTCGGACCGATCCTAGCACCGAAGGTACGGCACCTCCGCGATCTGCACACGTTCAGCTCGGTGACGTCCCACGAACTCTAGATCCATCTGAGGTCGAGGGAGAGTTTCATCATCACGACGGTGTGATGACGGTGATGATGAAGCTACCGGCGCAGGGCTTCGCCTAAGCAGTGCAACGATATGATCGAGGTGGAAATCCGTGGAGGGGGGCACCACACACGGCTAAACAATCAACTTATGTGTCTATGGGGTGCCCCCCTCCCCCGTATATAAAGGAGTGGAGGAGGGGGAGGGCCAGCCCTCTATAGCGCGCCCAAGGGGGGAGTCCTACTCCCGGTGGGAGTAGGATTCCCCCTTTCCCTTGTTGGAGTAGGAGAAGAGGGAAGGAGGAGAGAGGGAGAAGGAAAGGGGGGCGCCCCCCCCCCCTTCCCTAGTCCAATTCGGAACCAATGGGGAGGGGGCGCGCGGCCTACCCTGGCCGCCCCTCTCTCTCCACTAAAACCCATTAGGGCCCAATAACTCCCCGGGGGGTTCCGGTAACCCCTCGGTACTCTGGTAAATGCCCGAACTCACTCAAAACCCTTCCGATGTACAAACATAGCCTTCCAATATATCGATCTTTATGTCTCGACCATTTCGAGACTCCTCGTCATGTCCGTGATCATATCCGGGACTCCGAACTACCTTCGGTACATCAAAACACATAAACTCATAATACCGATCGTCACCGAACGTTAAGTGTGCGGACCCTACGGGTTCGAGAACTATGTAGACATGACCGAGACTCATCTCCAGTCAATAACCAATGGCGGAACCTGGATGCTCATATTGGTTTCTACATATTCTACGAAGATCTTTATCGGTCAAACCGCATAACAACATACGTTGTTCCCTTTGTCATCGGTATGTTACTTGCCCGAGATTCGATCGTCAGTATCTCAATACCTAGTTCAATCTCGTTACCGGCAAATCTCTTTACTCGTTCCGTAATGCATCATCCCGTAACTAACTCATTAGTCACATTGCTTGCAAGGCTTATAGTGATGTGCATTACCGAGAGGGCCCAGAGATACCTCTCTGACAATCGGAGTGACAAATCCTAATCTCGATCTATGCCAACTCAACAAACACCATCAGAGACACCTGTAGAGCATCTTTATAATCACCCAGTTACGTTGTGACGTTTGATAGCACACTAAGTGGTCCTCCGGTATTCGGGAGTTGCATAATCTCATAGTCATAGGAACATGTATAAGTTATGAAGAAAGCAATAGCAATAAACTAAACGATCATAGTGCTAAGCTAACAGGTGGGTCAAGTCAATCACATCATTCTCTAATGATGTGATCCCGTTCATCAAATGACAACTCTTTGTCCATGGCTAGGATGATTAACGAGCTAGTCAAGTAGAGGCATACTAGTTACACTTTGTTTGTCTATGTATTCACACATGTACTAAGTTTCCGGTTAATACAATTCTAGCATGAATAATAAACATTTATCATGATATAAGGAAATATAAATAACAACTTTATTATTGCCTCTAGGGCATATTTCCTTCATAGACATGTCTTGTCATTTGATGAACGGGATCACATCATTAGGAGAATGATGTGATGGACAAGCCCATCTGTTAGCTTAGCACTATGATCTCTTAGTTTATTGCTATTGCTTTCTTCATGACTTATACATGTTCCTGTGACTATGAGATTATGCAACTCCCGAATACCGCAGGAACACTTAGTGTGCTATCAAACGTCACAACATAACTGGGTGATTATAAAGATGCTCTACAGGTGTCTCCGATGATGTTTGTTGAGTTGGCATAGATCGAGATTAGGATTTGTCACTTCGATTGTCAAAGAGGTATCTCTGGGCCCTCTCGGTAATGCTCATCACTATAAGCCTTGCAAGCAATGTGACTAATGAGTTAGTCACAGGATGATGCATTACGGAACGAGTAAAGAGACTTGCCGGTAACGAGATTGAACTAGGTATGATGATATCGACGATCGAATCTCGGGCAAGTAACATACCGGTGACAAAGGTAACAATGTATGTTGTTATGCGGTTTGACCGATAAAGATCTTCGTAGAATATGTAGGAGCCAATATGAGCATCCAGGTTCCGCTATTGGTTATTGACCGGAGATGAGTCTCGGTCATGTCTACATAGTTCTCGAACCCGTAGGGTCCGCACGCTTAACGTTTGATGACGGTTTGTATTATGAGTTATGTGATTTGATGTACCGAAGTTTGTTTGGAGTCCCGGATGAGATCACGGATGTGACGAGGAGTCTCGAAATGGTCGAGACATAAAGATTCATATAGTGAAAGATTACATTCAGACACCGGAATGGTTCGGGTCGTTTCGGATAAAGTTTCGGAGTACCGGGGGTTACCGGAACCCCCCCCCCCCCCCCGGGAAGTTATTAGGCCTCATGGGCCTAGTGGTGGAAGAGAGGAGGCAGGCCAAGGAGTGGCGCCCCCCCTAGCCCAAACCGAATTGGACTAGGGCTAGGGCCCCCCCTTTCCTTCTCTTCTCCTCCTCCTTCCCCCCTTCTCCTTATGGAAGTAGGAAAGGGGGGGCGAATCCTACTTGGAGTAGGACTCCCCCCTTGGGCGCGCCACCCCTGGCCGGCCTCCTCCTCCCTCCCTCCTTTATATACGTGGGGAGGGGGGGCCTAGAACACACAAGTTATTCTTTTAGCCGTGTGCGGTGCCCCCCTCCACAGTTTCACACGCGGTCAAATCGTCGTAGTGCTTAGGCGAAGCCCTGCGCCGGTAACTTCATCATCACCGTCATCACGATGTCGTGCTGACGGAACTCTCCTTCGGCCTCAACTGGATCAAGAGTTCGAGGGACGTCACCGAGCTGAACGTGTGCAGATCGCGGAGGTGTTGTACGTTCGGTACTTGGATCGGTTGGATCGCGAAGACATTCGACTACATCAACCGTGTTACTAAGGCACTTCCGCTTTCGGTCTACGAGGGTACGTGGACACACTCTCCCCGCTCGTTGCTATGCTTCTCCTAGATAGATCTTGCGTGATCGTAGGAATTTTTTTGAAATACTACGTTCCCCAACAGCTCGTGGCTCTTGAACCTTCCAGTGGGGTCGATCTCCTTTTGGGACGAGCTGCGCGAGCGTTTCATCGCCAACTTCCGGGGCACTCGCGACCGCGCCCCTGCTGCAGGTGACCTGCGGCGCATCAAGTAGCAGCGAGGAGAGACCTTGCACAAATACATACAACGCTTCACCATCGCCTCAAGATCCCTAAGGTGTCGGACGAGGCCATCATTTCAGCGTTCATTGATGGCGTCCGGGATGTCAAGATGAAGGAAGAGCTCGCCATACACGAGGACTTGTGCTCGGCTCTGTAGGTTTCTCGGCATACACGCGAGTTTAATGAAGGAGGACAGACAGTCTGTAGCCGTTTGAATGCGGCGAGGAGGCATGTTCAACCTGGTGTGCAGCAGGCGGCGCTCTCTCGACTAGCACGCCGCTTCAGTGCCGACAGTGAGAGGTCGCGTCCGCTTTGGGCCGACCGTTCTACAACGGCATGAATATAGGCAGCTAGCGCGGGGCGGGAAAGCACGGGGGTGCAAGTGGAGGGTTTTGGTGGGCCAAGGTAGTCAGAAACGGGTGTGGCAGCGGTCCGGACGCCTGCAATCCCGCACTTTATTTCGGTTTGGGGAAAAAAACACGTTCGGACCGGACTGCGGATGGATACATGACCATATTGAATGGCAAAAAATGCCTGATCGCGTTGTCGTAATGGTCGCGGATGGTTAGAGAGTGGGCATTGGAAATGTCATTATAGTGTACGGTATGGCATGGCAAAGCCTTTTTTCACTATTGTGTACAAATTTGTACAGAACACTTATTTCGCGAGGTTGCTGTACAAAACACAGTCTACTAGTCTAATTCGTTGTAGACAGCTATAATCCATTGTTTAATTATGCTGACACAGTTCTTAACATATGCACGCTCTAATACATCTATGTTGACATGATCCTTAACCGGTGGGTCTGCTTGTAAGTGCACGTCAATACTTTGTTTACTACTCTCTCCTTTTTTTCCGTTCCCTAATATAAGATTTACATCCAATATTGAGCATATTAGATTAGATATAATAAGATCTTATAATATGGGGCGTAGGGTAGGGAATAGTTTTTTTGCACCACTTGAAAATTTCGAATTTTGGAGAAAAAGATCAATTGAGCCAACAAGCTGCCAATATCTCCAAAACATGTTATCCAAATAAGTTAAAAGGTTCTAAAAGTACCTGGTACTTATATGTTTTACTGATTTTTACATTTTTTTAAATGTTAAGTTTTAAAAATATACAATGAGCAACTAAAACAGTGAATATTGACAATTTTTATTGGCCAGCTCATGTGATCATTCTTTTTTTGCGACATGTGCACTTACAAGCGGGATCCATTCATCAAAAATTATGTCAATGCAGTTAACGATCAATTAAAGCTAGCCGCAAAGGATTACATCAACATATATTTCTTAATAAATCTGAAGAGTATATACTGTGTGCAAAATCAACTCTAATAGATGATTGTTTATGCGCTCGCAAAAAAAGATGATGGTTTATGCAATTTCCTTTTTGCCCACGTGTTGTTTTGCTGCTTGTGCATGTACTATGTGTAGGTCGCATATGTGCATCGTGCTGTGTCGGACAGGCCCACCACGTTGGATTCAACACTTGTTGTCCACTCAGTACCAAACCAGCTTTTTTTGCGGGACAGACCACAATATGCCAACAAAAAGTTGTTGCCAAAATAGGGTATTTTATATCTATGAGTCATAACACAATTAATTGGCGAAAAAACCACAGTTAATTTGAGACGAACAACATGGAGTGTTATCCAAGCAACGTGCTCCCTCCTAAACAAATAGTTTTGCATTTCATCCAAAAACACAACGAAAAAAATTCCCAGTTGTACTGGATTTTTTAGATTTTAAGTTTCATAAAAATTGCAATCCATTTTCTAGGCGTGAAGAAAAAAACAAACGCAAACACCTTTTCAAAAGATTATTCGCCACTGTATATCCCCATTTCCGTTTGATTGCAAACTAGCATGGATTCTACGTGTGGGATAGAGCAAAATGGTAACGAAATATTAGAAAAAGATTCACGAGTTTTTCAACAAGTTATAAAAATGCCGGCCACATTAATCGCTAGTGATCGTAATGAGAGCTTGCTCACTCACACATGGTATGTCGTTCAAGAATCGGTGCTTTTTTATGGTGCATATGCGCAAGTGACAAATGGGAATCCAAGTGGCGTGGATGTGGGAAGTCATCCAAGTTTAGCTTGGTTTACATTGAGTGACCATCCCCCTCTTAGCTAATAATCAGCCCGATCCCACTTATGAAAAACTAGATAGCGTGTTGTTCTTCCTAGGTTAGGAAAAAAAACCTTTAACAATTCTCCAAGCCTTTGCAAGAGAGGTGTCAGATCACAGCCCTCCGTTTTTAGACACTAGGGAAAGAAATAAAAATGAACCATTTTTCAAATATGAGAATTGTTGGGCTTTGAGAGATAGATTCAAGGAATTTGTGTACAAAGTGTGGAATGAACCATACACAAGTAACGCTTTGGAAAGGTGGCAGCTGAGGCTGAGAAATCTAAGTAAGAAAACCAAAGGATGGAACATAAATGGGGATGCTTGGTATAGGAAAATTAAAATGGAGCTTATTTGTAAACTAGTTGGAATTGATAAGAATGCTAAGAATGTTGGACTTACTGCTGCTGGTAGAAAAGAGAAAAAAGATCGTAGGGAACAACTTAATGGATTATTAAAACATGAGGAGGTATACAAGATACTACCATGCTAAGGTAAATGGCAAGAGAAGAAAAAAAACATAATTATTTCCTTAGAACAAGAGGAAGGGGTGATTGAAGGGGATGATCAGTCAATGAAATATATAACTGACTTCTATAAGAATTTATTTGGACAATCAGAGGGGGATTGTATCTCTTTAACAGAACTGGAGCTTGTGAAAATATGTGAAGAGGATAAAGAAAAAATGTTAGGACCTTTCTCCCTGCAAGAGATTAGGGAGGTGGTATTTGTGGAGAAAAATAAAATCCCATGCCGAGATGGATTCCCTACTGATTTTTATCGGGAATTTTGGGAACAGGTGAAGTGGGACTTAAAAGCCTTGATAGATGAGTCTGGAAATGGAATTTTGGATATAGCTAGGTTGAACTATGGAATAATTACCCCGATTCATAAGACTGCATATGCTAAACATATTCAAAAGTTTAGGCCAATTTGTCTTCTCAATGTTAGTTTGAAGATCATTACCAAGGTGTTGATGAATAGGTTGACTAGATGTGTATCCCCAGTAATATCTCCTACTCGGACTGCTTTTATTAGAGGGAGATACATAATAGAGAGGGTAGTGATTCTTCATGAAGCTCTAAACTCAATTCATTCAGAAAAAACAGAGTGCCCTGATCTTCAAAGTTGACTTTGAGAAGGCTTACGATAAAATCAAGTGGCCTTTTTGTCATATAGATGCTTAAGCTTAAAGGTTTCCCTGATAAATGGTGTGATTGGACTACGGAAACTATAAGAGGGGGACATGTAGGGGTGAGAGTGAATGATAGGATTGGGCCATATTTAAAAATAAAATAAAGGGCTCATGCAGGGGGATGCTCTGTCTCCACTGTTGTTTGATCTTGCTGCTGATGCCCTTGCTGTCATCATGAAAAACGCCTTGGACAATGATGTTGTGAAAGGGGTCTTGGGAGATAACTCACACAAAGGTGTGACTATGTTACAATATGCCGATGATACTATTTTCCTTTTATAAGATGATGTTTAAAGTGCAAAGAATTTGAAATTCATCCTTTGTGTTTTTGAGCAGATGTCAGGCCTCAAAATTAATTTTCATAAGAGTGAGCTCCTCCTATTTGGGAAATTTTTACATGTCAAATGGGGGAACTACCTATGAAATACTTAGGAATGCGTGTCTATGATATTAGAATAAAAAACAAACATTGGAAATGTGTGATAGATAAAATAGAAAAAATGTGCAGCTCCTGACAGGGAAAACTGCTAGGGCCCATTGCCGGCGGAATCAGTCTAGTGCAAGCATGTTTAACTAACATCCCTTTGTTTATGGTGTCTTTTTACTCTATCCCTGTGGGTGTGGTGAAAAAGGTTGATTTTTATAGGGCTATATTGGTCTCGCAAGAGGATGAAAATGAGAAAAGGTACCATTTAGTTAACTGGAAAACCTGTTGTATGCCCAAATACTTCGGAGGCTTGGGGATTTTGAATTGGAATTTATGAATATAGCTCTCTTGGCTAATTGGTTTTGGAAGATGGAAATGGAGAATGGTCTGTGGCAATCTGTGTTGCTCAGGAAATATATGTGTGATGAGTGTATCTCTAGAACTAAGAAAAACCCGGTGGCTCACAGTTTTGGTCCAGCCTGTTGAAGGTTAAATAGATTTTTTACAAATATGCTAAGAAAAAGTTAGGGGATGGGAAAGGGATTAGATTCTGGGAATATATTTGGGTAGATGATAAAGCTCTTAAGGATGATTATCCTAGGCTTTATAATCTTTGCTTTAATCATAATATTACAGTGGGTGAGTGATACGTCTCCAACGTATCTATAATTTATGAAGTATTCATGCTATTATATTATCCATCTCGGATGTTTAATGGGCTTTACTATGCACTTTTATATTATTTTTGGGACTAACCTATTGACCCAGAGCCCAGTGCCAGTTTCTGTTTTTCCCTTGTTTCAGTGTTTCACAAAAAAGGAATATCAAACGGAGTCCAAACGGAATGAAACCTTCAGAAAAGTTATTTTTGGAAAGAAAGCAATACAGGAGACTTGGAGTGCACGTCAGGGGATCAACGAGGAGAGCACGAGGCAGGGGGTGCGCCCACCCCCCTGGGCGCGCCCTCCACCCTCGTGGGCCCCTCGTGGCTCCCCTTACCGACTTCTTTCGCCTATATATTCCCATATACCCTAAAACCTTCGGGGAACAGAATAGATCGGGAGTTTCGCCGCCGCAAGCCTCTGTAGCCACCAAAAACCAATCGGGACCCTGTTCCGGCATCCTGCCGGAGGAGGGATCCCTCACCGGTGGCCATATTCATCATCACGGCGCTCTCCATGATGAGGAGGGAGTAGTTCACCCTCGGGGCTGAGGGTATCTACCAGTAGCTATGTGTTTGATCTCTCTCTCGTGTTCTTGATTTGGCACGATCTTAATGTATCGCGAGCTTTGCTATTGTAGTTGGATCTTACGATGTTTCTCCCCCTCTACTCTCTTGTAATGGATTGAGTTTTCCCTTTGAAGTTAGCTTATCGGATTGAGTCTTTAATGATTTGAGAACACTTGATGTATGTCTTGCGTGGGATAACCGTGGTGACAATGGGTTATTCTATTGATTCACTTGATGTATGTGTTGGTGATCAACTTGCGGGTTCCGCCCATGAACCTATTGTCGGTGTCAAAACCGGCGGATCTCGGGTAGGGGGTCACGAACTGTGCATCTAAGGCGGATGGTAACAGGAGGCGGGGGACACAATGTTTACCCAGGTTCGGGCCCTCTCGATGGAGGTAATACCCTACTTCCTGCTTGATTGATCTTGATGATATGAGTATTACAAGAGTTGATCTACCACGAGATCGTAGAGCCTAAACCCTAGAAGCTAGCCTATGGTATGATTGTTGTTGTCCTACGGACTAAACCCTCCGGTTTATATAGACACCGGAGGGGGCTAGGGTTACACAGAGTCGGTTACAAGGGAGGAGATCTACATATCCGTATTGCCAAGCTTGCCTTCCACGCCAAGGTAAGTCCCATCCGGACACGGGACGAAGTCTTCAATCTTGTATCTTCATAGTCCAACAGTCCGGCCAAAGGATATAGTCCGGCTGTCCGAGGACCCCCTAATCCAGGACTCCCTCAGTAGCCCCTGAACCAGGCTTCAATGACGATGAGTCCGGCGCGCAAATTGTCTTCGGCATTGCAAGGCGGGTTCCTCCTCCGAATACTCCATAGAAGATTTTGAACACAAGGATAGTGTCCGGCTCTGCAAAACAAATTCCACATACCACCGTACAGAGAATAATATTTCCACAAATCTAATCTGCCGACAGCTTTTCATAATGTGACATACTGCCGTGGACTGGTCATGACGAACCGTTTTTCTGAGCCTGCCATTGCACGCGTTGCGAGGCGGTTTTTATTGGCACGTCCTGTCGAGGCAGAGATCGTGTCCCTTTTTTCACGGGATTCTCATCAATACGGTTGTGGGTAACCCCATCGAGCCTGTTGGTATGACTCCTCGATTTTAGGCAAGTCCCAAACGGCCACGCGAAGGACGCTTGATATTCATCCCCTTTATAAAGAGGCCTAGGCCTGTCCCCTTCTTCTCGCGCTCAATCGAATCCTTCCCCCACCTCGAGTTCCAACACCCAAGGCTCAGGTTAGGCGCTTCAGACCTACAATCATGTCTGGATCCAACCTTCAAGGTTGGTGGATGCCCTCCTCCGTCACAGAGGAGGACATCAAGAAGCTAAGAGAAGTTAGGTATTTGACCGGCGAAATCTCACACAGGCTGCCTGCTCGAGGGCAGGTCATTCCCACTCCCGAACCTGGCGAGAGTGTCGTATTTGTCTCCCACTTCCTCCGAGGGCTAGGTTTCAGTCTAGATCCCTTTGTCAGAGGGCTCATGTTCTACTACGGGCTCGATTTCCATGATCTGGCTCCGGATTCCATCCTTCACATCTCGTCATTCATCGTCGTGTGTGAAGCCTTCCTACGCATTACCCCACACTTCGGCTTATGGCTCAAGACCTTCAATGTGAAGCCGAAGGTGATTGAGGGGCGACACGCAGAGTGCGGAGGTGCCGTAATAAGCAAAGGCGCTGATGTTCCATGGCCAAAGGGTTCCTTCCCAGAGGTGTCCAGTTTATGGCAACGGAAGTGGTTTTATATCACAGCTCCCCGGGGTACTAAGTGGGTAGCCGCCCCTGCCTTCCGCTCGGGCCCCCCGCCACAACTGGCGTCATGGGTCAACAAGGGGCTGGACTGGGGGCCAGGAAATGATGTGCCGACATTGCAGAGCCGCATCCGAGATCTCCTCGAGAGAGATGTCGGCCTTGTTAAGGTAATGCAAGTTATGCTAGTTCGTCAAGCCCTGCCCTGCAAACGTCGACCTCTCCGTATGTGGGAGTTCAACCCGGAAGGACCGCGAACTATTCAGCACTTCTTCGGCGTGATGCTCGAAGAGATGTACAGATCGTTCTTCGGATCACAAATAGAGTGTCCGGACACCTCCGAGGATGCGGGTCTGAACTGCAATCGTCCAGACACTCAAGTAAGTAATTCCATGGCCGAACACATTGTCTTTTAATTTATCACAACATCATTCTGAAAAGTCGCCTTTTAACCAGGACTGGATAAAAAAGGCGAAGATGATCAGGTGTCCGGCCCCCCTTCCTGAGGGCTCACCGGATCCTGTACTAGCCAGGATGCTTGAGCTTGCGCCTTATCAAGCGCCATCAAGGGGAGGTAAAGGGAGGAACAAAGAAGCCGAGAGCGAGCCTCACTTACTATTCATCCAAACCGGGGGAATTAGTGCCTCCGCGAAGGAGGAACCGGGGGGAAGAATCTAAAATTCCCTCTCCCCAGGGAAGGAAGAGGACCGCCTCTGAAGACTTGGAAGTAATGGTTTCCAAGCGAGGGAAGAATCCTTTGTCGGAGGGTCCTACCCCAGAGGGCATCCTTACCGCACAGTGCCCGCAAGGGGACCAGCCCTCTACCGAGCTGTAAGTAAACGAAAGTACTTTATAGTAAATATATCCTGCTTTATTTCCGAGAACGATAACCGAGGCGTGTATCTTGTAGTTCGGATCGTAGCCCTTCTCGACAGAGTTCGTCTTCGGGGGATCTTCTTCCGGAGATGATGGAGAGTGAAACGCCTCCCCGTGCCTCCCCACCTCGTGAAGCGGGCGACCCTGAGGTGTCGTCACGGAGGATTTCTCCTGATCCGCCAAGGCCAGAAGGTAAACCTTCGGCCAACCGAAGTCCGGGGTATTCGGCTCCTAAGGAGAGCAACAAAAAGAGTCCGGAACCATCCGGTGTGCGATCAGACGCACTGATGAATCTTCTGGAGCAAACGGCTATCTCAGAAACGCATCGTGCGCTAATGGGCACGGTGGTTGAGAGGATTTCATCCGCCGAAAGCGGGTTGCGTGAAGCTTTTATGAGTCTGCTGAAAGGCTTTGAGGTACGTGAAGTAATATATATTTTTTGGACGATACCGCACACGCTAGGTGTGGCCTATGCAGATAGTAGCCCCTGAGACTCTGGTTGCTGTCAAAAAAGACGGCGAATAGAGGATCATAGTCCCAAGTGATAACCGTGCTGCTTTCATGTGCAGGTGGCCGCGGGTCCGGTGGCTTGCCGGACTGGTGAGTTTGCCGAACTGAAGCGGCAACTTGATGCGGCAGATGCCGACCTCATGCTTGTAAACAAGCGGCTTGACGAGGCACAGGGTACGTATTCTCCTAGGATCAATACATATTAAGAGGAGCATGATGCTAGTATCTGTAATGTGCTGTGACTGCAGATGGAGTTGTCGCCGTGGAGACCCTTCGGGCAGAACTTGCCCGAGCCAAGGAACAAGCCAGGAAGAGTGATGCGGCCGCCCTAAAGGCGGTCGAAGAGCTAAGAGCCGAACAGGCTGCCCATTGCCAGAGCAAAGAGAAAATAGCCAAGATGGCTATTGAGCTGAAAGATGCCGCCGGCCGGTATGAGCTTCTTGAAAAGGAAAGTCAAGCGAGGGCGGCGGAACTGAAGGAGGCCATGCAAGCGGCCAAGGAAACCCGCTCGCAAATCAGAGCGGTGAAGGAAGAACTCCGTCAAGCCGGAGATATTGCGGCTGGGAAGCCCTTTTTGTTGCAGACGAGGTTTGGAGACCCGAAGTATGCCCCTCTAGATAAATTATGGAGTTCTGCAGACGCGTACTTGGATTTAGCGGCGAGTGCCGCTGATGCGACCAAGTTTTTCAAAGATCAGAAGGATCATGTAGTGGAAAGGTTGTTTTGGTCACAGTTCCGCACTCCGACGCATCCGCTGCTGTTAAATGAACAAATGGCCGAGTGGACCGAGCTCCATAGGTTGTCCGGACTTGCTATGAGGTCCGTCGTGGATCACCTTTGGCCGGAGGGACCGAGGCCGAATAGTTATTTTGGCCTAGTGCAACAATTCCTTGGTGTTGTGCCGCATATCGATGTTGTGAAGAGGTCGGCGTGCATAGAGGGTGCGCGGATGGCTCTTGCCCGTGTCAAGACATACTGGACAGAGATGGAGGCCACCACTATTGCATCCCAGAGTTCTATTTTGAGGAAGTCTTAGAAGGCGCTCGTGTAATAGAGGCTCAGTGCTCGAAGCGTATCATGTTCTAGTGACATGTATCTCAATTGTAAGAACAATGCTTATTAAATTATAAAGGCTGTGTTTATACTTTTGCCTGAAAGTATTATGATGCCTCCTGTGCGGCCGTTTGTGTATATATGTATATAACCTGAAAGTTTGCAGTCGTCGGCTTCAGCCCCCACGCATATAATGTGGGGGTGTTCGCAAAAAAACGCGTATTCACACTTGATCCAACGTCTTGGTCCATTAAGGAGGTGATAGCGCAGCGAACGAGGCAATCGGACTATATTGCTTTAACACTTTCACTTAGCCATAGGAGTTTGACGGTGGGACTACTATATAGCCCCTGGTACCTCCGCGCTCATCCGAATACGGGGCGCGTACATACATGACTGGGAAACGGCCCTTCGTTAATGCGGAGGAATCCCGAAGATTCCGCTAAGTCATCGAGTGGTTGACCAGTCTCGCGCTTTATCATGACAGTCAGTTTTCGGCTTTCTCTACTGAGGTGCTCATCCGGATGAACCAGGGCACAATCGCAGTAGTTCTCCCGGTGCCACCTTAGCCGATAGAGCGGAACGTAAGGTAGCAAAACACGGGAGCCGGGCAAACCCAACATTTGACCAAAGACATGATTCGGAGCTGATGCATATAAGGGCAAACTCGCGACGCCGAACACTCCCTAAGGTATTCGGTCTTTACGACATATGTCGGGCTGAATAACGCCCTTGATGATGATCCCTGACTGTCCAGGTACGTGCATCGTTCTGACGTGGCGAAATGCCAATAACGTCAGCATCGCTCTCGGTTATGCTGAGTATCCGGAGGATGTGAAGCAACAAGAGACAGTAAGAAATGTTTACGCAGGGTCTTAATCTAAAAAGAAGCCTTTGAGCGGGGCCCTGCTGCACGTCTGCGCCTGTGTCTCCGTTGTGCCGTATCCTGGAAGGGTGTAGCACGATTACCATTTGTAAAAGAGGAGAACTTAGGTGAAAGTTGTCGTGCAAAAAAATAGGTTATTCTCAATAAACCGTTATAAATCAAGATAAGTAAGGTCGAGCCGAACTGTAGTCCTTTTACATGCGGGAAGCCCCTGGTACCGCCTATGAGGGTAAATCCATCGAACCAATCTTAGGTATATCTAAGTTGTTACAGCTAGTGATGTGCCGGACTCGTCTAGCCATGTCCGCGGTCTTGACGACCGATCATTTATTCTGATTGGGGAGGCCGTTTAGTGTTCGGCTGCTAAAGCCGCCGCACGTTCTTCCGCGCATAAGGAACGCTCGATATTTCCGCTAATTGTGATGATGCCACGTGGACCGGGCATCTTAAGCTTAAGAGAAGCGTAATGCGGTATTGCATTAAAACAAGCAAAAGCTGCTCTTCCGAGTAGTGCTTGATAGCCACTTCGGAATGGAGCGATGTCGAAGGTTAACTTTTCGCTTCGGAAGTTGTCGGGAGAACCGAATACAACCTCTAGTACTAGAGAGCTCGTGCAGCGGGCCTCTGGGCCTGGTATTACTCCCTTAAAGGTAGTATTACCGTGGCCGATTCTTGTCGGGTCTATCCCCATTTTGCGGACTGTGTCCTGATATATCAGATTAAGACTACTGCCGCCATCCATAAGGACTCGTGTGAGATGGTATCTGTTTATTATTGGGTCTAACATCAGGGCAGCCAATCCTCCGTGTCGGATACTTGTCAGGTGATCCCTGCGATCAAAAGTGATCGGGCAGGCCGACCAGGGGTTGAACTTAGGGGTGACGGGCTCTACGGCGCGTGTGTCTCGGAGTGCATGTTTGCTTCTCCTCTTCGTCAAGTGAATCATGTTCACTGTTTTGACCTCTGGTGGGAATTTTTTCTGTCCCCCAGTGCTTTGCTGGCGAGGCTCGTCCTCGTCTTCGCTTGGTGTCTCCCTCCCCTTGTGTTCGGCGTTTAGCTTACCGGCCTGCTTGAAGACCCAACATTCTCTGTGGGTGTGATTTGCAGGTTTATCGGGGGTGCCATGAATCTGACATAATTTGTCTAGAATCTTGTTTAGGCTGGATGGTCCATCTCTGCTGCCTTTGAAAGGCTTTTTCCGCTGACCCGGTCGAGAGCCCCTGAATCTGGCGTTTACCCCGTGTTGTCTGGGCTGTCTTTGTTATTTCGATGCTTGCTTTTACTGCGTCGTGGTTTTCCATTGCCATCCCTGACTTCGGGTGTGCCTGGGTCGCTGGTGCTACTACGGGCTAGCCAGCTATCTTCGCCTGCGCAAAAGCGGTTCATGAGGCTTGTCAGAGCTGCCATTGTTCTCGGTTTTTCTTGGCCGAGGCGTCTGGCGAGCCATTCGTCTCGGACGCTGTGTTTGAAAGCTGCTAAGGCTTCGACGTCCGGGCAGTCGACAATTTGGTTCTTCTTAGTGAGAAGTCTGTTCCAAAGCTTTCGGGCTGACTCTCCGGGCTGTTGAATTATGTGACTTAAATCGTCTACATCCGGAGGTCGGACATAGGTCCCTTAAAAATTAGCCCTAAAAGCATCCTTAAGCTCCTCCCAACTTCCAATTGAGTTTTCGGGGAGGCTCTTTAGCGAGTGCCGAGCTGGTCCTTTCAGCTTGAGGGGCAAGTACTTGATGGCGTGGAGATCGTCTCCGCGAGCCATATGGATATGGAGGATAAAGTCCTCAATCCAGACCACAGGGTCTGTGGTTCCGTCGTACGCCTCTATGTTCACGGGTTTGAATCCTTCCGAAAATTTGTGGTCCAGCACCTCATCGGTGAAACATAGGGGGTGTGCGGCACCCCTGTATTTGGATGTGTCATGGCGTTCTGACGGTTGTAGTGTTTGGTTTTGGTTGTGCGCTGGAGCGCGTTTCCTTGATCCGTAGATGGATCTGGTCACGCCGGTCTTCTGATGCAAGTCCTCACGTGAATCGTGTGCTGACTTATGTGCGGCCTTGTTAGCCGCTCTATCGCGGCCACGAGGTGGTTGATCTGACCGGTCGGCCATTTTGTTTTTCGGCTGTGTGGGCTCTAAGGCCTCATCATCAAATTCAGGCAACAGCTTGCGCTTTGGATAGCTCTTTGTGTGGTAACTACCACCATACTTTTCTTCAGTGTCGAGCACTTTGTTCCATCTACAGTTGAGCGTATTCTGCGCGGCCTTAAGCCTTTGCTTCTGCTTCTTCAGACTCCTCGCGGTGGCAATAAGCCTTCTGCGGAGGTTCTCTTGTTCCAAGTGCCTTTCTGGGATGATGTGTGCATCCTCGTCCGGACTGTTTTCCTCTCCGGAGGGAGGTTGATGAGCTTTATCCTCGGCGTCGCCATGTTCGGACAGCGGATCCGTACTATGTTCGCCGTTTGCTTGTTCATCCTGCTCTATCGCTGGGTCAGTGTGGTCGTCATTTCCTCTGGAGTCGACTGGGGTGTTATATTCTCTTGCGCTGTTATCGCTGTTTTTGCCGAGGCGGGATTTGGAGCGGTGCCTACGCCGACGCTTTGGTTGCTTCTCGAGGGAGCTATCCTTCGCTGCATCCTTCCGTTCCTCGTCATTGTTTTCTTTGGGTGTATCCACCATGTATATGTCATGTGATGAAGTGGCTGTCCAGCGCCCTGTGGGCAATGGTTCTTGTTCCTCTTCTGCATCGTCGTCCATGCCGTCGATGTCTTCGGAGTCGAAATCGAGCATGTCGGTTAAATCGTCGACAGTGGCTACTAAGTGGGTGGGGAGCGAATTTCTTCGTCGTCCGCATCCCATTCTAGCCGGATATAGTTCGGCCAAGGTTCTCCTGACAAGGAGAGAGACCTTAATGAATTTAGCACATCGCCAAAAGGCGAGTGCTGAAAGATATCCGCAGAGGTAAACTCCATGATCAGCGCCCAATCAGATTCGATAGGCGCGGACGCGGGCGGCTCGGAGCCCATGGCCGGGGACGAATCCAATGGTTCGGGAGCACGGGTCTCGTAGGAGGTGAAGTCGGTATTCGGCGCTATCGCCACTGAGTGTGCGGCCTCCGTGGCGGGGTCCATCCACCCGTCCACAGATGGCACAATTTGTTCCGGATTGAGGGCCGGAGTGGTTGCAGGTGTGATCTCCAGAACACTGTCCGACGGCAGAGCTAAATCATGCTCGTCGTGATTGTGCGGCGCACCTGACATGGGCTCGAATCCGTTGAAGATCAAGCCCCCGCGGATGTCGGCAGTGTAGTTCAAGTTTCCAAACCTGACCTGATGGCCAGGGGCGTAGCTATCGATCTGCTCCAGATGGCCAAGCGAGTTGGCCCGCAGTACGAAGCCGCCGAATACGAAGATCTGTCCGGGGAGGAAAACCTCACCCTGGATCGCATCGTTGCCGATGATCGAAGGAGCCATCAAGCCTTATGGTGACGGCACAGTGGAACTCTCAATGAAAGCACCAATGTCGGTGTCAAAACCGGCGGATCTCGGGTAGGGGGTCCCGAATTGTGCGTCTAAGGCGGATGGTAACAGGAGGCGGGGGACACAATGTTTACCCAGGTTCGGGCCGTCTTGATGGAGGTAATACCCTACTTCCTGCTTGATTGATCTTGATGATATGAGTATTACAAGAGTTGATCTACCACGAGATCGTAGAGGCTAAACCCTAGAAGCTAACCTATGGTATGATTGTTGTTGTCCTACGGACTAAACCCTCCGGTTTATATAGACACCGGAGGGGGCTAGGGTTACACAGAGTCGGTTACAAGGGAGGAGATCTACATATCCGTATTTCCAAGCTTGCCTTCCACGCCAAGGAAAGTCCCATCCGGACACGGGACGAAGTCTTCAATCTTGTATCTTCATAGTCCAACAGTCCGGCCAAAGGATATAGTCCGGCTGTCCGAGGAACCCCTAATCCAGGACTCCCTCACCTATGCATAGGGGTTGGCACACGTTTTCGTCTTGACTCTCCGGTAGAAACTTTGGGGCACTCTTTGAGGTTCTATGTGTTGGTTGAATAGATGAATCTGAGATTGTGTGATGCATATCGTATAATCATACCCACGGATACTTGAGGTGACATTGGAGTATCTAGGTGACATTAGGGTTTTGGTTGATGTGTGTCTTAAGGTGTTATTTTACTACGAACTCTAGGGCTATTTGTGACACTTATAGGAATAGCCCAATGGATTGATCAGAAAGAATAACTTTGAGGTGGTTTCGTACCCTACCATAATCTCTTCGTTTGTTCTCCGCTATTAGTGACTTTGGAGTGACTCTTTGTTGCATGTTGATGGATAGTTATATGATCCCATTATGTTATTATTGTTGAGAGAACTTGCACTAGTGAAGTATGAACCCTAGGCCTTGTTTCAACGCATTGCAATACCGTTTACGCTCACTTTTACCACTTGTTACCTTGCTGTTTTTATATTTTCAGATTACAAAAACTCATATCTACCATCCATATTGCACTTGTATCACCATCTCTTCGCCGAACTAGTGCACCTATACAATTTACCATTGTATTGGGTGTGTTGGGGACACAAGAGACTCTTTGTTATTTGGTTGCAGGGTTGTTTGAGAGAGACCATCTTCATCCTACGCCTCCCACGGATTGATAAACCTTAGGTCATCCACTTGAGGGAAATTTGCTACTGTCCTACAAACCTCTGCACTTGGAGGCCCAACAACGTCTACAAGAAGAAGGTTGCGTAGTAGACATCAAGCTCTTTTCTGGCGCCATTAACGGGGAGGTGAGTGCTTGAAGGTATATCTTTAGATCTTGCAATCGAATCTTTTAGTTTTGTGTTTTATCACTAGTTTATTTTATAAAAAAAAACTACAAAAAAATGGAATTGAGTTTGTCTCATACTCTTCATCTTTTTAATATCTTTCGTGAGTATGATGGAAAGGAAAATTGTGCTCAAGTACTAGAAGAAGAATTACATAGAATGTTTGGCACCAAATATTTGAATGATGAGCATGATTGCAATGTTGTTAGTATGAATTCCTTGAATATCCATGATGCTAATGATATGCAAAGCCACAAGCTTGGGGATGCTATGTTTGATGAAGATGATATTTTTTGTCCCCCAAGTCTTGATGAGCAAATTTATTTTGATGATAGCATGCCTCCTATTTATGATGATTATATTGATGAAAGTGGGTTTGGAAGAGTGTCAACTTTAGGAAGTAATGATCCCACTATTTTGGAGGGTGTTGAATCTTATAATATTTATGAAAGTGGATTTGGAGAGGTCATGACTTTATTTAGTGATGATTCCACTATTTTGGAAGAGGTTCGAATTGATTATGAGAATAAAGTTGCTACCTATGATGATTATTGTGATGACATGTATGCTATAAATATTAATGATAACCATGAAACTTGTCATCATGATTTTAGTTTTCAATTGGATTATGCCTCACATGATAATTATTTTGTTGAGTTTGCTCCCACTACTATTCCGAATGAGAAGAATTTTGCTTATGTGGAGAGTAGTAATTTTTTTATGCAAGTAGATCATGAAAAGAATGCTTTAGGTGCTGGTTATATTGTTGAATTCATTCATGATACTACTGAAAATTATTATGAGAGAGGATCATATGCTTCTACATATTGCAATAATATCAAGTTTCCTCTCTATGTGTTGAAAATCTTGAAGATTTGCTTTTTTTGCCTTCCTATGCTAGTTGATTATTGTTCCCATAAATTTTTTGCTCACAAAATCGTATGCATAGGAAGCGGGTTAGACTTAAATGTGCTAGTCATATTCTTCTTGATGCTCTCTATATGTTTCAATTCTTATCTCTTATGTGAGCATCATTGAAATCATCTTGCCTAGCTAGGGGCGTTAAACGTTAGCGCTTGTTGGGAGGCAACACAATTTTATTTTAGTTTCTTGCTTTTTGGTTCTGTTTAGTAATAAATAATCCATCTAGATTCTGTTTAGATGTGGTTTTGTGTTTTAATTAGTGTTTGTGCCGAGTAAGACCTAT
Organism: Aegilops tauschii subsp. strangulata; assembly: GCF_002575655.3. Classification (NCBI taxonomy): domain Eukaryota; kingdom Viridiplantae; phylum Streptophyta; class Magnoliopsida; order Poales; family Poaceae; genus Aegilops; species Aegilops tauschii. Next base: position 401,188,052 of record NC_053041.3, read on the forward strand.
AGGATCTTCTTGGACGATAGTTATTTGATCTTGCTGAAAATTCCAGAAACTTTATGTTCACGAAAACAATTGTTTAAAATCACCAGAACGTGATAAAATACTGATTCCAATTGCAGCAGATCAATAAACAAATTGTTTAGGTCGTCCTATTGTGTCTGAATTTTTTGAGTTCCAGAAGTTTGCGTTAGTTACAGATTACAGACTGTTCTGTTTTTGACAGATTCTGTTTTTCGTGTGTTGTTTGCTTATTTTGATGAATCTATGGCTAGTAAAATAGTTTATAAACCATAGAGAAGTTGGAATACAGTAGGTTTAACACCAATACAAATAAAGAATGAGTTCATTACAGTAGCTTGAAGTGGTGTTTTGTTTTCTTTCGCTAACGGAGCTCACGAGTTTTCTGTTGAGTTTTGTGTTGTGAAGTTTTCAAGTTTTGGGTAAAGATTCGATGGACTATGGAATAAGGAGTGGCAAGAGCCTAAGCTTGGGGATGCCCAAGGAACCCCAAGGTAATATTCAAGGACAACCAAGAGCCTAAGCTTGGGGATGCCCCGGAAGGCATCCCCTCTTTCGTCTTAGTTCATCGGTAACTTTACTTGGAGCTATATTTTTATTCACCACATGATATGTGTTTTGCTTGGAGCGTCATTTTATTTTCTTTAGCTTTGCTTGCTGTTTGAATAAAATACCAAGATCTGAAATTCTTAAATGAGGGAGAGTCTTCACATAGCTACATAATTATTTAACTACTCATTGATCTTCACTTATATCTCTTTGGAGTAGTTTGTCATTTACTCGTGTGCTTCACTTATATCCTATGAGTAAATGGTTGAATGATTTGAATGTCATAAATCTGAAATTATATATGTTTCATATGCCTTTCCCATGGGGAGTAATGCCTTCACATATAAGAAGTAGAGGTGGTAAATTTTTTGAAGGTTAACAAACATTGTATTGGTCACTTGAACAATTCATGAAAGAATATTCAAGGAAGAGAGATTTCACATATAAATATACTATCTTGGACATCTTCTATGATTGTGATCCCCATTAATTATTTTCAAACCTGAGCAAATTAGTTGAAGTTGGACAAGGAAGACAACATAATGAGTTATGCTTGGGTATATTTGTATAGAAGTTATATTGTTATGGATGCTCTAACATGTGATGCTTGCTATTTAGAATCCTTTGCTAGCCAAAATATCTGTACTAAGAGGGAATACTGCTTGTGCATCCAAATTCCTTGAACCAAGTTTCTTCCATGAGTGTCCACCATATCTACCTATATGCGGTATTTACCTGCCGTTCCAAGTAAATTTGCATGTGCCAAACTCTAAACCTTCAAATAATAATCTGTTTTGTATGCCCGAATCGCTCATGTAGCGACTAGGGTTAGCAGTATCTTCCATGCTAGGTCGGTTATTCTCACAATGAGTGGACTCCGCTCATCATTCACGAGAAAATGGCTGGTAACTGGGATGCCCAGTCCTATGATCAAAAGATCAAAAACAAATTCGCAAATAATTTAAACAAAACTCCCCCAGGGTTGTTGAAAGGTGGATGGCACCCGTTGTTTCGGACAAGCCGTGGAGTGTGATTGTTGGTGGAGGGGGAGTAAAATCTTTACCTTTCTGCATGGGAACCGCCTATGATGTATCTAGTATGGAAGATATTGGGAATTCTTGGTCGTTATGTTGACAATGAAAGCATACCTCTCAACATTATTTTCATCTCTGTTTTTGCTTCGAGCTCTGGCACCTCTGCAAATCCCTGCTTCCCTCTGCGAAGGGGCTATCTTTTACTTTTATGCAAGAGTCAATAGTATTCCTTCTCATTCCAACCCACTCTTTAGTTGGCAAGCATCATGTGATGGAAAGATCTAAGCATATATGGCCATTCAAATATATTTGAGCATGAATTATTATTGTTGACATTACCCTTGAGGTAAAAGGTTGGGAGGCGAAACACTAAGCCCCTATCTTCCTCTGTGTTCGATGAATACTATTTGTTCTAAAAATATGCTTTGAGTGGTAGCAATCATGGAAGATTAGATGATAGTTGAGTATGTGAAGTTTGCTGAATCAAAGCTCTGACATAGACTCTTCCTGAAAATAAGATGAATTGTAATTGTTTGATGACTAATAACACGGTTTGTTAGTTTTCAAGAGATTTTATGATCTATACTTTAACATGTGAATAGTTTGTTAATTGATCATGCAAAGCTTTATGATGTGAGCTACTGTTATGACATATAATGATGCTAGAAAAGGTGATTGAAATTATCATTGATCAAACTTGTGCACCTGCTAGCATTCACACTTCATAAATTCTTTCTTTTATCATTTACCTACTCGAGGACGAGCAGGAATTAAGCTTGGGGATGCTGATACGTCTCCAACATATCTATAATTTATGAAGTATTCATGCTATTATATTATCCATCTCGGATGTTTAATGGGCTTTACTATGCACTTTTATATTATTTTTGGGACTAACCTATTGACCCAGAGCCCAGTGCCAGTTTCTATTTTTTCCCTTGTTTCAGTGTTTCGCAGAAAAAGGAATATCAAACGGAGTCCAAACGGAATGAAACCTTCAGAAAAGTTATTTTTGGAAAGAAAGCAATACGGGAGACTTGGAGTGCACGTCAGGGGATCAACGAGGAGAGCACAAGGCAGGGGGCGCGCCCACCCCCCTGGGCGCGCCCTCCACCCTCGTGGGCCCCTCATGGCTCCCCTTACCGACTTCTTTCGCCTATATATTCCCATATACCCTAAAACCTTCGGGGAACAGAATAGATCGGGAGTTCCGCCGCCGCAAGCCTCTGTAGCCACCAAAAACAAGTCGGGACCCTATTCCGGCACCCTGCCGGAGGGGGGGATCCCTCACCGGTGGCCATCTTCATCATCACGGCGCTCTCCATGACGAGGAGGGAGTAGTTCACCCTCGGGGCTGAGGGTATGTACCAGTAGCTATGTGTTTGATCTCTCTCTCTCTCTCTCTCTCTCTCGTGTTCTTGATTTGGCACGATCTTGATGTATCGCGAGCTTTGCTATTGCAGTTGGATCTTATGATGTTTCTCCCCCTCTACTCTCTTGTAATGGATTGAGTTTTCCCTTTGAAGTTATCTTATCGGATTGAGTCTTTAATGATTTGAGAACACTTGATGTATGTCTTGCGTGGGATAACCGTGGTGACAATGGGTTATTCTATTGATTCACTTGATGTATGTTTTGGTGATCAACTTGCGGGTTCCGCCCATGAACCTATGCATAGGGGTTGGCACACGTTTTCGTCTTGACTCTCCGGTAGAAACTTTGGGGCACTCTTTGAGGTTCTATGTGTCGGTTGAATAGATGAATCTGAGATTGTGTGATGCATATCGTATAATCATACCCACGGATACTTGAGGTGACATTGGAGTATCTAGGTGACATTAGGGTTTTGGTTGATGTGTGTCTTAAGGTGTTATTTTACTACGAACTCTAGGGCTGTTTGTGACACTTATAGGAATAGCCCAATGGATTGATCGGAAAGAATAACTTTGAGGTGGTTTCGTACCCTACCATAATCTCTTCGTTTGTTCTCCGCTATTAGTGACTTTGCAGTGACTCTTTGTTGCATGTTGATGGATAGTTATATGATCCCATTATGTTATTATTGTTGAGAGAACTTGCACTAGTGAAAGTATGAACCCTAGGCCTTGTTTCAACGCATTGCAATACCGTTTACGCTCACTTTTACCACTTGTTACCTTGCTGTTTTTATATTTTCAGATTACAAAAACTCATATCTACCATCCATATTGCACTTGTATCACCATCTCTTCGCCGAACTAGTGCACCTATACAATTTACCATTGTATTGGGTGCGTTGGGGACACAAGAGACTCTTTGTTATTTGGTTGCAGGGTTGTTTGAGAGAGACCATCTTCATCCTACGCCTCCCACGGATTGATAAACCTTAGGTCATCCACTTGAGGGAAATTTGCTACTGTCCTACAAACCTCTGCACTTGGAGGCCCAACAACGTCTACAAGAAGAAGGTTGCGTAGTAGACATCAGTGAGCCATTCACCTCGGTTGGAGGGGTTTCACTTTTAGAAGAGCTCTCCATGGTGAATCTTTGGAGTTGTGGAACAATTTTAAAAACAGATGTTAGATGATAGAGATGGGGGCTAGTAAAGATTAGGTGGTGTGGACCTTGAACACTCATGGTAAATTTTCTGTGAAGTCTTTATACAGGAAATTAATTACCGAGGGTTGTAACTATCCACAAAAATACCTATGGAAAGTAAAAGTCCCTACATAAGTAAAAGTCTTCTTGTGGTTGGTTAACAAAAAATGTATCTTAACCAAGGACTCTTTGCTTAAGAGGGGCTGGAAGGGTAATACACATTGTGTTTTTTTGGAAGATGAAACCGCTGACCATTTACGGTTCACATGTTCTACTGCTTCTGTGATTTGGAATTTACTTAGATGTGCTTTTGGTTTAAACACAATTCCTAACCGAGGAATGCTTCGGGGGATGGATTAAAACCTTTCGAAAGGAAGAAAGCAAAATAGTCCTTGTTGGGATCTCTCCCTTCTTCTGGTCGATTTGGAATGCAGAAATGGAATCATTTTTTATAACAAAAACTTCACCAACCCTATGACCCTTATTAAACTAATGTGCCGCTGGATTGGTGGTTGGTCTATATTGTAGACAGAGGAGCAAAATAGAGAGGTGCTGGAGTTGGGAACAAAGCTACTAGAACGGGTCTGTGCAAGGGTGGAGGTACAGTGTGATGCGTCTGGAGGGTTGAGAAGCCCGGTGGAGCTCTATGTTCATCATTGGCTGGGCGCGCGTCATGTTTCCTGTGTCTTCAGATGTGTCCTCTCTTTATTTTGGTGTGCTCCAGAGTTTGTAATAAGTAGACATGGTCCGTCTCTGATAACGTGTTTTGCAACGTCTGCTGCTCTTGTGCCTGGTAGGCCATCTATGTATTAGATGTTGGTTCATGCTAGTGACATTTCTTTTGGTATGCGAGAAGAGATGCGTTGGGTGTGCTTCTTTTTAGTTTGTCTTTGTAGTTGCATAGTCACTTTGTGTATCATTGGCTTATCTTAATGGAAATCGGAAGGGGAGACCCTTCTTTTATAACAAAAAATTGATCATCGTGTTTTGCTTGCTTTATTTGTTGCAATATGTTGACATGCAGTTCATTTAGTTCAGCTTGGTCGCGACATTGTACCAACAAATGAGAAGAAGTCATTTACATTAGCATATGCTGGATGGGGTTGAACGACAAACTCACTTCTTCGAAGTTCTCGAAAATCTCAACAAGAAGAAAAAACAATGTTGAGTCAAACTTCCAACAATCTATTAGGGTGAATGAACATGATGAGATAAGTGGGCGTGGAAATGCACCGGCGTGCGACGTGGAAAGAAGTAGAATGAGGGTAAAGAAGTGGGAGAAAGATAGGGCAAAGCAAAATGGTCCGTCCCAACATGAATTGCGACGGGAAAAATGGAGAGAATTAGGGGGAGAAGAATGAGGAAAATCATAAGGCCTACTTGATGGAGCTTGTGAAGACACACGCACGCACACATGCACGCACGCGGAGGGAGAAGGTGATCATTGAAGCAAACAGAGCGACAATTGAGATGGAGTAAGTTGTGCTCGCAAGGATCACCGACGAGTCGAGAATCATGTTGGCCGACACTAACCTCATGGACCCTAATGCCGAGTAGTGGTTCTAGATGATGTGTTCCAACATCAATGTGTGCCATAAAGAACTTTGACTCAATTTATTACCAACTATGTTTGAATTTTTGAGTTGTTGAACTATTTCTACTCAATATTCATGGGTGAATGTGTTGACAATGTTTGGCTTCATATTTGTAACTGAATGTGTACAATACGACAAAAATATTGAAAAATAATATGCTAGACAAATGCGAAAGGACAATCGAAGGACGCCGTATTTAACGGGCACACTGGCGCTGCCCGCAAACAAATGATAGGAAATTGCCATTGTCTGGGTCTTCCTCACTTCATTACAAGCTTCATTCAGTATGTTTACAATTTTTTCTATTTAAATATGTTAACATTTTCATTGTATTTGGTTATTCTGCTGAGGATCACATGAAAATATTAATGAGCACTGTTAGTGTATATTGACTATTATGATTTTGCATAAAAAATTAAATAAGAGTTACTTCATCTTAAAAAACCCTGCCCTCCACCATTGATACAAATGACGGGGTTTTAGTGCATCCCTTGAAGACACCCTTAGTTTTTGCCGTCTACATTGTTTATAAATTTGATCAATCGTACCTTAACAACATGTTCTCATGTCTAATAATCCTAAATAGGAGTGATTTTTTCTGTCGGCGTCATCTTTTTTCATTTTAATGATCTAAATGCTTTTATATTAGTTTGCGAAAGGAGTATCAATCCAATGCAGCTCGGGCTTATAGAAGAAGCTTAGCTTAAGATCAAGACGTGGTACTGGGTGTTAAAGTGGCAGCGGCGACGATGTGAACGCCCACCTCATCACAAAAACCCCGTGAAGCCGTTAAAACCCCACCCTTCCAGATCCCGTAAGACCCCGAGCAAAAGGCAACACCGCAATCTGGCCAGCCAATGGTGCATCGCCATGTCAGCAAAACCTCGCCACGTCGGCGCAGGATCATGGGGAAATGGTGCCTCGCCTTTGCTGGCCCCGCGCCACCCTGCTCGCGGCCGCGGGAGATCCCCTCGCTTTCCCTCCAAATAGCTTCTCCCGTGCTAATGTTCCCATGCCTCTCGCCCATTTTGCAGGGAGCACCTTGAGGTAGCAGTAAAGTATTTCCGAGGCCATGGCCAGCGGCGGCGGCGGCGGCCGGCGGCGGGCCAAGGGGAAGAAGAAGAAGAAGACCAAGTACCTCAGCCTCAGCCGCCACCTCACCAAGGCGGTGGAGGTCCACAGGCCTGCTGAATCTCCGTCGGTGGAGGATTCCGTGCCGCCACCCTCGGCGTTGCCGTCCCCGTCCACGGAGGAGGCGGTGGAGGATGGATGCGGGCACGAGCAGCAGCAGCTGGAGCCGTTCGCGCTGCATCCTGAGGCGCCGTCGACTCTCTTCGCGGCGGCGCCGTCGCTGACTGACATCCTCGGCGTGTCCTCCCCCTCCTTTTCCGGCGGCGGCGAAGGGGGTTCGCCCTCGTGCACCCCCTCCCCGGACGCCTCCGCGGGGACTGCTGGCGGGGAGGAGGACCTTGCGCGGCGCGCGCTCCGGGGGAGGGAGCGGTGGGTGTACTGCAGGAGCAGCTCCTCTTCGCCGAGCGCGGCCACTGCGACGACCACCACGTCATCCTCGTGCTCGTCGGCCGCGAGCACGGGCGCCGCCTCCGCGCGGTCGCCGCTGCTCAAGCTGGACTACGACGAGATCCTGGCCGCCTGGGCGGGCCGCGGGTCCCTCTACATCGGCGGCACCGCGGGCCACGTCACACCCAAACTGGAGCTCGATTCTGTAAGCCTGAGAGCCCCTTTATCTTCCCGGAGTCGGAGGGACGATGCGCGCTCGTGAATCATGACACGGGGGTTTGTTCCGTTGCAGGAGGTGTTCGTGGATGTGGCGCCGCCGCCGCAGGCGGCGACGTGGAGCTCGCCGGAGGTGTCCGGGAGGGCGGAGCGGGTGAGGCGGTATAAGGAGAAGCGACATGCCCGGCTGTTCTCCAAGCGGATCCGGTACGAGGTTCGCCGGCTCAATGCCGTCAGGCGGCCGCGCTTGAAGGTAAATTTTCGCATCGCGTTCGTGCCGTATCTGAACTTGTCGCAGTTTCCTTAGTGTGGCTGTGATCTACTAGCAATGCGTCGGTACATACTGCATCAGTAATGATCTCAACTGCAAAACTGCGTTGATGGGAATCTGGCATAGAGAGCATGTTTAGATTCTATACCTCAGGGAATCTGTGTGTAAATCGTCGATTAGAGATTCAGCTTCTGGTCCCAGCGACAATTGAATGAACTGAAGCTCTCCACATGGCTATGAAAGATAGCCTCAAAATTATTGTCCCGTGCTGACCTTTTTCGTTTGACGATTACAAGAATACTCACATCCTCACACATCACTTGAAGGAAATGGATACTGCGCCTCAAAGTATCTTTCTGCTCTTGTACTTAATTTCTGGCAAACAGGGGACAATACATATACACCACATGGTTCTTCTTTGCGCATTCAATTATCGTTGGCGTGCAGACTAGTAATGCAGCACATGAACTAGTCCGTTACTGCATTTTGTTTCATCAATCCCATTCTGACAAGCTGTGTGCATCTTGTTTCACTGAACCGCAGGGTCGTTTCATCAAGGAAAACGAAGGTGTTGCAATGGCCGATTGAGACGAGCTGCGGCCTTCATCGTAGACCTTGCTTCATCCGGTTACAAGAATGGGTCATGAACCCATTCCATTCCATCTGTAAAATGTAAATGATCAGGTTAGTCTCCAGGCTGCCATATACCCAAACCAGATTTGTTGAATCGATCTGCCGTTTCCTGGCCAAGCTGCAAGCTTAGTGCGCTCGGCGCGGATCGTGTTGTTTGGCAGTTTTGTTGTAGGATGGAAATAATATAACTTGATTTGGTCATAAATTCGCTCCGGCGCTGCACTTTTGATTCAGTTTGAGGGGAAGGTTCTGCAGTCCCTTGAACGTTCAGATCTTCAGAAGATCAGCTGCAATTTGTCAATGTAGTTGATGTTTGTTTACACGAAGTTACGAATAAGCACCCTTCAGAATCTCGCGGTCTGTGCCGTCTGATCGGCGTAAAGATGAATTGTGTTTGTCAACACACGGGAAGATCATACACTGATTTGCTGGCTCAGGCCGAGAGTTTTCTGCTACTGTTGGGTGAAAAAGAGATTTGGTTCCTTGTGCCGTCCTGTATTTCTGTTCTGTCAGTCGCTGTTAAGAGTCGTGTCACGTGATCGCTCGTCTGCTTTTGCTCTGGTCCACCTGTCAGTGACTTGTTTTACCTGCATAGCTGTTCCCTTGTTCCTTGTTCGTGGCAGATATACTTGGGCTAATTTGTCAGTGGCGGTCGAGACCACCGGCTACAGCGGTTTGGCCGCGTCCGAGGAGCAACACCCGATGTCAAACTTGTTCGGTTCCCAGGAATTGTCATTGATGTCCAAAAAAGTTCTAAGCGCAAATTTTTACTTGAGCTCACCGTCCATCTCTAAGTACATGTATGTATGTCTCTCCCCCTTTGCATTTACTTATCTTGATAGACAAGACACCGGTCGCACTCCTTGTACCTATATATATATATATATATGTGCCTAGTGCATGATCAATGATTATCGATGCATCAAACCATTCTATACATGGTATCTATCGCAAGTCACGATCCTCTCCCGCTTCCGCCTAACCCAAGCCACCCTCGTGCCGCACCGCTCGCTCGCTACCCCGCGCCGGCTTGCTCCCTGCCACGCCCGCGCTAGCCACGCTCACTGCCCCGCCTGACCGATCGCGTTACTCGCGCCGCAGCTCGCTTGCATCGCCGTGCCGCACCACCGCCGAGCCGCCATGTCTTCCTCCGCCTCCTTCTACTCCAACCCCTTCGCCGGGCCGGACCCCGCCGACATCCGCGACATCAACATCCACGACCGCGTCCCCGTTGTCCTCGATGCCATCGACGCCACGTACTTCGCGTGGAAAACATACTTCTCGCTGCTCTTCCGCAAGAACAACCTCGTGGATCACGTTGACGGCTCCGTCGACTCCCGCGCCATGGTGGGCGACTCCGAGTGGACCGCGATCGATGCCACGCTTATCCGGTGGTTCTTCACCACCATCTCGAAGGACCTGTTTCACACGGTCGTGAGCGATGGTGATGACGCCCGCGCCGTGTGGGTCAAGCTCAACGGCCTCTTTATCGACAACAAGCTTCAGCGCCGCGTGTTTTTGCAGCAGGAATTTTTTGACTGTCATCAGGATGATCAGTCGATGACTACTGCCGCCGCCTGAAGACGTTGGCGGATGAGCTCCGTGACATTGGCGCCAAGGTTGATGACGACCTCCTCCTCAGCACGCTCACCGCCGGCCTCAACAAGGACTTCGGTAACGCCGTCTCCAACCTCTCCCTCATACCGGAGCCCTCCTTCCCCAAGTTCGTGGCATACTTGCGGTTGGAGGAGCGCCGGATGAAGGGGGTCAAGAAGCGCATGCAGCACCACGCCCTCGCCGCCGGCACCTCGCGTGGTGCCCCTCCACCGTCCGCCCCGCCCGCGCCCCCCGTGCCTCCGGGGTTTTACCCCCTCCCGCCTGCGCCCCCCGCTCCACCCGCTGCCCCCAGCAGCCGCAGCAGGGTGGCGGGCGCCACGGCAACTGCCGCGGGGGAGGTCGCAAATAGGCGCAAGGGGGGGGGGAGGGCTCGCCAGCAGCAGCAGCAGGCCACCCCGCCCTGGACTTACGGCACCAACCCGTGGACGGGCGTCGTCCACGCGTACTCGATGCCGGTTCCTCGAGCTCCCGCTCCGGGCATTCTTGGGCCTCGGCCGGCGAGCCACCAGGCGCTCTTCATCGCGCAGAACGCCGCCCCCTACAGCGGCTATGGCGTCGCGCCCGTGCCTACGCCCGCCTACGGCGCCGCTCCCGCGCCGGCCTACGGAGGGTTTCTCCCTCCCCAGGTGCCGCCGCCGTGGGACCCGGCCCTTCTCGCTGCTCTGCACTCTGCCTCGTCACCGAGCTCCTACGGTGGCGGCGGTGACTGGTACATGGGCTTGGGCGCCACCGCTCACATGACTGCTCATCCCGGTAACCTCACATCCGCCACTCCTGTTCATACTCCCACTCGCATCACCCTTGGTAACGGTTCCTCCATTCCCATTACACATGTCGGTCATATGTCTTTTCCTTCTTCTACTCCCGTTAACATGTCTAATGTTCTTGTGTCCCCCAACTTAGTTACCAATCTTGTTTCTGTTCGTCGCCTTGCTCGTGAGAACCCTATTACTGTTGAATTTGACAATATTGGCTTTTCTGTGAAGGACGCCCGTACACGGATGGTACTCCACCGATGTGACAGCCCAGACGAGCTTTACCCGGTGCATCCCTCCGGCGCCACCACCACCCGTCGTCCCGCCACCTTCGCTGCTAGTGTCGATCTTTGGCACGCCCGCCTCGGTCATCCCAACTCCACCGTTATGCGTCAGATTCTTCAGAGTTTTTCTTTCTCATGTAATAAGGTTGACGACCACTCTTGTGAGGCTTGCCGTCTTGGCAAGCACGTTCATCTTCCCTTTAGCGAGTCTACAAATATTTCCACCTTTCCGTTTCAGTTATTGCATAGTGATGTTTGGACGTCCACGGCTGCGAGCAACACGGGCTACTTATACTATTTAGTGATATTGGATGATTTTACTCATTATGTGTGTACATTCCCTCTCCGTCGCAAGTCCGACGCTCTTGCCACACTCACCGCTTTTTATTCATATGTCACCACACAGTTCGGTCGTCCTATTCTCGCCTTGCAAACTGACAACGGCAAGGAGTTTGACAACGTCGCCGTCCGCAATCTTCTTGCGTCCCACGGCACCATTTTCCGCCTCACTTGTCCCTACACGTCCGAGCAGAATGGTCGCGCCGAGCGCGTCGTTCGCACTCTTAATGACTGTGTCCGCACGTTGCTCTTTCACTCCTACGTGCCTCCTTGGTTCTGGCCGGACGCGCTCGCGACCGCCAGCCTCCTTATTAACATTCGCCCGTGTCGTTCGCGCTGGAACTACACTCCTCACCAGCTCCTCTTCAGTGCGGTTCCATCTTATGATGGCCTTCGCATCTTCGGCTGTCTCTGTTATCCTAGCACCGCGTCCACTGCTCTTCACAAACTCGCTCCCCGGTCGCTTCCATGCATCTTCCTTGGTTATCCTCCCAACACCAAAGGTTACCGGTGCTATGATCCAGTGTCCCACCTCGTTTTCACTTTGCGGCATGTGTACTTTGATGAGCTGGTGTTCCAGTTTCAGCAGGTACCGTCGCCCTCGGCGTCTCCCACGGCGCTGTTCGCCCCTGCCTCCTCCTCTGGCGAACCGCCCAGCCGCGCACTGGGCTCGGCTCTGCCCGCGCTCCCCGCGCCGGCGGCCCCCGTCGCCGCGGCCCCCTCGGTCGCCCCCGTCGTCACAGCTGCATCCCTCACCGGTGTGGTCACACGGGCTCGGACTGGGACACTTCGTCCTAACACAGCTATATGTCTGACGAGTACGCGTGTGCTGCGTCTACCTCGGCACCGTCTCCGCTCCCCACCTCCGCTTGCGCAGCCCTTCGGGATCCGAACTGGCTAGCTGCGATGCGTGAGGAGTTTGACGCCCTGCAGCGCACCCGTACGTGACAGCTTGTCCCGCGGCCTCCCCGTGCCAATGTCATTGCTAGCAAGTGGGTCTTCCGCCACAAGACTCGCCCCGACGGCTCTCTCGAGCGCTACAAGGCGTGCTAGGTGGTGCGCGGCTTTCGCCAGCGTGCCGGCGTGGACTTCACCGACACCTTCGCCCCTGTTGTCCTGCCTGAACCCATCACCTCAAAAAAAAAAAACAATAAGAAGACTGCCTGAGCCCCGGCGCCATTGCTAATTGACCTAACCATTTTCAGCCTAGCCGCGCAAGAAATCTTTGTATGGCTTGAAACAGTCAGGCGGATCTTTCTATACGACTCGACTTAAAAAAAAAGGCTTGCCGCCGTAGCTATTGCCCCACATGTCCTCACGCAGCTTGTTGACCCGTGCCGTGATCGTCGTGCGCCACCATATTTGTCATCCATTGTGGTCGACTGCTATCACGCGCCTCCTCCCTGATTAAAATCAAAGATACCACATTACCACTAAAATGGCCGGGGCAAAACCTAAGCATTTTGCGAGTCAAATGGTTTCTTGAGATTTAGCTCAATCATAGTGGCAAGCTGAAAAACCCTCAGTAGAAGGCGACATTTATCTATATCGAAGTGTACATGACAACTTCCACAATGTTAAAACTCCGTGACTTTGGTCAAGTAGTATACTTGTTGATTATCAAAAGTGTGAAATCTTTTTCTTTTGTGGGTGATCAAAAGTGTAAAATTGTACTGGAAGAATCCAAGGACAGGTAATCATGTAGATATAGCTCAGGGCATAATATCCGGTGCATTGGTGCCTGTGGTGCTACGGTCCATCGAACTCACGTTACACATTTTAAAATGTTTTTAAAAATGTAAAAATAATTTAGCACATTCACAAAACATTAATGTAGATTCTTACAAAATTTCGATTTACTGACATCAGTGCCAAAGCCTATTTTGATTTTTTGTATTGTAAAAACACATGAATGTGAACTCAAATTAAAGTTACAATAAAGTTTATTTGTTTTATTCTTTTTAATGAATATGGTAGAAGCATTTTACAAATGGATGAAGTGCACTACTCGGTGGTTCAAACAAAAATGCATAATACGCAAGATGTCCCGTGCTGGGTGCTCCCTCTGAATTTCGATTTGTTTACTTTCCTATAGGCATTTGCAGGATTTAGATGTTATTTAGTTCTTTCGGATTTTTGATTTTCACAAGGTTTTTCCTAGGTTTTGGAGAGTCTTTTTTTCTATGCACATTTGTGCTTTTCAAAAAATAAAAAAGATATGTGTCTCCACGATAAGCATAGATTGGGAAATAGATGTGTGCTTCTCGAAAAATGAAGAAAGTGTGCTTCCACGTGAAGCATAAATTTGTTTCTCGTGGAAGCGTAGATTTGCTTCCGCGAAGTGTGCTTCTCACAAAAAATGTGTGTTTTTTCCATGAGAAGCACTTCTCGGATAAAAAGTTGTGCTTTCACGAGAAGCACACATTTGCTTCTGTGAGTGATTCTCGAAAAAGGAGAAAAAAAAGTGAGAAACCACGACCGTGCTTTCGGGCTTCGGTTTTTTCCTCGTATTTCTTTTCTTTAAATTGCAGATTTTTTGGTTTTCGTTTTTTGGCTTTTGTTATCTTGTATTTTTTTCCCGTGAAAAAGTGCATCGAAATCTATTAACATGAGATCTAGTTTCAAAAATCTTGGCCCGAGAAATCCAACGGTAAAAGCGGGGCGGGATTTAGATGCACGGTTCAAGATATAAAACATTTTGAATAAACAAATCAACGAAGAAAGGAAAACACGTAGGTTGCGATAAGTGGCGCACATGAAGTGCGCACATCCAGTCGAGAGGTCCTCCCTAGCAAGCTGGCACTCGCGTGGATGCAAGCTGGCCATGGCCCAACTGCGTGCCAGTTACTAGCTTGCTTTGCCCGCGTTTTTTTTCTGTTGGTCTCATAGGAAAAAATCGTCCCTGTTTCAAATTATAAAAACTTTACGGATTTTAAAAAAGTTCATCAATTGGGAAAAGGTTTGTGAATTTGAAAACAAGTCCACGCATTAATAAAGAAAAAAATCAAAACTTTTACAAAAAAAAAACGTTTGTGAACTCCAAAAAAGTTCATAAATTTGGAAAAGGTTCATAAAAAACTCAAAAGTTCGCATATTTGAAAAAAGCTCATGAAGTTGAAAAAACGTACACAATTGTTTTTTATAAAAGTTCGTGAATTTGGAAATAGTTCACAAAACTAAATAAAGTTTTCAAAATTGCGAAATTCACGAGAATAAAAAAGTTATTAATTTTGGAAAACTTCACAAAATTGAAGTAAAATTTATGGAATTAATTTTTCCGCGAATTTGATTTATTCATGATTTTCAGAAAAAAAATCATAATTTTTAGATAAAATAAAATAATAATCATGCAATGTATTAAAGTATCATCAAGAATGTTTGCTCAGAGGAGGATATAAGTCCCGAAAGTACTGGCTACACGGAAGGGCAACTGGAAGAAAATCTGGAAACTGAAATTTCCTTTGAAACTGCAATTGTCCGCATGCAGACTAGTAAGATCTTGCTTACAGACAAGCCGCATATGATTGTTTTTAGGGGTGCGCAACGGCAGATGACAACCTCGGCTTTCAACACTATTTTCGTAATCGGCGAGGACATAAAAGCCCGCAAAGAGGACAGGAAACACGCTCGACCTCCATGGAGGTCGACAATTTTGAAAAAAAAATTGCATTTTAAAGTTTAAAAAACACCTGGGAAAAATATACAATGTCATATAGATATATATTATATGTGTTGTAGAATTTCTTGAGAAGATACATTGACACACGAGCTACATAAAAAACAAAAAAAATCATTTGTTTTCATGCAGTGAACAGTACATGGACTATTTACTGTTTTTAAAATCACAATTTGTCATTTTTTTGTAGCTCGCGTGTCATTGAATTTTCTCATGATTTTTTTCGCATATGTAGTATACATTCATATGTCAACATGCCGGTTTTTTTTTCCAGAATTTTGAAACTTTAAAATACGATTTTAGAAATTATAAAAAAAACCTCCTCGGGGTTGAACGAATTCGATCACTGGGGGAGGCTTTCCCAGCGAACGAATCACCCCTTCATAGATCGTTCGCTAGGTTTTTTTAGGCAAACTCCGAAGCTTTTTATTCAATCGTCACAATATTTACAGGGATGAAATGAAGACTATTGGGCTGACCTAACCAAACATGGCGGCTAGCCCCTAAGGATAATACGTGCTTCGCGAGTTTATGAGCCTCGACATTCGAGCTCCTAAATTCATGGACAATATTACAAAAAGTAAAAAGAGTTTTCCGGTGTATGATTTCATGTATGATCGCCCCGAAAAGCGCTGGGTTCTTCTGTCGTATATCGTCCACTACCACTTTGCAATCCGACGCCACTTGAATGATCCTCTCATACAAATCATCTGCTAAGGCTAACGCCTCCCTGATGGCCAGTGATTCGAGAGTCGCCGGCTCAGAAATATTTGGGAAAACCACTGTTGACGCACCAAGGAACACATCGGCTTGATCTCTGCAAATGGCACCGACGGCTCCGTATGATCCTCCTCTCCCAACAACGGCGTCAACATTTAATTTTGCTAGCCCAACAGGTGATGCGATCCACTATGTTGACCTATTCGGGATGAAACAAGCACCTTTTTTTTTTAGAAAGGGAGGATGACCCCCGGCCTCTGCATCTGGGAGATGCATACGGCCACTTTATTGATTATTCTCGAGGACCTTACAAAGTATTACAAACAATATACCTGAATCCACCATCTTGGCAACATATGCCGCTACTCCTATCCATATGATGAAGGGGTGCTAGCTGAGCCACTACCCAAACCACTCACCTAAGCCTAACATCAAAAGCCGGAAGCCCCAGCCGAGCCACATACCGGGTCTATGGCACAATCCGGTCAGACGCACTCGTGTGTCGTCGCCGCCATCTTCCACAGGTCCGTCTTCAGATCATATATTGAGGCTTCTACCTTGTCTGGCCACTCTGCCATCGACGTCACCATGACGCCAGACAGCTACCTCCTCCTGCGCGAGTCCATCTCCGCGCATCGGACGCCGAGCCTCCACAGCGCCATGCCGCCGATCTCCGCCGCCATCAATGTGTGAGATGAAGTACCGCTCCACCATCCTCCTAGCCATCACTTGCTCGAAAACGATGCCCCGGGAGGGAAAGCGATAAAACACCATCATCGTCCGATCCGTAAGACCCAGATCTAGGGTTTCCCCCGGAGCATCCCGAGCCTGATGACGCAGACTGCAACGACGATGCCTCGACAAGGGAACGACATCTAAGACGTCGTCATCGTCCGCCATGACCGTAGTCGGCGCGATTTTCATCGGCAGTTGCTCCACCAGACGTGCGCCACCAACGTTGCTGGTCCCTTCAACCGGAGTAAACTCCAAAACGATGCCCTAAAGAGGGACTACGACGCAAAATCGCCATCATCGCTCGATCCCAAGGAGATCTAGGGTTTTCCCCGAAGTTGCCCGCGCTATCAAGGACCAGACAAGGGTAGAATCCCGGCGGATCTGCCCAGCTGCCGACGAGTCGCACCCGCCACCGTGCGGACGGCAGACCAGCGATCAAGGCCCGCGCTTGGGCATAGATCCGGCCGCGCCGCCGCGACCCGATCCGGTCACGCCGCCGCCGTCCCTGGCGACCGCGACGCACCAGATCGCGAGGCCTCCTGCCGCGGGGGAGCGAAGTCGCCGAGGCGCCGCCACCACCCGCCGTGGCATCCGGCCGGCCGCCACGCTCCGGCCCGGGGGCGCCGGCCCGCGCCGGCCCCACGCGAGCGAGAGGGCCCGAGTCCCTGCCGCCGCCGGCGACGACCAGGCTTCGCCTGGCTGCGCCCTTGGGCGGCGGCGAGGGAGGAGGAGGAGGAGTGGGGGAGGGCCAGCCGACAAGATCTGGGGGCCTCCTGGCCGCCCACGCGGGGGGCGACTCGGGAGGAGGAGGAGGAGTCGGGAGGGGCTAGCTATTTTGTCAGATAAACAAAATGTATATCACCCTGGGTTGGATTGCTCGCAGCTCGCCTAGGTAATGTTGCAGAAAGCTATGGACATCAAATGTGCTTTGATAGATGTCCTCGTATATTGCTTTCGTTGCGCTCCCCACACTATGCTTTCGTTGCGCTCCCCACACTGCCCAAAGAGTCACTACAAAGGTGATGAACTCGTCATGTGCAAGTGAATCATGCATAGGAAACAACCAACGTTTGGCATTGTTATCAACGTTTGTACTCAACTGTTCAGTAATTGCATCTGTAGACAGTGCCCAAGTGCTTCTTGCTACTGAACAATTAAGCATTGCATGCCTCCACGTATCCTCTACACCACAAAGACAGCATGCGCTCGTTGCTGACATGTTGCGGTGATTAAGGAGAGCTGCTGTAGGTATAGAATGCTGAGCCAAACGCCACAGGAAGTTTTTCAACTTCGAAGGAATCTTAATTCTCCATAAATTTGTCCATCCCAAACTATCCGTTTCTACATGAGATGATCCCTCTTGTTCATCCAGCCATGCTTCTCTGTTCAGTTTCATAGTTTGAATCATTCTGTATGCACCGCGACAGAAAAGACACCCCTTCTCTCTTCATTCCACGCCTAGAAATCCGCGATCTGCCTTGTACATAGGGGAATTTTCAGGATTGCCTCAGCATCTATCGGTATGAATACGGTCCGGACCAGCTGCTCATTCCACGTACAAGATGTATGATCAATGCTAGGTGGCTAGGGTATTAATGATGTAATCGGCCTCTTTATATTATCCCTAGGAATCCAGTTATCATTCCAATTATCCACGGACTCGCCGTCTCCTATTCTCCTAACTAGTCCCTGCACCATCATGTCTCTCCCATCCAAAACCGCTCGCCAGGTGGAGGACCAGGGCGACCCTTATTGGGCCAAAAGCCCAGTTTACTACTTTGTAAAAAATGTCATGCTACTTCATAAAGATGCCATAAATCTAAAAAAAATAAAAAAATCCATGTTATTTTACCAAAATGCCATGAAAAATGTTTTGTGTTATTTGTTCCATTGTGGAAAAATACATAAAAATGCCATATCAGTAAAAAGAGAGAAAAAGCGTTGTGTAATTTCCACTAAAAATATGAAAAATGCCATGTTGCTTTATGAAAAAGGCGATGTTAATTTTTAAAAGGGCTATGCTACTTTACAAAATTGCCATGTTAATTGCCATGAATATAAAAATGCCATGTAAGTTATTTTTTTGCCACGGCAAAAACATGACATCCTATTACTAATAAAAATGCCATCCTAGATAATAAAAATGTGAACTTTAAAACTGTCATCCTCGGGATAAAATGCCATGAACGAAAAAATACAGATAAATTTAGAAATTTTAGAAAATGCCATGCTCTTAAAAAAATATTGTCGTGCTACTTTATAAAACTGCCATCCTTTAGATCTTTTTTTTGTCTAGATAAGCCCCAAAAATAAAATTTTCATGCCATTAAAAAAAGGAATCCTCTCAAACATTAAAAAGTGTCATCCTATTTATAATAAAAATAGCATCCTCTTAATAATTAAAATGGCATGCTATTATTCACAAAAATGCCATCCTATTGTTAATAAAAATTTCATGCTCTTAGTAGTAAAACTGTGGTGGCACTAAAAAATGCCATCTCTCAGTAATAGAAAGTGTCACCTCTCAATAATAAAAAATGCCGTCCTATAATTGATAAAAATGCCATCTATTGTTAATAGAAATACATTGCGCTTAGTGATAAATGGCAACAATTTTCCGCAAAACAAAATGCCCAGGGCGCAAACTACACTGACTCCACGACAAAGTCAGTGATATATGATACATGCACTTGTGTGTATCCTCAAAAAAAAAAAAAAAACGACCAAGTCAGTGGCTCCCGCCGCCGCCGGACCATGCAAAGTTAAATGTTGATGCGGCAGTTTCCAGGGATGGTACGTTTGGGGCGGTGAGCGTGATATGTTGAGATGAAGTAGGAGTTTTTCAAGGTGCATCTACTGTTGTATTCAGAAGCTTGAGTGATCCCCAGACTCTGGAATCACTTGCGATCAGAGAGGCGCAAGCTCTAGCTGATGATCTAAATTTGACCAGAAATTTGATTGCTTCGGATCGCAAGATGGTTGTAGACGCGACGAAGAACGGCAAAGTTTTATTTCTCCTGTAGTTAGCCATGAGTTCAGAACCTCGAATGAGGAGGCTCATAATGTCGCAAAGTATGCATTAGCTTTATGGTGTGGCTGCCATGTCTGGTTAGGCCAATCCGGTGATCTGGTTTTTATCCATGTAAACATCGTGACGCCGTAATAAAGCTTTATGAGATTCTAAAAAAAAACTAAAAAAAATCTCTCATTAATAAAAATGCCATCCTCTTAAAAAATGCTATGAAAAAAAATTAAAACTGCTATGTTAGAAAATGAAAAAAATATCAAAGATTTTGGACACCGATAACTGCCACACGTGTGGTGTATCGGATGGTTGTGCCGCACGCCTCGTGTGGCATGGAGAAGAAACCGCCCGCACGACCGCGTCCGGGCGCGCGCAGCCACAGTCCGCACGTCCGGTGTGTGGCAAAACCGCCTACACGTCCGGGCCAAACGATCGCGCTGCCCGCATGACCCAGCACGCCAGCCGTCCCGTGCTCCTTCTGATCCCCAGTCCGCCCTACCGCCATTGTCTCGCACCTCTCGATCCCCTACCTCCGTCGCCTTCCTTCTCTGGTTGCCATGGCAACCAGAGCAGATCCCTAGCGCCTTTCCCACAGCTAACCACCCACCCCACCCCCCTACCCCCTCCCACCCCAACCCCGCCCTCCCAAGATGACGAGCTAAAACAGGTGGATCCCCGATCTCCTTCTGTTTCTCGACCTTCTTTTGTCCAGAAATCTGAATTTGCAAAATTTGCCCACGAAGATGACGACTGGATCCACACTATCAGGGCAAACACCCCACGAATTTATGTGTCTTTGCATTTGCCCACCAACATACGCCAGATCTGCCATATACTATGCTAGACTTGTGCCAAGCTTCTGGGTTGGCTTGATGCGAGTAGTTGGTAGCATAGTAATCACTATAAAATAGGGAGAGAAAGGATGAATTTGGCATGGGGAGGGAGGAAAAATAATTGCCACTTGTATCTAACGTCAGTTTCCATCTATCGTTGTCCGTAGTTGCCACCATGTTATATTATTGCTTGCCATCCAATTTTATTTTCTGTTGCCATCGCTTCAAAATGATAGATGGCATCCAGAATTCAGAAAAGAAAAATGGATGTGCATGTCCTACTTGCCATGAGGTGTTGGTTGCCTACGCAAGAAATGTTATGAGATTGCCGTGTTATCTTCTACGTGCAAACAGCAAGAACGCTTTTTGCGGATTGTTGATGCGTTCTTGTTCATGCAGTGACTAAAAGCATAGTGGCAGAAAAGAAAAAGCAGAAGAATAAACCACGAAGATGGCACTGATCCTTGGCTTTCTCAAAGGCCAGAAATGCCACCTTGGGATGCAGCAGAGTACAATCAACTCATTTCTTCAAGGCCATTGCTGCCACTACTAGAGCACTACGCGGGCATCGGTACGATGCATGATAAACAAAGAAGAAACAATTACCATGTTCGTGACGATGAAGATGTCATTCTACTTATGTCCTACAATCTATTTTTTAGCAGGTTCTTATGACCAAACCACAATCAGGGGGGCAGCATGGCAAGTTTCGTCACAGGGCGTTAACGCTGACAAATGTACGGGCAACCAACTTCAGCTAGCTAATGTGGCAAATCAAGGTAACGCATACGAAAAAGGAACTTATTGTTGTGGACATGAAATTAAACTTGCAAGGATGGCAAAAGACTCACGAGTTATATCGGAAAAATGTAGGACCTTCATGCAGCACGTGGCATCAGGCAGCAACCATGTACCTGCCATCAACGTCGTACACAGGTGAGCGCATGAAAGTGAAGTTGTGGAAAGTGAGTTAGGAGAAAGGAACATATATGACAGCTGCAGTTGCCATGCCTGGACAGCTTCGGTTGCCATGGCTGGACAAACTGCAGTTGCCATGCCTGGACAAACTGCAATTGCCATGTATAATCAAATGTGACTGCAATGTCTAAACAACCGTGGATGACAAGTGTGAACAAATCTGTGTGGCATGGTTGGACCACTACATGTGTCATGTTGAACAAACTACAGTTGCCATGCAATGACCAACTGCTACCATGATCGCAGGTTGTTACGGTGGAACCACATCGGCAAACATCTCATGGCAAGCTTCACAGTTGTAGGAAAGCGCTATTGCAGATAGAGCACATCAAATTAGAATGACAGACCACACAAGATCGGCACATGCGGCACAACAAGGTAAAAAAAAGTGAAAACAGAAAACAGTACTGCATATGCTTTTCTAGGGAATAACATGTGAAGAAAAGTAGATTTGTAACGGTGGTGGTGGAAAAAACAAAAAAAATGCTACCAAGTGGTCATGTGCAAAAGAGACGTATATTGTCTTCGGGATTTGCCAATTGCTATAAGAGTGTGTGCAACATTCATGATTGTTCACATTTGCGTATTGAGCTCAAGCCTAGAATACAAAGTTTTGATGCTAGAGTATACTGGTTGCCATGTGTTGGCAACAGTAGTTGCCATGTATGCTGGATTGTATCTGCCATTGCTATGTGCTGTTCTGATGTTGAAAGAAGCTGGTTGCCATGTGTGGGCAACAGTAGTTGCCATGTGTGTTGGACTATTTCTGCCATTGCTATACGCTACAAGTTCTCAAGCTAAAAGACGCTGGTTGCCATGTGTTGGCAACGGTAGTTGCCATGTGGTTGGACTGTAGCTGCCATTACTGGAGAATTACAGTTGCCATGCATGGCCATATGCAGATTCACGGCTTGCTGTGTGAAATGATGTCATGCAAAATCACATGCAGTTGCTGTACTCCGTTACGATACACATGACATTCAAGCAAAATCTTACGCTCGTACCTGATTTTTTAATGCAGGACCTTCAACTACAATTAACAGTGGCGCGGGGACATCTACTGCGGGGAGCTCTGAGCGCACGAAAGACGCGTTCCACCAGCCAGCCAACACTCATGCCACAAACAATGCCGAGTCAGTGTCGGAAATGGCAATCGTGCTAGCAATACCGACAAGCACACATGTGCACACCAGCACAAGCAACACTCAAGCAGGTGAAACAGCCGCCGATACTGAAGTGAATGATGAAACCGATGACGAAGCACAAGGGGATGAAGATGGTGGGCAATCAGAAATCATGGTACCCCAGCCACCGTATCTTGGGCAGAGATTTGATTCGTTTGCAGATGCAAAGGAATTCTACCAGACATATGCAAAGTTCCATGGGTTTGCGGTCAACTCCGAATACCATAGGAAAATTTAAAAAACTAACGAGTACAGCAGAGGTGAGATGAGGTGCTACAAGGCACGAAGAAACAAGAAGGGCAAAGGTGATGCGCCTGTCGTTCCGGAACGAAAGAGAGGTATCATTGTCAAGACGGAATGCCCTGTCCGGTGTAAGCTGAACGTAGATGGAGCACAGTGGGTGGTCACTGAATATTTTGACGAGCACAACCACGAGCTAATAAAGAAGTTTGACATGGTAAAATTTCTGACCGCCCACAGAGGATTCACCCCCTCGAGAAGAAATTCATAAAGCTGCTACATGATTGTAATGTCAGTCCATCAAGAATGGTGCAGATACTCTCCCTCATCCACAGCAAAAACGGGTCTCTGAGTAGCATGCCCTACCTACCAGCAGACGTCACAAACCTAAAGGCAAAGTACCATAGAGAAAGCAAGTTGGCTGACATAGAAGCCACGATAGCCTACTTCGATGAGAAAGCGAAAGAAGATCAAGATTTCTTCTACAGGATAAGATTGGACGATGAGGACCGTGTCAGGAACATGTATTGGGTGGATGGTGCTGCAAGAAGAGCCTACAAACATTTCCGAGACTGCATTTCTTTCAACGCGACATATCTCACTAATATGTACAAGATGCCATGCGCTCCATTCATAGGAATAAATAACCACAAGCAGTCATTGCAGTTCGGATGCGGGGTCGTTCGGAACGAAGACACAGATGGGTACGTTTGGCGGTTCAAGACCTTCTTGGAGTGCATGGGTGGACTTGCTCCGATGAACATAATAACAGACCAGGATTTTAGCATGCGTGCAGGCATAGAGGAGGTCTTTCCGTTGGCAGTGCACAGGCACTGCAGGAAGCACATTATAAAGAAGGCTGAGGAGACACTAGGACCGTTCTTTGCTGACAGTCCATACCTGCACAAGGCATTCGAGCTGTGCGTGGACCACAGCTTGACGGTGGAGGAGTTTGAAAGGAGCTGGATGGCTATGATTGAAACATATCAAGTCCAAGACCACGAGACGCTTGCTAGCTTGTGGGAGAAGCGAATGTACTGGGTGCCGGCCTACTTCATGCAGTGCTTCTTCCCGTTTCTGCAGACTACACATTGCAGTGAGGGGTTCAATGCTGTTTTGAAGCGGTACGTGAGCCCTGGCAACTCATTACTACAGTTTGCCAAGCAGTACACCGCTTTGCAACAGAAAATACTGGGATCCGAGCTACAGCAAGAAGCAAACACCGCGCTCAAGCAGCCAAAATTGCTAACATATTTACCAATGGAGAGGCAGATGAGCAAGATATACACCAACATGATTTTTAACAAGTAAGTCAGTTGTGTTACAATCTTATTTGCACAAATCATGAAGGTACGAGGTGCCATGTAGAATGCAATGCAGTTGAAATGCTTATTTGAAAATGATGATTGTGTTGAAAAGTAGCCATTAGGTACAGAGTAAACATGATATGTAGTTGATGTGCTTAATGAACTACAGTTTGCCATGCTTAATGAACTGTAGTTTGCCACGTTCACTCAACTGCAGTTACCATGTTTGCATAACTGCAGTTGCCATGTTTGATGAACTGTAGTTGCCATGTTTAATGAACTGCAGTTGCCATATTTAATGAAATGTAAATTCCAATGGCCATGATGGTATGGAATGCAAATGCCAAATTGAAGTTGTTATGTAGTTGCCTTGTTTAAATGAAATGCAGTTGCCATGTTTAATGAACTGCAGTTGCCATGTTTACTCAACTGCAGTTGCCATGTTTAATGAACTGTAGTTGCCATGTTTGAACGAATTGTAATTCCATTGGCCACAACAAACAAAAGGTGCTACAAAAAACTTCACACATGAGTTTCTCTTGTTTGGCGCTTAAATCCTCCAGCGCTTGCTGTTGCACCAGAAAATATGCATCTGAATTCTAGAGGGACTTCCTCAGTCCTTCAGCTTCCTGTCGCAGCACATCTGATCGATGTCTTTCAACTTGAAGTTGAGACTCAAGAAGACGAACTGATTCAGGCAACAAGTTCGAAGAGCTTGTGCCAGCAGTAGTGGCCAGTAACTCGAACACTATATCAAGACAGGACTTTTGGGTTCCCTCACTGTCGTCAAGATAGTTTTTATCAGCTTTCTTGGAGACCAATAGGGATGTCTCACTATCTTGAACCTTATCTGCTTCACTTCCTTTACCATTGGATAACGCGGTACTGTTCTCCAATATTTTGTCCGCATTCTAAAAGAGAAACAAGCAGACACATCACATGTTTACCATGTTGTATATGAAACTCATTTTGTTAAATGAGTTCAGTAGTAAAGTGGACAGGATAACAACATGAAACAACCATATATCTATGTACCATGGTCACTTTATGGTCTATATCATTCTAGTTTTTGTTGCCAAATCAAGATAGAGACACAGTTCAAATAATATTTGTTCAAGACAAAGCAGAATAGACAGAATATAAGTGTGGGTAACTATAGAGCAATAACAACACTTGTAATGTGCATGACATGAGAACATAACTGTTTATTCAATTGAAACTGAAATCAACATAGAGCAGGTTACAACAGCAAACCAGTTAAAGAAACAGGTTTAAAACATACCTGTTGCGCCATTGGAGTTTCAATTCCAGCCTTCAAATTTGAAAATAGTTGGTATGAGTAAATACAGTAATGCAAGAGCAAAGGAGTATGAACCATAGCTACAGAACCTGACCTGAGAACAAATCTTCTTCTCCTGTAAGTGTTGAGTTGGGATTCGGAGTGGTGGTCCTCGTGCTTTGGGCACTGCAGTTCCCTTACTAACTGCTCGTGTTTGGGTGCTCTGTGGTGGAGACGGTGCTGTGTCAACTGGAACTGGGTTACTATCTGCCGGGGTTGGGGTAGAAGGGGTGTAGCTGGTTCTCTGTCCAACTGGGTAGGGGTACAATCTGCGAGAGTCTGGGTTATGTGTGGTGGATCTGGTCCTTGGGCAAGTACAACCGTGGTTCTATCTGCATCAACTGGTAGCACTATCTTTTCTGAGGATCGTGTTGGTACTCCCTTAGATACTGCCATCACGCTCTCCAATTCAAATGGCTGATAAACAAGAAATGTAATTGAAAGTATAGACATTGTATGATAGACAGGTGCAATGGATAGTGGGGAATAAAAGAGGGCATGAAATAATTCATATTATGTTGTCTAACCAAACAGGATAGCATGACACAATTTCACATATATGATGGCTAACTAAACAGGATAGCATGACACAATTTCACATTATGATGGCTAACTAAAAAAGATGGAAAGACATAGTTCAAAATATGAGACTATGTAAACAGGATGACATGACATAACTATATAATGTGTTTATTAAATAGGTTGGCATGCCATAATTCACATACATTCACGGATAGAATGCCATAATTCAAAATATGATGACTGTAAACACTAAATAGGATGAGATGATATAACTATATGATGTCTTTATTAAATGGGTTGCCATGCCATAATTCAGATAGATGATGTGTATGTACTATGTAAACATGATGGCATGATATAATTCAAATATATGATTTATATAGTAAGCAAGTAAGCAGATGGCAATCCATATATGATGTAAAAACTAAGCAATGCAAGACAACATGCATGACATGGGTAATATAACCCTGCCAAGTTTGAGCATAGACCTCAGGGGGGAAATAGGACTGGTCATCAGTCTCTGAATCCTCCTCTGAGGAGCTCTCTGTAACCAGCAAGATGTCTGCTTCAGCAGGTAGCATTGTCTGCTTTGAATACCTTGTTTTCACTCCAGATACTTCCCTCACCGCTTCAAATGGCTGATGCACAGGAAGAGTAGTTGAATATACAAACGTTGTCAACAAATGGAACATGTAATACAAAAAAATGATAGCATGATATAATTCACATACATGATGATTGGCTAAACAACATGGCATTGCATAATTCACATATATAATGCCTTTGCAACAAGATAGCATTGTATAATTCACATATATAATGTCTTGCAACAAGATGGCAATGCATAATTCACATATATGGTAATTAGACACTGAACAGGTGGCATTCACACAAAGCATGTCTAAACTAATCAAATGACATAGCAATGCGAGACACCATACGCACGATATGAGCAACATAACCCTGCCAAGTTAGAGCATACACCTCGGGGGGGGGGGGGATAGGACTGGTCATCTGTCTCTGAATCCTCCTCTGAGGAGCTATCCGTAACCAGTGAGATATGTGCTTCGTCAGATAGCATAGTCTGCTCTGAAGACCTTGTTTTCACTCCAGAATTTGCCATCACCGTGTCAAATGGCTGATGCACACGAAGAGCAGTTGAATGTACTAACATTGTTGACAAATGTAATATGTAACAAAAAAAGGATGGCCTGATATAATTTACATATAAGATGACTTGCTAAGCAGGATGGCATTGCAAAATTCACATATATGATGCCTGGCTAAACAAGATGGCGTTGCATAATTCACATAAACGATGAATAAACTAAACAGATGGCATTCGCACAAAGGATGTCTAAACTAAGCAGATGACATATTTGATGTATAAAGTAAGCAATGCAAGACACCATATGGATGATATAACCAACATCAGCATGCCAAGTTAGAGCGAAGACCTCAGGGGGTAAATAGGAGTTGTCTTCTCCTTCTGAATCCCCCTCAGAAGAGATATCTTCCTCTCGATTACAATCCGAAATGCGTGGAGGGGGGGCTGCCTTTGCGCCTACCATGGAGCGACGTCTGCATGAAATTTTATTGCCACACAAGGCTCGTCTCTTTTGCTCTACATGTTCAGTTCCATTGTTTACAATAACTGTCATGCATAGGAATAAAACATAGTGAGATTATGTAAGGAGTGCATGCAGAAATCCAGAGTGATGGTAGCAACCTATGGATAGACCCAAAACCAATAATAGCAGGCAGATAATGGCTTCAGTTAAAAAATACAGATAATGGCTTCTTTACTGTTTGTTTCCCACCCAACATGAAACTCATAGTAGACACCGGAGATTAACCAGATAGTAGATAGATACTATTGATAGCGCCCCCTATATGTACCCCACGACCATTTAAAAACTCAAGTTTGACCATTAGTTTGGAGCTGACTCAGAGTCTAATCGGTGAACAGGACGATAAATTAGCATGTAATATTAAGCGATGCATAACGTAAGCAGACACGAAAGAGTGCGACCTCTCTTGCGGACCCGTGTAGTCCTCGAGGTCATCTACTCGGTTGATGATGGTAATGCAGTTTTCATGGCTGCCAGCGGCGGGGAAGAAGATCTGAGGCGGCGAAAGACAGTCTGGAGGCCGGATCCCTGCTGTGCTGGACCCTTCTGTCGTTGGAGCAGCTGAGCTGGGGTGGACGACGGCGCAGCAGGAGCGGGACAAACCACGCAAGGTTTTCTTTGACAACTATCTGTAAGAGAAGTAATTCTGTAAGGGCTCGTTTGAATTGGAGGATTCCAACAATGCAGGGATAGGAAATAGACATGAATGGGATAGGAATGCACGTGCAAAACAGAGAATTTAAAAACACAGGATTTCTGCCAATCTGGGTGTTTGATTCACAACAATTGGAAGATCACAGGATGCAAAGAAGCATGGTGAGATTAAGTCAAACCACAAGAAAATGTACGGTTATAATGCTATTATGCTACTATCTCTTAGTATTGTGCTTCATGAATAGGAATTTGAAAAGGAGGACAAGTGAAAATTAAAATTCCTACGTTTTTTCTTTCAAGGAGACACTAAAGGAACAAATCCGTGTGCTCAGTGGACAATATATATAACATGTAGAGTAAAAAAGAGATGCAACAAGTGTACAACCTCTTTGGCGAAGCCATGTCGATCTCAGCGTGATTGGATTGGCCGGTGAGGATGCTCCGGCTGACTTTGCTGTCGGAGGAGGGGAAGAAGATCTTAGGTGTCTGGAGATGGAGCCCGAGGTACTGCTCTGCTATGATGGAGGGTTTCGTCGTTGGAGCAGCTCCGGTGAGTTGTACGACGCCGAGGCTGAAGCAGGACAAGAGAGACAACGAACAACGTTAACCTGAGTGGAATTCTAACAGCATCTCCAATACATGACGTAAAATACACAACCACAAAGTGCTAGATGTAAAATACATCAGCCGCTCATCTCTGAACTTAACTGTCGAAACTGAACTTAACTGTCGAAACTGAATTTTGCTGTCGAAACTGAACGCACTAGCAAGGTGAGGCTACACGTCGGTCGACTGACTTTTTCATCTCTGGTCAGTCGATTTTGCAGCCGTTGGATACGAAATCAAGGGCCTGCGGTTCATCTTCAACCTCCACCCCCTGAGCCGCCAGCCACCACCGGCCAAACAGCAGCCCCGCCCCGCCCGCCCCGAAAACACTCCCCACCGCCGGTCCGCCGCCGCCCCGGCCATCCCTCTAGGCCCCCCCGTGCCGAGCTTTTTCTCCGGCGAGCCCCACGCCACCGCCCCGCCACCGCCGGCGACCACCCCCCCATCCTGAACCCTAAGATAGATAGTGGGGTACCTCTCCGGCGAGCCCCCCTCGCCGCTGCGGCTGGTTCTTCCTTCACCCCGGCGAGCCCCCCCACCCCCTGAAAATCGACTGACCCAAAAGTCGATTCAGTCGACTGAAGTGTAGCTAAATCGGAGCAGCATCGCAAGCAAGAGCAAGAGCGCGAGCAGCAGCGCGAGCAAGAGCAATAGCAAGAGAAGACCAGGCAGGGGACCGAGAGCAAGAGCAGAGCAGCAGCGCGAGCGAGAGCTAAAGCAGCAGCAGCTCCTACTGATGTGGACGTCGCCGCCGAGGGAGCGACGCCATGGAGGAAGTGGCCGGCGATGCCGTCGTGGATGGAGCCGCGTCGTGTCGGCTCGGGACCGAGCGCCGGTAGCACCGTGAGATCGAATCAAGAAGAAAATGCGGCGATTAGTGTACAACCTCTTTGGTGGCGCCGATTAGGCCGCAGCTTCATCTGAGGAAACGATGATGATGATGCTCTTCCGGTGGTGCAGGTGAAGACAGCGGTGTGGGAATGGAGGTGGCGCGAAAGACGAGGGGAATGTCGGGGCAGCTCCTTGGAGGTGGAGGACGGGGTGGCTGAACCGGCGGGACGATGAGATCGACGACGGATCCTCATCCGGTACGGTGGATGAGGGACGTCGAGGTGTGGCTGTGGACGACGTCGTCGGGGAAGAGGCTCCGGCTGGGTGGCGGACGGAGCACGGTGTGGGGTTTCGTCGCGGGTTTTCGCGGCCTCGGTGTACGAATGGGTGGGCGGATGGGATGACAGTGGGGAACCATGGCTTAGAGACGCGCTTGTCCGAAATGTGGGGTAAGTTATGAAAGTACCCCCACCGATTTGAGGCGGTTCTTTCGGTTCAGGGGTACCACGGGCATTTCGCGTGTCAGGATTTCACAGGAGGTGGGAGTTTTCGCGCGCGTTGTAATTTCGGAATAGCAAGGCGCGGGTTGAGATGGAGGGAGTTGTCGGAGCACAACGAGACAAAGATATATCTTAAATATTTCGGGCTAACAAGGCGCGGGTTGAAATTTCTGGACAAGCCTAACGTGTACTGTACCAAATCAATGCGCACTACAAATGTCATTCAAAACTTTGAATTCATGTTATGTTCAATTAAAATATTTCTCTACGTGTATAATGCATGCAACCTACTACTCAAATGAACGTTTTAGTGCATTCCAAACGTATATACTACCGCTTCAATATGAACTAAATTTGAATTCGTTTCTCTATTTGAATAAGATCTACAGTAATGATTGTTGTGAAGTCAAAGCATTTGAATTCGTTTCTCTGTTTTAATAAGATCTACAATCATCATTATTGTCAAGTTAAACCATCGTTTGTATATTATCTTCACAGCACACCACATGATTAGTCTCGAGTTACATATGAACTATGTGTACTATATGAACTCGAACTAGATTTTTTGAATCCACTTTATTTTGATTTCAAATCACATTACATTTCTAGATCTAGCTAGATCTTCATAATCTAAACCATGTCTCATATGTATAATGTGTTTATCACATTATGTATGGTGCCCCGCCCCCTACGCCTACAAGTATTTAGATGTGAGTTGACCACACATTACCACAAATTCAAATAAAATGTGAGAATGTTCGATATATAGTATTGTTTAGATTGTTCGATATTTAGTTGTAAGCTGCAAACGCCACACATTATCACAAATTCAAATAAAATGTGAGATTGTTTGATGTATAGTATGGTTTAGATTGTTCGGCATTTAGCTGTGAGTTGCAAACGCCATGCATTATCACATTATGGTATAACATGTGCACAGCACGTGTATCACCGCTATATTCATGCATGCAATGTTTAAAACACTATGATCTCCTATTCAAATATATGAATCCGCTTTCATATAAAATTATTATCTTTGTTAGTCTCTTACACCCACACAATCCTCTAACCTTTGTAGCTACCACTAACTTTCTCTCGTGCATGCACACGCCCTCCTCGCCCGCCCCCTCCCTCGGCATTCTATCCACCAGGCACATTCATTTTTTCTTTAGGTCGTTCTCCCAGAGTCTCCACAACTCCTTTCCGACACACACCGATCGATAAACCTCTCCAGCGATGCCTGCCTACAACATACACACACACCTTCAATCTCCTCCTTTATGTGTCCTTGCCTCGTGTCTCTCATACAGTCAGACACACGTGTAAACTCTCGCCCCTCTTTTCATCGATCTCACAAGCGCACACTCCTCCCCCTATCTAGCTAGTAGTTGGGCCTCTCGCACCACCTCCTAGCTCCATTCTCTCTGTCTATCCGTCTCGTTGGGCCTTATTTGCCTCTAACAAATGGACGTACACCGACCGATCTCTCGCTATACATATAGCTAGCTAGGTCCTTATAACTCGTTTTTACCCACACGTCAATCGATCTACCTCATTAGTTGTGTCTCTCCCTTCCTCCGACAGACAACAATTGATCTACCGATCTAGTTAGGTTTGCTTACCAAACACATGGTTCCCCTTCATCATCCATGGATGCGTCCCGACAGATCTATCATGCATAGGCACACACAGAAACACATCCCCACTCTTATTCATAACATTGCAGTTCCACCCTCAGTTTGTCTAGTAGGCCTCTCCCACCATCTTCGAGAAGCAACTCCATCACCCATCCAGCACTCTACCCCTCTCCCTCCCTCTCCCTCCCTCTCTCTCTCCTCTCTCTCTCTCTCTCTGTCCCATCATATTTCCCGTCCTTCAGTTATGTATGGATGTCGACCGATCTCCCTCAAGACATAGCTGGGTCTCTCCTTCTCAACACATATACGAGTCGTTCTACCTCTATAGTTAGGCCTCTGCCTACCCCTCCCCCCACCCCCCACACACACCGATACATCGAGCGCTCTAGTCATGTCTCCCTGCCACACACAAACTTGACATGTGCCCTCTAACATTCCGGTAGGCCAGTCGCCCTATATCTTTGACTTGCACACACACACACAATTTCGATGGCTCTCTTCATCGATCTCGCACCCACCCACTTGATCCTCTCTTCGACTCTATCGATAGCTATGACCGCTCCCTCTCTTCTTGTGGATTGCCCGACCCTCTATGTATGATATGGATAGGCCTCCATTTCACACACATTGCATGCAAAATTTTGTTTGAGATGTCATCGACACATATTCCCACAAATAATTCATGAAATCAACCCCCACCCCACCCCCACCCCAAAACAAAAAACACTCATGAACGCGGTTTGTATCTCTCACCCACACCCACGTAGGTGGGGGACGTGCACGAAGAGAAGAGGTGCATGCACGGCGCACGTACTCCCGTCTCTTTCCCAACCACACCCGCGCGGGTACACGGTGCAGCTCATTTCTGTACGAAAAAGGCAGCCCACGTGGTAATTTGGCACGTGTACTGGTTGTCCACTTGGTGGAGGGAGGATCGTCTACCACGGGTGAACAAACAAATTGCGACTTGACGTGTTATGTTAAAAAAAGAGGCAAACCATGTGGGGCCTACCTTAGAGGCAAGGCTCTATACACTGGAGTACTTTTGATGTGTCCCGTCAACTCGCAGAACGAGGAGAAGCTTGCTTAGTACGCCGTCTCCCCCGCCCACGGGTGCGGTGGCTCGCAGGATGAGGTGAAGCTTGCTCCGCCTTACGCCCACTCCCTCGCCCATGCGCGCTCGCAGGACGAGGAGAAAAATTTACTACTCCCTCCGTTTACTCCTCGTCCCTACTACCTTGGTTATAGAGATTATATCATATTGTTTGGAATATATATGTCCTTTAGTAGATTTCAATATGAACTACTAGTACATACATGTATATAGACGTATTTTAGAGTGTAGATTCACTCATTTTGCTCCGTATGTAGCACTCTCCCTCGCCCCTCGACCCTCGCCCACGTGGTGGATGTGCAGCAATTCATTCGGTCTCATATAGCCAGAACGATATATACTGCACTACCATTATTGCTCGACTTCCCGAAGAGGCGAAGAGCCAATCGCAAGGTTAATATTTTGGAGATGCCAAGCGCAAGGTTATAGGAGAACGAGTAGTAGGTGCCGCGTCATTTATAAATAAAGTTTTTTTTCTTCAGTGGCACGTACGCAATATGATAGGTTCATATGGAGAGAAAAGGAAACCGCTCCACTATATACATAGTCAGGATGGGCCAGCCTACACGGTTGCTTGCTGGGGTTGCTCTCTTCACACTCTCTCGCACAAAACGACTGTGGCCACATCTCTAACATCCCGGCGGATCACGTCCGCTTGGGGAAGGGGTGGATGCTTAGTGTAGATGCGGTGGCCGTCGCCGACGGCGAAAACCCACTGTCGGCACGTCCCGATCAAGGGTCCCCGCCGTTCTCTCTCACAAAGCTAGTGAGGTTGCCTTCGTCCCTTGCTCACTGCTGCGACGTGGGCAGTTGCCGCCTCCCGCCGCCCTCCTCAAGGTTGAGCTACGTCCCTCAGGTACAACTCCCTTTACAGCCGGCTTGCACCACTGCTCCAGCTGCCCACATCACTCCCTGTGGATATTTCTCTACTTCTTTGCCCCGCACATACCTCTACTGGCTTCTACGTACTGTATTTGTGATGAGTTTATGTCTCATCAACTAGTCCCAGTAATCTTATTCCAATCACGCTTCTTCAATTTCTTTGCCACAGGGATGCTCATCTCGATTTTGGTGAAACTGCACAAAATGATCCGATGGTCAAAAGGCTGCAAACTTCATTTATTAGGAAGCTCGAACGTTGCCAGCAAATTGAAGCCTGGTCAGGGTTCACGGTTCAAGGGCTAGGGACTGCATGGATCGTTTTTTTCTTTAGCTGCCTCTGTTCCAAAATAAGTGTCAACTTTAGTAGTAGTGGTACAACTTTGTACTAAAGTTTGCACAAAGTTGAGACACTTATTTTGGAACGGAGGGAGTACATATTTGCTATGATCTGTCAATCATTGAGATGCAATAGCATGCATGTTAGTCTCCTTTGTATTTGATGAAATGTTGCAACGGGCAACCTTGGACGCAAGATACATGTAACAGAAGCTGGAAGCTTCATAGCATTGTACAAATTTATCTCGCTGATAAATTACAGTACGTACTATACTAGTACTTCCTCCGTTCCTAAATATAAGTCTTTGTAGAGATTTCACCATGAACCACATGCGGATGTATATAGATGCATTTTAAGTGTAGATTCATTCATTTTGTTCCGTATGTAGTGGAATCTCTACAAAGACTTATCTACTAGTAATAGCTAGCCCCCACTACTAGGAATTCTCTATCCTCTCCTTGAGCCACATCATCAAAATTGATGTAGCCGTTAGATGAAGTAAATCAGTCCATAATAGCCGTCTGATCTAGACGTTGAGAGGCTCCGCACTAAGCCACATGCAAGCATGCAGAAATACCGTGGCACATGCATGTGAGTGGGTTTTAAATGACATCAACATGTCTGCATGCAAGCATGCACCGGTAGCATGCATGTAAGTGAGCTTTTAAGTCCCATTAACATGTCAAAAAGAAAAATATAATCCCATTATGCAGTAGGAGTTGGCTGATCTTTTTTCCTTACGTGGGATGATCTAAATGATGATGGGAGTTTATTTAGTTTGGCTACCACATTTGTCATGCGGTTATAGAGTTTTTTTAGTTCTATGAAATCGATAATTTTGCGCAGAGAGAGATACCGCTGTTCCACGGCAACGCGCGGGGACTCATCTAGTTATATTTAGGAACGGAGGGAATACTATGTAAAGAGTTAGGTGTCACACGGTGATAGTGTGAGGTGGGCCATGTAATCACTGAGCCTGCGTGTTTTCACTGCTCTTGCATGCCTCCGCTGTAAGAATGGAGAAAATTGTAATCTAGTAGTAGTACCTCCTTTCGCCGAAAGCGTGGGACATCCAGCAGTCCTACCACCTCAGTAATAAAGACCAATGAGCCGTCAAATCACATAGACCCAGCAGTAAGTTGGACGGACGAAGCAACCATCACTCTTGCACCAGTGAGAGGTCGCGTCCGCTCTGCCTGGGCATGAATGCGGCACCGATTCTTTGGAGCGGCGCTGACCGTTTCGGGCGGGAAGCGCGCGCGGGCGATGGAGGGGCCTTGGGTGGGCCAGGCTGGTCAGGAGCGGGCGTGGCAGCTGTCCGCATGTCCCTACCGGGCACGCCCGGAAACGAGAGGATGCACCGACTCTCGCGGCTAAAATCATACACTACACAACATCTCTCTGTAGGAGTAGGTCGATCTGTCGCTCTCTCTAACACACACATGCTGTTAAACACACACACACACACACACACACACACACACGCACGCACGCACCTTGGTCCCGTTGCACCTTCTAACGTGACTTATTACACCTAGACGGAGGGAGTAGTAAGTATACGAGATACGGTGGCACACTGACTTAAGTCGAATACAAGTGCCCAAAATTTGTGTGCATGTTATAATAAGGATTCACTTAAAATAGTACTTGAGCGAGCAGAGGGATCAATTGGACAGTGTTCCCGAGCAGTAGCGAGATGTGTGAGGTAAGATACACCGCTGACGCTTTTAATTTTTCTTATTAATTTGTTTGTTTCACCCTCTGACTGGTGGGACCCAACATACTACGTGGAGAGAGGTAAGGTGACTAAGGCTGCATTATTTCTGCACCACTGTGGATAGTCTTACCACCAAAGCCACATGACACGATTATGATTGAAATCCCAATGACTCCCACACACACAAAAAAAAACACAGCATGCTTGTCACACGAATGCAGGAATGTATAAAAGGTTATTTCCCTCTCGTTGAACATAACGGGAGGGTTGTGTAGCTGGTTTGCCTGTTCGCTCATCAAACTTGAGGTCTCGGGTTCGATAACTACACTTGAGCATAATTTGTGCGAGGAGGATTCTTTGACTGGTCAAAATGTTTTCTAGGGTTTACACGCTTCACACTCTCTCTCCAGTATATATATACACGCTGGAGCCTCAGCGCTTGTAGTTGCTCTCTTCACACTCTCTCGCCCTCTCCCGCTGGAGCCTCAGCGCTTGTAGTTGCTCTCTTCACACTCTCTCGCCCTCTCCAGATCTAAACAAGACTTCATTGGCCTCTCTCTCCCCTCACTGCTGCTCAAAGAGCCGGCAGGATCCGTCCGCCGGGAAGGGAAGGAGGCTTAACGTTGTCGCCGTCGGCGAGGGACTACCGGCGCAGTTGTTCACTATCCACCCAGCGGCGGCGCGGGAGGGCCTCCGACCCCTTCTTCTTCGCCGCCGTCCCATCGCCCACCGAACCACGCCCCAAGAACCTTAAGGTATAATTTACTTACTCCACATGCATTGCTCTAGCTGCATGTATACCATGAATCTAGGACGTGGTTCAAAGAGGAAAGGAGTGGGGGAAAGTAGTGGGAAAAGTTGTATATATCATGAATCTAGGATGTGGTTCAAAGAGGAAATGAAGGGGGAAAGTTGTATAGCATGAATCTAGGACGTGGTTCAAAGAGGAAAGGAATGGGGGAAAGTAGTGGGGAAAGTTGTATCGCATAAATCTAGGACGTGGTTCAAAGAGGAAAGGAAGGGGCGAAAGTACTAGTTCAAAAAGGAAAGGAAGGGACAAGGCTGTAGAGTTTGAGCAGGACTAGATTTGCTGCACTCACATAGGGAAAGGTGTCTAAAGATAACAAAACTGGGACCAACACAAATATGCTCCTTGGTTGTTTGTTCTTTGTTGCAACAGACTGTGCATGACCACAGTACATCGGTAGATGCACATGGTGCTGGTGCGTCCACTGTCCCGTGCAACACATTAGCTGTTGTTAATCTAAGGCCCTGTTTGGTTAAAAACTCCCTAGTCCCTACCTGCTTGGTTCTAGGGACTAAACATGGACTAGAGGTTATTAAATGACATGCTAAAAGACCATGTTACCCCTAGTAATGAACTAATAGAGACAAGGTGCGATGCGTGGCAGGGGCAACTGTTGGAAAAAGTCCCAAAAAGACTCCCTCGGGGTCTTCTTTCTTTAGTCCCAAATGCCCACTTTTAGTCCCTAAAAGTCCCTCCTGTTTGGTTTAGATGGGACTGACACGGAGTTTTTTTAGTCCCTACACCAAAATGTCCCTGTAAACAAACACCCTCTAATAATGCCGCTGGAAAATTGATGCAATGCCACAGTTAAAAGCAAATTACATGTTTAACGAATTTTATTGTTAATATAATCTCTATGTTAATATTAATCAATGCCACCGTTTGAGAAATGCTACTGTCTTGCTTTCTTTCCCATTTAGATAAGGTAGATGCTTCTTTTTGTTGGCTCCTGTGTCATCCACCGTTATTGACCACTAATTGTTTCCTTTGCACCTCTGTGTAAACAGGGTTATCTACTTCACCTCGTTGCCATTGTGACCTTTTGTTGCACTGCACAAAACACTTTTGTTTTAAGAGTGTTTTGTGCAGTTCAACCAAAATGTCACACCGACAACGTTGCTTGATTGCTTGATCTTAGTGGAACTGCACAAGAGGAGATCTTACTTCCTATCCGTTAAGGCGAATTTGGTTCAGATCTTCTTCTTGTGAGTTGTTTGAATTCCGCATCATGAGAGGTCAGTACTAGCCTTCTTTCACATGATTCTGCAGTGTGCTTTCATATGTTGTGCTACTTGTACGATAATGTTGCTTGATTTTAGTGAACTGCACAAATGCAGACAAGACTTCCAATCTGTATGTGCACCGTAATATCCCATTGAGGTAAGATAAGGATATTTCACAACTGCTGGCCTGTATTTTTCCACTTTCATCAGAAAATTAAGTTTAGTACTATACTTGTGCTCCCTAATTGACATGCCAAATCTTACATTGAAGGCGAAGCTTGTCTGTTATTGAACCAAGTGATGAAGGGGAAGAACAAGCGGAAGAAAAACAAAAATCAACTCTCGGTGCTGTAATGAAGCACTGGAACTGTGATGACACAAGTAATGATATAGTTTTGCATCTTAATTTATTGCTATGGCTGGAACGAGCAATTGTTTTGGCACTGATTTGATGCCACTCTTAATGTAATATGTAATTATCTCTACTTGTGCAAACAGGGATCTCTTTGAAGAGACCATATATTTTAGTGGAACTACACAAGAAGATGTTGGAAACATTAAACTAATCGAGGAGTATATAGTAAGCATGGCCACCACCGTAGATAGCAACAGATGGTTCCGGAGAAGTGCTTCATCTGTATGCTCTACACAATAAGCCTCCTGACAAAAGGTTGGTACTCGCCCACTGATTTCATCCATATGATTGAGCTTTGTCATCTCTATCGGTGTTGTGCTACTGTTTAGATACTGTCATGAAAAAGTGGTATTTTCCTTGAGAAGTGCTTCATCTGTGATGTTTTAAATATTTCCTTTCCTTTTTTTTCGAGCAAACAGGGATGCTAGCATTTAGTAGTCATCTTGTCTTTGCACAACAGGATCATCTTCCTCTGAAGAAGAATATGGAGTACGTGAAGTGACTAGTTCCGATTATGCCAGGATGAAGAAGCCCTGTCTATCTTCTCATCAGAAGGAGCAGTTGAAGGATGGTTACATTACTCCCCACAAGACCAAACTAACTTCAGCTCAGAAGGACTGACAAATCTGCATTTTTTTGCTGTGATGCGCGAGTACAAGGTTGTTCTAGGATTCTTTCTGGTGAATTCCATTTTTCTAAAAGTGTGCTCTACATGGATCATGTATGTGCCTGTTGAAACTGTCAATTCATAGTACAGTTTGCTTTATACTAATCACTTTTTTGTATTTGTGCAAACAGGGGTGCTCAGCTTGATTTCAATGGGAACTGCACAAAATGTTCATGAATACATCGAATCATTGATTTCCACCATAAGAAAGGAGGCGCCGATAAGTTCAAGGCGTTGCAACATATAAGGGCGAAATCATACAAGCTACGCGCGAATTTGGTTGATTTTGGTGGAACTGCACAAAAAGAACAGCTGGTTTACTTAGCACGAGGTGCCATGTCAATGTCCAAACTGATGGCAAACCCTACCCATTCCACAATCGTAGGCATTTGATATTTTGGACTGGGACAACCTTGTCAAATTTTGCTCATTGATTTGAGCAAGACATGCGTTTGATATTTTTGAATGGGACGCCCTTTGCTGTCAGCAGCGTCGATCAATTTTTTCTTTATTCTTTAGTTGTGAAGTAAATATTGCCTCTGACATGTGAGTCGCTGAGATGCATAATCATCGATTGTTTTGAATGTTCTCTATGAATTGCCAGGCCTGTGTGTTTGATTGCAATGTACAGAAACGCTAAAAAGCTGCTCAAACTCTTTGTACTCCTTCTGTTCCTTTTTACTTCGCACATTGTGAAAGTGCATACTTTTTTGTATAAGATTGGTCAAAGTAGAGATACTTTGACTGCAGACAAAACTTGTATGCACGACTAGAAAGGACCGGAGGGAGTACATGTGAAACTGCTGCAAACGAGGTGATCACCCTGGGAATAATGCTAGTACGTATTGTTTTGCATGTTCATCCAATGCCAGTGATACAGGAATTCGAACTAATCGAAATAAATTCATTCATACACGGTCGGATTTCATATAAACATGCCGGATTTCATTACATTTCATACATTCTTCAACTAAAAAGGGGTGCGCTGGAGGTATAATTAATTAACCGAAGCTACCCACCTGTGTCCCGCTGAGCCGAACAGAAGCTTCAGTGACTTAACTGCAGGTGCAGTTGCGTAACTGACATGTGGCCTGTTGGGCCCACGTGTCAGTCAGCCAACTGCACCAGCAGTTAAGTAGAAGCAGCGTTCTTCTCCAGCGCAGCTCTCCGACTCCACGTCGCCGCCAAGAAGCTAACGGCCGTCAATGGTCAACCCGCCTAGCTTGGCTTCAACCGGAGGGTAGCAGCGGTGGCCTTACTTGGACCCGAGCGGCGGCGACCTACCGTGTTCTACTCTTCCTCGTTTTCTGTGTGGCGCGGCCTCGTTGGCAGCGGGGCGGGGCCTCGGCGGAGCCGGCGATGTCCTCTGTCTCGTTGCCGGCGGGCGGCGCCTCAGCGGAGTGGTGGAAATCCTCCCCCACGTTGGTGGCAGGGTGGGGCCTCGGCTGAGCCGGCGATGTCCTCGCCTCGTTGTTGGCGGGGCGGGGCCTCGGCGGAGCCGGCGGTGTCCTCTGCCTCGTTGTTGGCGCCGCGGGGCCTCGGCGGAGCAGGGCCTCGTCGATGCCAGCGGAGCGGGGACTCGTCGGAGCCGGCATTGTCCTCTGCCTCGTCCTCGGTCTCGCCAAACAGTGTCTCGCCCACTTCATCGCCCTCTTTGCTAGCCTCTTTGTAGGCGGCCGCAGCCTCCGCCACCCGCATGCAGTACCGCCAGCGCTCGAGGCGGGCCTTGCGGGCGGAGCGGTACGAGTCGAGCAGCGCCTCCTGCTCCGCCCGCTCCACGGCGATCTGCTCCTCCGACTGCAGGTGCTCCTGGAGGAGATGGTGGTTGTAGGCGGCATCGGCCTGCGCCTCCCGGAACTGCTCCTCACCCATCTGCCTCACCCCGTCCATATATTGGGCATGGGCCTCGCCGATGGTCATGGTGCAATGCACCGGCGAGGATGGCGCAGAGGAGGGGGTTGGCGCCGGATCGTCGACTACCATGTTCTCCATTGGGACGTCGTCGTCCTCCGGCTGCCTGCC
This sequence comes from Aegilops tauschii subsp. strangulata, assembly GCF_002575655.3. Classification (NCBI taxonomy): domain Eukaryota; kingdom Viridiplantae; phylum Streptophyta; class Magnoliopsida; order Poales; family Poaceae; genus Aegilops; species Aegilops tauschii. The sequence continues at coordinate 401,229,058 of NC_053041.3, forward strand.
GGCCAGCCGGTCAGCAGCAATGGCTGCCATCTCCTTGTGGTCCGTCGTCCGCCCGTCCCGAAGAGCGCTGGAGCGCGAGGAAGCCATGGTGGGCAGTAGTGGTGTGGACAGGAGAAAGGGAACGGATGCGGATGACTGCGGCTATGGCCGGTGCAGCAGTTTATATAGCAATGGTGGGCGGGCGGAGGGACGAACGTGTGGCGTCGGAGTAGCCGCCTCGGCAACCGCGTATCATTAATGTGGGCGGGTGATGGACGGACGGACGGCACTTGTGTCGTTTGAAGGCGGAGCAATCGCCTGCACCGGGAAGCGGGGCGGGCGGCGCTGACTGTTTTGGGCAGAAAGCGCGCGCGGGCGAGGAGATGACTTTACTTGGAGAGGATGACAATGGGGACCCACCAGGTCCATAGCCTCACGTACGCAAGTGCCTCCTTATTATATATATGTAACTATAATTTATTTTGCTTCCTCCTGGTTTCCTGACATCACGGTCCCACACCATTGTCAACCTATGTAGTAGTCAATAAACGAGGGAATTGCACAAGAAGCGGTCGACAGCTGGGACCAAGCAGCTCGAGCAGTATTTGTGTTTTTGAGGTGTGAGCACTGCAGAGTTTTTTGATGTTTAGCCCAGATATTATTTTTTCTCCTCTGAACAACAACGAAAACATCGCTGCAGGTATTAATTGGGCGGGCTATGGCCCGTCTAGCCCAGGCCAGATATCCAGCCCAGATATTAATTTTTTTCAAGCTGAAAATGGCTAGCCCAGCTATACTTTTTTTAGGAATACTCAGGCAAGGTCAAGTTGTTATTCTCCGCCCCGCTGGGCTGCAAATCTTTCCTAGGAGGGATGCATTAAGCTTAACAAGAAAATGAGCTTTAAGAAATAATAAATGGGATGTAATTATAAAAACTGGGCAGTAACTATAAAAAAATGCACCAAACACGTGATTACTTTATAAAATATTATTTTTGGATATTGAAAATTTTAATTTCATTAATTGTTGCGAGTGCAATGTTTCGTTGGATTTTTACGTAATATAAATTTATATTGAAATTGTATTTAATCTGACTAGAAATTTCGGGGTAAAAATATTTCGGATCCCATCAAAATGTGGGAAATTTTATTGAATTCTGTTTTGAACGGTTGGTTGAAATGGGCTGTACTTTTAACAAACTATAAATGGGCTGTAGTAAATTCTATTAGAATTAAAAAATGGGCTACACATTCTTACAAATCTCAAATGGGCTATAAGTTCTCTGCCACACACTTCTGGCCTTACTAAGTTGATGCGTCCCCTAAAAAAACAGAGTTGACGCGTATGCAAGGCTTTGTCAACTTATAGTCAACACACGGTTCTAGCAGCAGTGGCCGTTGGATGTCCATCCAACGGATGCCGTGCTTCTTCTTCAATCTCGGATATTCTAGCTTCACCCGCCCAAAAAATGATTCCTCCCCCTGACATCTGGGGCGCACCGTTTCGGAAGCTGACCTGTGGGCCTACTAAGTTGACGTACCAAGGGCTTTGTCAACTTAGTCAATATAAACGATTCTAGCTGCAGTGACCGTATGATGTCCATCCAACGGTCGTCGTGCTTCTTCAACCTCTGGTCTTCTTGCTCCAGCCGCCCAAAGCTGCGCCGGTCGTGCCGCCTGCTCCTGCCTCCCGTGTCCGGCTGTGCTGCCGCGGAGGCCTCACCGCCCCCTACTACTCCCACCGCTGGCCAGGCCATCCCTCCACTCACCCACACCCCATGTTATTCTGCGGCGATGGAAGCGCAGCCGAACCAGTGAACCCTCATACTCCTCTCCGCGTGTGCATCCACTGCCGCGTCTTCCCCGGCTCCGCGTCGTCCCCTTCCTAGGCCTCGCCGCTGCCCACCGCCCTGGTGCTCTCGGCGCGGCGTGGTCAACGTGGTCAAGGAACGACTTCCATCGGACGTGGGCTGTACGTGGAGAGGCTGACAGCTGGGTCCACGGCAGCCGCAAGGAAGTGCCTCCTTATTACGCGCAAAATAATTATTCCTCCACCTGACAGCGGGGACCCACCGGACAGGCCACCGTATTTCGCGAAAAAATGATTCGCCCCCTGACTGCTGGGACCCACGAGCTACATCTTCGCACGCAAGGAAGTGCGTCTGAAAAAAATGATTCGCCCCCTGACTGCTGGGACCCACAAGCTACATCTTTGCACGCAAGGAAGTGCGTCCGAAAAAATGATTCGCCCCCCGACTGCTGGGACCCACCAGCTACACCTTCGCACGCAAGGAAGTGCGTCCGGGCAAAAAAAAACAATTCGCCCCCCTGACTGCTGGGACCCAGCAGCTACACTTTCGCACGCAAGGAAGTGCGTCCGGGCAAAAAACAAACAAAACGATTCGCCCCCCTGACTGCTGGGACCCACCAGCTACATCTTCGCAGGCAAGGAAGTGCCTGACAGTCGGGACCCACCTGGTCGAAGCGTACATAGTGTTGTCATTCTGGTCGCGAACGTGTACGTACATACTGGTCGATGTAGAGGCACACACGTGTCGTAGTAGAGGCGCGCACGTGTCGTAGTAGAGGCGCGCACGTAGCATGTACACGTACGTACAGCGGCCAGGGTGCAAGAAAGAAAATACGGCCACGTATGTGTACATACGGGCAGGGTCTCGAACGCCTACTCGCGCATACGTACGGCCAGGGCTCGTGTACATGGCTGGGTCGGAACGGAGAAACAACATCGTCGTCGTGTTCATGGGGAGGCAACGGGATGCGTCGTGTTCATGGGGAGTCAACGGAATGCGTCGTGTTCATGGGGAGGCAACGGAATGCGTCGTGTTCATCGGGAGGCAACGGAATGCGTCATGTTCATCGGGAGGCAACGGAACGCGTGGGAGCCAACCGGCTCGGTCGGAACGGAATGCATGGTCGTGTTCATCGGGAGGGCTTGGACGGAACAGGCGATGGAAACGAGGCCTGGCGTACCGCAGAACGGAGGAAACAGACCTCCTACGTTCGGAACGGGGTCCTGTTGATCGGGAGGGGTGTGGCGTACTGCAAAATGGAGGAAACGGACCTCCTACGGTCGAAACGGGGGTCCTGTTGATCGGGAGGGGTGTGGCGTACCGCAAAACAGACGAAACGGACCTCCTACGGTCGAAACGGGGGTCCTTTTGATCGGGAGGGGTGTGGCGTACCGCAAAACGGACCTCCTACGGTCGAAACGGGGGTCCTGTTGATCGGGAGGGGTGTGGCGTACCGCAAAACGGACGAAACGGACCTCCTACGGTCGAAACGGGGGTCCTGTTCATCAGGAGGGGTGTGGCGTACCGCAAAACGGGACTCCACGGGATACTGTTCATCTCCACCGTCGACCTCCTCCAGCCTCCACGGGCTACCGTCGACCTCCTCCAGCCTCCACGGGCTCCTGTTCATCCAGCCTCCACCGCGCGCTACTCCACCGGCTACTGTTCAACCACCCCTCCACGGGCACCCCTCCACCGTCTACTGTTCATCCAGCCCTCCACACCACGGGGTCCTGTTCAACCACCCCTCCATGGGCACCCCTCCACCGTCTACTATTCATCCAGCCCTCCACCACACCACGGGGTCCTGTTCATCCAGAGGCAACGCCACCGCTCACTGTTCATCCACCCCCCCCCCCCCCCCGCAACGCTCACTGTTCATCCAATCAATCGGCTTCAGTTAGCAGCAGTAGCGAAGGAATCGCTCGATCGGGTTCAGTTAACAGCCATCGATCGATTCGCACACACGCGTACGTGTATGAGAGAAACGCGCATCGCTCGGCCCCCGACCTCCCACTATAACCGGGAACTCCCCAAAAATTTCCTCCCCCTCGCTTCTAGCATGGTTTTTTCCGTCATGGACGGCCCAAAGAATGTCATGCAGCTGCGTCTCCGGCCCGCCCAGGACGAAAAGCCCATTTTCTATCATGATTTTTTGTCATAGAAGTAGGAGCCCACCACATCTATGATGATACCGGGTTTTTTCACAATTATCGTCATAGAAGTGTCATATGTATGACAGAAAAAAATTTCGTTCGGCCCAAAATGTCACGGATGTGTCTTTTTTTTTGTAGTGACGAATGCCCCGCCATTTCATAAGGCGGCGATGGACTTGGGACGCTGACGACGCATTGGCGCCGCAAACATCAAACACAGTTTTGGCCGTGCATGACGAGAGACCAGAGTCAACCATGGAAGCCGTGAGGCACGTTGTGTTGACAAAGAACTATGCTGAACTAATTGATGTAGCGTGCAAGAGTGATGAGACAGCAAGGCTCGCAGAAAAACACAGGAAGGCCCTCAAAAGAGAGCTTGATGAGATCAAGAAGAGGAAAGCTGAGGAAGCCTTACACAGGTTCCCCCGCACATCAAGTGTGCCTTCGTCCACAGGGCCATCATCTGAAAACTCGGAGGTAGGATCTGGAACAGCAAGCACACAAACACAGGTTAGGAACCCGCCCCGTTCCATTACAAAAGGGCGTCCAAAAGAGATAAGATACAAATCGGGATTGGAGATTCAAGCAAAACACAAGAAACCAAAGAAAGGGACGGACAATCCGTGAACAACATTGGAGCACTTTGACTTGGTCCATGGTGACATTTTTTTTGTAATCTAGATGTTCTAAATTTTGCAAAAACTGGAGAATGTCTCTTCAGGTGCATCAAAATTTGAAGTAAAAATTCCATGAAGGAATAGCTGCAGTTGCCACGTGTATGGCACTGAATTTGCCATGTTACTTGAACTGAATCTGCCATGCAATTTCTACTGAATCTGCCATACCATTTCTACTGAATCTGCCATGTTATTTTTACTGAATTTGCCATCTTATTTTTTACTGAATCTGCCATGTTAGTTGTAATGAACATGCCATGTTAGTTGTACTGAATCTTCACCGCGTAGATTTCCATGTTCAGTCAGCGCATTTTAGTCACACATATTGTATTCTGGTGCAAACTATGCGAAACAAGCTGAAACGGTCTCGTGCAGCAACCGCACAAGTTACTGCTCCGTGATCAAACTACCATGCTAGCCGGTACAGTTAGCAGTGCAAAAAAATCAAAAAGCCAAACAAGAAAGAACGATAACTTTCACTAACCATGACTGATCAACTACATTTGCCATGTTTTCAGACATCAAGGACGCATTCAAAACACCATGCTGGTACTACCAACCCACAAGCACATACTAATACTGAAAACACATAAACGTATCTGCTGTCAAACCTAAGTAGGTTCACATCCACACATATATTACAAACTATTCAAATGTCACTCACACGCCACCACTGTATACTAGGCTACGGGGAGATGCAGTCATAGCATATTACAAGGACATAGTTTTGAAAAAACAAGCTAATACCTTACATTCCTCGACAACAGAATGTAAGGTAGGCGTTCGGTCAGGAGCACCACGTGATCACTTGTACTTCTTGGCGGCTTTCTTAACAGCTTCCTCTATGAACTCACGTGCGTTGGACCGCGTGTTGAAATCTTCATTCATCAACCAGTTCCATGTGTAAATTTTGCGGAGCTCGACGACCATTGCAGTTGTGACGACAGGAACCCGTTGACCTTCCCACTTTGCAAGGTATTCCAATGTGTGGAAGCCGCAGTCGTGCCTAAACAAGAAAAGAGTCAGGTTAACTCACAAGAACATATAGAAAAAATCATAAACTTCAATTCAGAGGTGACAAAAAAGAGAGGGTGAGCATTGGTTTGGAGGACACATGAAGAAAACATGGGAAAATACCGGTTTCCTTGCTTCGTAGTCGCCACGTACTCAATTGGAAAATGTCTGATCTGGACCTTTGAGTTTTCATAGTGAGGGTTCCATGTCTCTTTGAGGTTGTTGATTGAGTATTCAGCATGCGTAGTAAGGTCTGCATCAGCTTCTGAACGCATTGAATCAAGAACCTCAAAACGTTAGTTCTTCATGTCAAGGCAGATCGCATAGTGGTGACCACACTTGTCGTGTGGGTCGTGTGGTGCAAGCTCCTGGAACATGGGGAACAAGACCTGCAAACAAAAATGAAGGAAAGAAAAGAAGCAGAGCTCACATTAAGAACAGAAATGATGTAGTTGGGAAAATGACATGTAAAGATATCACCGGTTACACTAACAGGCACATGAGTGACTACGAAAGCATCAAGGGTCCAAGAAAAGTGGACCAACGTATAATGTTTAGTTGTAGTGGGTAATTAAAAGAAGTTGCCGTCCATGTATGAACAAAGTTGCCATGTATTTTAGTTTGAAGTTGCCACATAGGTTGTATTAGGAAAGCAAATCAGAAGTCATTTTACATGGCAGCTATTGCCACATGAAACAGCTGTCATAAAACAGGGTGTAGCCCACATCTGAAGCATAGCTACTGGCAAAAAAATAACATGGGAGGAAAAAAATGTGCAAAAAAGGAAGAAGTACTCACACATTTCTTCATTGTGAGCTTGAAATCACCATGCGCAGCAAAATGCTTCCTCAGGATTTTGTGGTGGAAGTCACCATCCCATATTTTGCACGTCACAATGTACTACATGATTGTTTTGTCAGGAGACATATCCATATGCCTGTTGATGAAGTCAATCCCACATGCAACTATATTCTTCGACATTTTACCAAGTGGCCTCACAGACTCGGCAAGATCACCCAGGTCAACGTACGTCGCATCACATTGTATGATCTTGGTTCTGTCCAAACATGAGCTGTATGAAAATGATATAACATGAAAGAATCATGTCTACTAAGTGAAAAAAAGAAATAAAATGTAAACGGAGCATATCTAGAAATATCAAAAGGATGAATAGTAAAAAGAGCAAAGCAAATGACAGGTTTATGTGGGTGTGGTCATTACGCTTTCAGCTCCTTCATTTTATTGTTGTTGGACCTCGCGTTTCCAAAGCGCTTGACAATATCATACAACTGGTTCTGATCCTTTGTGGCCTTGACTTCCGGCTCATAATCATCCGCGGGTGGCGCGTGAACTACCCTGCGCTGCCTCACAGAACCAGGGGTGGCACTTCTAATGGTATCCTCAGATACGGACTCAGCAGGCACGTTGGAACTTGATTGGCCCTGACCTCGTGAGGACCTCCTCTGCAATGCTGCCTCCTCAATCCCGCGGTAAGCTTCGTCAAGTGATGGCGTAATCTCCTCAGGGGTGGCTGCACGGATCAAAAAAGTGGGTTAGGAATCCTTGGAAAACAAAACAAATCTAGTTTGAAATGAAAGTTGCAGAAATATGAGATGTCGGCATAGAAAGTAGGGAGTTGCCATGTGCAGGCAACTCCAGTTGCCATGTGCAATGCATTGTAGTTGCCATGTGACAACAACTACAGTTGCCATGATCTATCAACTGTAGTTGCCATGTGCTTGCAGAATGGAAAAATGGAGTATGGCAACAGAAAAATGTAGGTGACAGCGTGCAAAGCAAATCCAGTTGCCATGCCCATCAGATAACATTTGCCATCACAAGTGAGAACCCAAAAAAATGCTTGGAACAAAAGTCAGACTAAAAAGATGTATACACGAATATGATAAACGCATAAAGAAATGTACCTTGCACAACCGGCTCTGCGAACTTCACAGCCTTCTTGCCCTCGACCATTGGCTGCGCATCATTGGGGCCATGCCTGCCGGGAAAGCAAAGGCAACTGGTGAAGGATCTTGCAACACTGGTTCATCTTGACTGCGATCAATGCCAAGGCTACAACTCGGTGGGGTGAAGGCCATTGGGTGCCTCTCCTGCCTACTGGCCGGACCGCGAACAGCTTGCTGGGCAGAATCCAAAGGTGAAAGATGAACAAACATTTCTGCATCGGCTGTTGCAGAGTCATCAGGCTTATTCGTAGGACGGGGCGTGCTGTCAGCGGTATCAGTCACAGCTTTTTTGACAATCTTCTTGTTTGGGCTGTAGGAGACACTGATGTTGACTGGGAGCTTAGAAGTGCGCAGATTTAACCTGGGGTTATCCACTGCGGGTAAAGACGCAGTCTGCTCCGCACGTTCACTTCCGTCAGTCGTGCCCGGCTTGCCACCTGGGTCGGTTGTACTCCGGTCTTCCGTTCTCTCCATAACATTGCTTCTGGCAGGTGGTGGGAATAGTGTGGACGCAGGCACATAACCAGAGTCATCTCTGCTGCTCCTAGCTACAGCAGGCACATTGGGTGTGTCTGCAGATTGCTTGCGGGGGCTACGACGCCTACGTGGAAGACCAGCTCGCGCAACGGTCACCTTGGCAACCTCTGGAGCACCAGAAGCTAGAGCTGTTGTGCCAAGAGTCTCACCTATGGATGGCATATCATTATGAACTGTCGCCTCAGCCCCTTCTTTCGTGGACGAAGAAGTGCCACCACCCACGCGCTTGGAATCCGTGTCAGATGAGCGGGAATCTTCCTTGCTTAGGTTGATCTCGGGGGCGTCCAATTCAACACTTGCTGATCGGGTCGCATGGCTCACAGCAGCATCCTTCATTGCTAGCAGAGTGGGCAATATTTTAGCAGTCCTGGCAGATACCGACTCGTCACTCCCAGATGTACGGATGCCTGCTGTCGTAGCCTGCACATCTGCAACCGGCGGAGATGTTCGGCCGCTTGCATCAGAGCTAGTGGGAACAGTGGACGGTGTAGCAGCAGGTTTGTGCACTGGCGCCTCATGAACGTCTGAGTTGCCACCTGTCGACAGCTTTGAGTGTATGCGTTCGAGTGGGTCTCTGGGGTTCTGCTTCTTCACACGTGTGGTAGTCTTCTTCACCCTGAAAAAAAAACACACGAACATTGTTAGATGAACAGATGATAGTTGCCATGTAGGTGGAATAAGAGTTGCCATGTGGACCAGTTAGCAGTTGCCATGCATAACAAGCAGCAGTTGCCATGGTAGACATCTTAAAAAATGTAAGGAATGTGTGATGTGCCAGGACTGCCATTTCAAAACTAGGTGTGGATGAGTGCACAAACAGATGGAAAAGTTGGTAGTTGCCATGTAGGTGGAATAAGAGTTGCCATTTTGCCTGGTTAGCAGTTGCCATGCAAAACAGGCAGGAGTTGCCATGTAGTAAGAAGAAATAGAGCATGGGAGAAACAGTAATTGCGATGTGGGACTGATGGCAGTAGCCCATGTGGCAAGCTGAACAGCTGCATTGAAAGGCAAAAAATATAGCAATATGGCAATGAAGAAAGAACATGGATAACCTACTTCTTGACTGTCTTCCTCAAATCTGGCAACACGACAGGATCACCGGTGTTGGACGTCGACGTACGAGGAGATGACCTAGTGGAATGCGTGTCACCAGCAATAGGGGCACCCTTGTTCAATCGAGCAGAAACACGGGTTGGCGTTGGTGCTTGTTTCTTCGTAACTGCTCATCCACTAGCTGTCGCCTCGCTACACATATAAGAAAGAGGCAAAAAAAGGTGCCAAGTGTCAGACACGAAAATTGTTGCCACGCTTAGCAAAAACAAATGGAAAAAGGGGTCAGTCTGTTCGAAAGGATAGACAAAACAAAACACTAAAGTAGAAGTCGAAGCTCCTCCTAGCAGCTAAGGGATCGGTCCTAGGTCTCTTGACAGGAGAGCCCTGCCCAACCTCCTCTGGATCCCTCCCCCTCTTTGAGGGCGACACCCCCTTGCCTCTCGCAGCTGTCTGTTCTTTGACTTTCTTCGGTGAGGGGACATCTGGTACACCCTTGCCCTTGTTACCACCTGCACGAACGTCGACATGTTCATCATCGTCGGTGTCATGTTGCACGTTCTCCATGTCATCGTCGTCGTCCTTGCCGATAGCAGCATCTCCATCTAGTTCGTCTTGTGTGTCGGGAAGCTCCTGCGAGCTGTTGTAGTCATACCGACCACGGCAACCAGTTGGCCGATGTGTCCGTTCTGCAACGAATGGAGTGAACTGTCTCGCAACCGCGTCGCTGTCAGAGCCATTAAGGGACGTCCAACCCTCAACCAACTTCCCGAGCAAGCTGTTCATTCCGGATGCAAACTGCCCAATTAGATGCTCAACAGGTGCCCTCGCCTGCGCGAAACAAGAAGCAGCAGTAACCAACCGTATTAAAGTCACGTGCACAAGATAAAAAAAACAAACACAACCATAGATATATATCCTTGATTACCTCAACAGGACAAGACGGAGCTGAGTGCACGTCCATCCACTTTCCAAAGTTTTGAGGCCCACCAAACACGCTGTAGACTATAGCATGCTTGGCCATCAGCTGGAAAAAACCAAAAAAACAGCTGGCATGTAAAGAGAGAAAACAATGAACACTAACTAACAGTTCATGTATTGCAAAAATAAAAATAAAAAAGAGGAAGAGGATAGAAGTTTCAAAATGGATGGCAGAGTTGCCATGTGGCGTAAGACATGGATACCATGCGCAGACAGCCATGGCTAACAAGGTAGTCATCTCTTGTTAGCCACAGACGGTTGCCGTATGGGGATTTTTTCATATGTTATGCAGCGTCAAAATTAAAAGAATGTCGTGCAAAGAAAGAAGCCAGAACTAACCTGCAGTTTCCCGTATTTCGTATCAGTTATCTTGTCCGCGGCAAGCACAGCCTTGACAGCATCGTAAGTCCATGCAGAAACAACAAACTTGTGTGGAGGCGGCGGGCCTCCTATCCCAGTAAAGTCCACAGTGGACAGATCAGGACGATCGACATACATGAGCTGATGTACAACAATTTAAAAAGAAAAAATATCAGTTGCCATCATGGTATTTTGCAAAAAATAAGTTAACGTATGTTCCTTCAATCATCAAGTTGGAGGGCATGAAGAAGGAAAGAGTTGCCATGTATTTCTGTTAGTTGCCATCTATATGTGTTAGTTGCCATCTAGTTATGTTGGCAGTTGCAATCTAGTTATGTTGGCAGTTGCCATCTAGTTATGTTGGCAGTTGCCATTCTAGTTATGTTGGCAGTTGCCATCTTGTTATGATGGTAGTTACCACAATGTCACCATCATGGTTGCCATGCATGCTCAAGGATCTAGGAGTGTTTGCAAAAGAGTAGTACAAAAATACCATTAAATGGAGTCGACAACCCTTCTGGTACATCTTGTTTGAGAATGCATCATGCAGGAAGTCCGCAATGAACTTACACCAATTCATGTTCTTCACTTCTTTCAGTTTTGCCTGCACGACACAAATTTCAGGACAAGAGGTTGCTGCATCAGAAATCAAAATGGGAAAACATCAAGAAACTGGCAGTGACTAGCTTACATATGACATAGGAGTGAAAAGATTGAAGGAAAAATGAAGGAGTAGAGATAGAGCATTCACCAGGATGGGGAAGCATTTGTTGCTTGGGCGAAGAGATGTGGTCGGCGCAAAAACACCCAAGATCAGGTACATGAGTAGCTTCATCTTAAAAACTTCGCCATGGGTTTTCATGCCCTCCAGCGAATTTGCCAGCACGGTCGTGTTCGACATGGATGTCATCCCAGGAAACAAACGGGCAAACAACGTTTCCTCAGTCGTATTATTGACCTCATACGGGACTTTGATTTCTCCACGGGGCACACCCAACGTGCAGAACATGGATTCCTCGTCTAAAGACAGTCTTCCACTTCCCGGAATCACAAATTCCCTGGAGGCGGGCTCGTAAATCTCACCGAGCCAGTCGCATACAGGGTTCACTAGATTCTTGCACCGAACATCCATCAGAGCCTGCATCCCCAACTCAGCAGCAGCTCCCTTCTGGTCGTCGGTGAATCCCTCGGTCAATATAGTCAGGCGCTCACCCTAAAAAAAATATAGTCAGGCGTTCCTGTGAAGCCCTATTGCGATTACGTTTATTCTTCTGCAAAACAGAGAAATGATCATTTGTTGCCATGTTTCACTATCATGAAGGTTTAGACCCTATCAGACGATTGCAAACTCAACATGACATTCAAAACATATGGGGGATGGGGGATGGGGGGGGGGGTGGACAGTTACCTCATCGCCGTCTGTTGTCCGTCTAGTGGCGCGATTCTGCCGCGGTAACTCCATGAAATCATCATCATCGTCTTGATGATCGCCGCGAGCCATTCTGCTAAGGTAAGAACAAAGCAAAATGTCAGGGTGAAAATGAAAGTATGAAGTAAGCAGTTGCCACCTAACAGAATGTACTTGCCACATGGGCTCAATTGAAAGTGGCAAAAAGTTTAGGCAATATCGTATGAACACCCACACCCCCTATGATTGTCCAACAATAAATGTGGCAACAAAACACATTGGCTTCATTTGAAAAATGTACAGATCATAAGGCACTTGAAACAAAATGCTGAAGTTGCCATGTTAGCACAAGATAGTACGAAAGAAAGGCACAAATCTTCGGCTGCACAAACATATAATATGGCAACTCACACTCTGTCCTCATACAAAAAATGAGTTGTCATATATTCAGAGGCAAATGTACTAGGTTGAAATTACCATGTTAAAATACAAGACAATTCAAAAAGTGTTGAAAACATCTACTGAACAACCTGTAATGTGGCAACTCACACACTAACCTCATATTAAAAATGAGTTGCCATGTAATACGGTCAAATATGTTCAGATATCACAAGTCAGCATGGCAAAACACAAAATTGAGTCTATTGTACAGTGAATTTGCCACATTTTTCTGCCTATATCATGGCAACAGCCTTAGTGTGTTAAGAGAAATACTTGCCACATGGAAATCATATTGTGTGGCAACTGACACATTTGATCAGGAAATTAGTTGCCATCCAGTGCACATAGTCGCTGAAACTGCCATGACTACCTATTTACTACACTTTATCATGCCTACAGCATGGCAACAACCATAGTGTGTGCACAAAAAAAGTTGCCACATGGAAATCAAATTTGTGGCAACTGACATAGTTGATCAGGGAATTAGTTGCCATCCAGTGCAGATAGTTACTGAAACTATCATGTCTACCTTCATACTGCACTTTGAAATACAACTACCTAGATCTAGGGTTCATTGGCAACTATCATAACCTGAAAATCGTCAACAAAAAACTTCCTACACTGATCGCAAATAGCATTTCGAGACAAATACATAACTAATGGATAGAAAAACGCTGGCTCAATCCCAAGGCAGAACCAGGATGTGGCTGCGGGCAGGCCGAGCCACACCGGCATGACAGCCGCGGCGGCGGCGGCGGCCAAACTGTGCAGTGCCACCGAAAACGACCAGCACAGGACTCCGCCGCCGGCGGGAATGCCGGAGCATCGCGAATCTGCCTAAATCTCGATGAATCTCGAGCGGAACATTGACCACAGAGGAGAGGGGAGAAATGCAAGGAAGGAACGTGACCGTGGGAAGGAGCATTACCTTCACTCTGTAGGCACTCCGGCGAATACGCTCCGGTCCGGCGAGTCCCACCGACGGCCGCGAATGCCGTCGACTCTTCCGCCTCCGCCGTCGCCTTCTCCTCTCGCCTTCTCTTCCAATCAAATGAACTGCGGGGTGGGTTGGGTGAGTAATGAAGTGGAGAGTAAATGGAACCGTGAGGGGATGAGGGGCGAAGTGCGCGACGTGGTTGACGGCAACCGCAGTTCGGGCGTGGCGTGCGGGCGCAGAGCAGTTCCACCGCACGCCTCCGAGCGGCAACCCTTGACCGCGCGGGGGGGGGGGGGGGGGGCAACCGGCGTGTGGGCGAACACTCTCACACACCACACACGCGACTTGTCCTACGTGGCACACAAAATCAGCCAAAACGTGCCAAGATTCGTGCAGAAACTGTTGAACGGCGATGGAGGCGTGTGGTTGAGTTGGCTAACGCCCACACGTGTGGGCGTTATCTTTTTCAAAGATTTTTGGGATTGAAAAAAATATGTGGCACTCAGCCTAGTGGCAATGGGTGCTCAAGCTTGCACACGGGGTTGCGGGGTTCGATCCCTTACCTCGCCCCCTTTTTTTTTTTGAAAAAAAGGGCGTTCTCCAGAAGCAGCTGTGCAGCGAACTACTCCAGCAATCCTATGTGGCGTCGGCTCTGCTTGGAGATTCGTGCGACGGTAGGGAGACCGTTCGCTGGGGTTAGCCCCTGACGAACGGTCGCCAGATAATAGTTATTATACTTTTTTTTTTTAAAGTTTGCACGACCTGCGCAGCTTGGGTGCAAGGTGGAATTGAATTGTCTTCCGTGGGACTACAACGAATTTCCGGCAAAACTTGATGCTGGGCTCCGTGGAACCGCATGCGAGGCATCTCCTGACGCATACCGTTCCTTTCCGTGCATGGTGTCGTGCTGGACGGGCACAGCAAGAGTGACCACTGAGGCACTGACCACCTAATTTTGCTGCATGCATGCGCTCACTCACGTGGCCGGGGACAATTGTCTCATCCGCTGGGTTGTCCAGATTGCAATATCGCTGGAGCCCCAGCCTACCAGTATTCCAGCCAAGTTTTGATACGTAGTTAAACCAAATGATTGTGATCTGACGACGAATTAGTGCGCCTTCTGCTTTATGTACGCTTTAATTTGCCATGGAACAATGTCCGGGAAGAGGCATGAAAGTTGCCACGGGACAGTGGCAGAATGCACAGCAACAGACATGTTCTCCCAAGGAGGAGAATGCCAGAATGGGGCGGCGTCAATCTTTGATTCTCTTCTACGTACAATCTCTTCCCAAAGTGGACACGAAAGGTAAAGCTGATGCTTTCCCCTGAATTAGCAACCCCACATAAAAGGAAAAGGAAAAGATTCCCCTTATTGCCGCAATCCCAGTACAACTGATTCAATCGCAATGCTGAAAATTTGGAGATGAGGTGCCACATATGACATATGTTTCCAAGTCCTGTTCTGCTCGTAGATCTTCTCTCTTCCCCTGACCTAACAGTGGTAATTAAGCACTGTACATCATAAAAAAAGGTGGTAATTAAGCACATTATATGGTTATGTAAGCATGTTAAGTTATACAGCAAGGTTCCAAACGTATGTGTACTATCCCTACATTACAACGCCAACGTACAAGAAACAATAGTGCTTCTAGTACTGTCTTGTAGAAATGCGACCTGTCATTTTCGAACCCTGCACGGGCACAATTATACGGCTCCATCAGTGTCTCTAGTCACGCGCACCACACCCAAATCAATCAAACGTTCTTCTCAGAAAGTTAGGAAGAGAAGAACTAAAACAAGACAAGAAGAACAAAAGTGATCCAGAAAAGATGGGAAGCTGAAAACCTACTCACTGCTTTATCCCTTTAATTTTTCCTTCATCTTCTTTTCATCCGAAAAATTCTCATATCTTGTCTAGTAAATAATAATTCCTACTAGGTAAGTACAAGAACAATGGATGTATGCAATGCGTGCCTACCAAAGAATCAACTACCTACCTACAGTAACAAATCGATCCAGAAAACCCGGTGTACACAGAAAGATTTCAGTTTCTTTGCAAGTTGGATTGTGTGGTGGTTTGAGAATTGGGTTTGGATGCATGGTGGTGTGTGTTGCTAGGGTGACCTCTTCTTGCGGAGGACGACCTCGGTGTCCAGGCCGAAGGCGTCGACCTTGGAGACCCTGACCACCTCCGACCGCCGGAAGAGCGCGAGCAGGCCGTCGACGTCGAGCAGGTCGTTGGCCGAGTACTTGTCCCCGCGGCGGTGCACCGCGACGTGCAGCACGGCGACGCCGCCGGGGCGCAGCGTGCGCTCGATCTCGGCGACGAAGCGGTCCGGGTAGAGCGCGTGGTCGAAGACGTTGGAGAACTCGAAGTCGAAGGCCCCGTCGGCGAAGGGCTGCGCGTGGAAGTCGCCCCTGAGGACGAGCGGCGGCGCCGGGGCGAGGTCGATGCCGACGGCGTCGGGCACGCCGACGAGGCGGAGCGCGGCGACCTCCTGGCCGAGGCGCGCGCCGACGCAGAGCGCGCGGGAGGCGTTGGAGAGGAGGCCCTCGGCCTGGAGGGCCCGGAAGGCGCGCGCGAAGGCGTCGACCTTGCGGCGCCAGTCGCGGGTGGCCCAGACGCGGCGGAGGCGCGGGTCGAGGGTCTTGTTGAGCTGGTGCCGCAGGTAGTCGTCGTAGGAGCGGAAGGCGGCGCCGCGGCGCATGCGGATGTGCGGGTTGGGCGGGGAGGCGCGGACGGCCGCGGCGTTGGGGAGGGGAGGGGCCGAGGAGGAGGAGTAGCCGTAGAGGAGGAGGAGGGAGAGGAAGGGGATCGAGAGGAGGAGGAGGAGTGGGCGGACGGGGAGGAGGGCGCGGGGCTTGGCATCGGCGGGCATGGCGGCGACGGGGAGGGAGAGGGGGCGCGTGTTAATGTGGCGAGGCGGTGGGCGCGGGTTGGAGGCGGTGGTTTTGTTCTGTTGGATGGAAGAATTACGTGGGAGTTGGGGCGCGTGGGTCGGCCCTCGGCTGGGCGCGGGCCTCTCGGTCGGATCGAATGACGACCTCGACGCCGCCACGTCGGAGACCGCGAGCTCAACACGCAGCGCCGTCCTGGAGTCAATCTCTGCAATACCGTGAAAAGCGTAATTATACTTTCTGCATAGACTGGGTGAAAATTATCCTTTTTCTTTGACTTGGGTGCTCTTTTCCCTCTTCTCATTATTTTTTCAGAAAAAAAAACTGTCAATCTATTCAGTTCAATCATGACATTACAACGAACATCACAAATAATAAAAATTGCATGTGGATCCATAAACCACAAAGCAACGACTACAAGCACTGAAGTGAGTCGAAGACGTGCCGTCGTCATTGCCCCTCACTTGCCGAAGCTGGGCAACACTTGTTGCAGTTGACAGTCAAAAAGTTGTCATGTTAAGGCCACGTAGGACCAGCGCACTAGAACAACAACTGCCGTCGATGAAGAGAAACATAGATCAGAAGGATTCAACCCGAAGACACATGAACGTGGACGAACGAAGACCAGATTGAAGCAGATCCACCATAAACAGATCTGTCGGAGATACACCTCCACACGGCCTCCGACAATGTTAGATGCACCACTGAAATGGAGAGGCTAGACGGGAACAACCCTATTCCATCTTCATGGAGCCGCCGTCACCTCACCTTTCTGAGTAAGACACAAACCCTAACAAAATTTAAGAAAAAACATCTAAAACGGGGCCCTCCCGTCGGCAAGGGCCGGGATCCACCAATGCCCCAATTGCCCTAAGGCCACCGGAGACAAGGTAGATCAGCGGCACCGCCGACGGGAGGCAGAAACCCTAGTCACATCTTTGCTACAGAGGAGTTGTGGGCGTCTTCATGAGATTATTCCAAACCAGATTCAATATGCACCGTCTTCACTTCCATCCTCCATTGATTCAAATTAGTTTTATTGTCTAGGTGAATATTAATTCTATTTTGGTCTTATTGGACCCTTGATGATCAATATGGTTCCCTTTTGAATGACATGAGGGGGGGGGGGGGGCTGATGGGTTCTTGTGCCTAACTCAACCGGAGAACCGATGATGCAGCTTTGTCCCGAATGTTTATTTTCTTACCTTCGAGTCACAACATAATTGGTCCATTTATATATAAACTGGTGGCTTTATCTAAGTCTATGGAAACTACATAGCAAAGTGTAATGTAAAACGTTTTTCTTTTTCTTTTTCTCTCTACTTTTTCATTTATCTCTTAATAATTGTTGTAGTTGCTAATTTAACTTTGACACAAGTATTATGTTTGCCATTTCATCTGGCACAAAGAAGCTTGACCCTTTTTCCTTTTTGGTTCTCATCCATTTTTATGTTGCAAATATTCATGATCATTATTTTCTCTTGATGTGGAATTTTTGTACAATGTGACGCTTTAATGAGTAACCATGACTATTCTTTGCATGCAGACATGTGGTGAACAAAATTGTGTTCCTTGGCCATTTAGTTGGATAATTATGGTGGTTTCAGTTGTTTTGCTCAAACATGTAGAAGGAATTAAAGAATGTTTTTTTTATCAATATGTATATTTTGACCCAGCATTAATTTTTTTATCACGCACGAGCAATGTATAAGAGTAGATATGAATAATTTTTCTTGTAACAGTAAACTATATACCATCTAAATATATTGGTATCAGGCAATATATTAATTGCACACAGATATTAAGTAGGATATTACTTGTGCATTAATTATGTGATTAGCCTCGATGCTGTTGGGGAACGCAGTAATTTGAAAAAAAATCCTACGAACATGCAAGATCTATCTAGGTGATGCATAGCAACGAGCGGGAGAGTGTGTCCACGTACCCTCGTAGACCGAAAGCGAAAGCGTTATATCAGCGCGGTTGATGTAGTCGTACGTTTTCACGATCCGACCGATCCTAGCACCGAACGTACGGCACCTCCGTGTTCAGCACACGTTCAGCTCGATGACGTCCCTTGTACTCTTGATCCAGTTGAGGCCGAGGGAGAGTTCCGTCAGCACGACGGCGTGGCAACGGTGATGATGAAGTTACCGGCACAGGGCTTCGCCTAAGCACTACGACGATATGACCGGGGTGTGTAACTGTGGAGGGGGGCACCGCACATGGCTAAAAGATCATCTTGTGTGTCTTGGGGTGCCCCCTTGGCCACGTATATAAAGGAGGGAGGAGGAGGAGGCCGGCCTAGGAGGGGCGCGCCTATAGGGGGAGTCCAACTAGGACTCCCAATCCTAGTTGGAGTCCCCTTCCTTTTCCAAGAGGGGAGAGAGGGAAGGAGTAGGAGTGGGAGAAGGAAAGAAAGGGGGGCACCGCCCCCTCCCTAGTCCAATTCGGACTTGCCATGGGGGGGGGGGGCGGCCACCTTGAGGCCCTACTCTACTTTCCCGTATGGCCCATTAAGGCCCACTACTTCCCCCGACGAATTCCCGTAACTCTCCGGTACTCCGAAAAATACCCGAATCACTCGGAACCTTTCAGATGTCTGAATATTGCCTTCCAATATATCGATCTTTACATCTCGACCATTTAGAGACTCCTCGTCATGTCCGTGATCTCATCCGGGACTCCGAACAAACTTCGGTCATCAAATCACATAACTCATAATACAAATCGACATCGAACGTTAAGCGTGCGGACCCCATGGGTTCGAGAACTATGTAGACATGACCGAGACTCATCTCTGGTCAATAACCAATAGCGGAACCTGGATGCTCATATTGGCTCCTACATATTCTACGAAGATCTTTATCGGTCAAACCGCATAACAACATACGTTGTTGCCTTTGTCATCGGTATGTTACTTGCCCGAGATTCGATCGTCGGTATCACCATACCTAGTTCAATCTCGTTACCGGCAAGTCTCTTTACTCGTTCCATAATGCATCATCCCGTAACTAACTCATTAGTCACATTGCTTGCAAGGCTTATAGTGATGTGCATTACCGAGAGGGCCCAGAGACACCTCTCCGATACACGGAGTGACAAATCCTAATCTCGATCTTCAACAAACACCATCGGAGACACCTGTAGAGCATCTTTATAATCACCCAGTTACGCTGTGATGTTTGATAGCACACTAAGTGTTCCTCCGGTATTCGGGAGTTGCATAATCTCATAGTCAGAGGAACATGTATAAGTCATGAAGAAAGTAGTAGCAATAAAACTGTAATGATCATAATGCTAAGCTAACGAATGGGTCTTGTCCATCACATCATTCTCCTAATGATGTGACCCCGTTCATCAAATGACAACACAAGTCTATGGTCAGAAAACTTAACCATCTTTGATTAATGAGCTAGTCTAGTAGAGGCATACTAGGGACACTTCGTTTTGTCTATGTATTCACACATGTACTAAGTTTCCGGTTAATACAATTCTAGCATGAATAATAAACATTTATCATGAAATAAGAAAATAAATAATAACTTTATTATTGCCTCTAGGGCATATTTCCTTCAGTCTCCCACTTCCACTAGAGTCAATAATCTAGTTCACTCCGCCATGTGATTTAACATCGATGGTTCACATCGTCATGTGATTTAACACTCTATAGTCCACATCGCCATGTGACCAATACCCAAAAGGTTTACTAGAGTCAATAATCTAGTTCACATCACCATGTGTAACATCCCAAATTTTTAATTTGAAATGTTATACATAGGTCATTCATGCATCTCATATTTTATTGCATTTTCATTTTGCGATCCTCGAAATTCTAAGCAACTCAAGGACCCACGGAGAGAGTTGGGGATTTCACGTTCTTAATATTTGAATTTTATCAAATATTGAAACAAGGATCATTTTGGTTTTAATAAATTTTCTCCCCGAAAATATTTCATATTAAAATATATGAGAGGAGATAATATGACTTCTCCAAAATAAATGAAATATTGGAGGAAAAATATTAAAATCTATAAATAAATTTTATTTGGATTTTTCTGTAATTTTATTCGAATTAGGAAAAAATGCGTTTTCCAAAATTGCATTAGAGGCCCAAATAAATGTTCACATTGTCCGGAGTATTTTTAGAGGACCGTGAAAATTTATTTCGGGATTGTTGGAGTCTTTTTAGTATTTCTTTCGTTAGTTTTTCTGCGCCAGGATTTTATAAAAAAAAAGGTAACCGGCTTACCGGGCCGTGACCGGCTAGGACATTTGGCCCGGCCAGCTTTATAAGCCGAGGCCCGCGACCCCGACAGCCCAAGTTGCCGCCAGTCCCGCCCGAACCCTAGCGCCGCCCGTCGCTCGCCGCCGCCGCCGCTGGAGCCGCGCGCCGCCGCCCGCCTCCCGTCGCCGCGCCGGCGTCCCGCGCCGCCCCGCTGTCCCGCCGCCCCGCCGAAGCCGCGCCACCGCCGCCCCGCCGTCCCGCAGCTGCCGCCGACCTCGCCGGAGGTAGCCGCCGCCGTCGCCGCCGTTCATCGGTTTTCTCAGAAAAATCGTTCGTTTTTTTCTAGATCTCGTTTTTTATATAAATTGGTTCATTCGGTTTTCCGTCGGTTTATTTATTTAGCGGACGTTCGTCCGTACGTTCGTATTAACGAACGTTGTTCGTCCGTTAGCCGCAGACAACGAACGTTCGTTCGTTAGCCTGTTCGTCAGTTTTTCTTTTTCCAGGGATTTTCCGCGATTATTTTCGATCGCGATTTCTGCCCTAATCTTCGATCTAGTATAACTTTTCGTTCGTTTATCCAAATGTGGTGAAACAAGCGCCTAGATCTTCATCTCAAAACCCTCTTTCTGTTTAACCAACTTGAACAAGATTTTGGTACTGTAAAATTTGACTTTAGTCCAGAATAGTAATTGGATCCTGTTTCTTTCGTCGTTTGAGTTTCGTTGCTCCATTTGATTTGATTCTTTTTGCAAACCGGAGTTCTTCAGTTGAAATTTCTGGTTAGATCTTCTTATTTGGGATTTATCCGTGCATCTTTGCTTGATTGCTTATGTATCTATTGTTTGTTTGTGATATAATTCCCGGAGTGCGAAGCGTGCTACTACGAGTCTCTAGGTTTTGTGGATCGTCAGCAAGGCAAGTAACACATTGATCATACCCCTTTCATACCCAGTTTTTATGCATTAGTTTCAACCCTCACACATTGCATGAGTAGGATCTCTTAACATGTGTGTTTGGGAAGTAGATGATGAGGTAGAACCTATCACCTGTTTTATTATCAAACCCTTGGGAGTTACTTCTACGTTATGCTTATATTGCTATGCTATGCTCGTAGATGTGGATTGGGTTTGAGTGTACCCATGACAGATGTGAGTTTGTTAATTAATGGTTCAACTTAAGGTGGCAACTTTAATACACATCTGGGTGGATTGCTTGTGGGCACCTGGAGAATCCAGTGTTGTCCTAGAATATCCCGGAGTACCCGTGTGATCATCCTACGGTCCGCCACCCAGGCTCAAAGCGATCATAAGATTATTCATGCTAGAAACTTCCGTGTGCAGCCACAAGCTATTATGGCCTCTAGCATAGTTGAGTATGTTGCATGACCTCTTCTAGTGGTAGACTAGCAGATGTAGGGGATGTAGGTTGGTACTGTCTACCCGGGGTTAGAGTTAATGCTTCTGAAAGACTGTGTCTCGGTCATCCGTTTCTCAAACACCATGTAGTGCGAGAAATCCAACGGAGGAGATCGAGTCTTGTGGGGAAAAGTGCGCAAACCTCTGCAGAGTGTATAAACTAATCATGGTTAGCCGTGTCCCTGGTTATGGACATCTTGAGTATCTGGTTCTTGAATTATTGATTTGATCTCATCACTCTAAATTAAATTGTTGGGTTGTTAATGATTACTTTAATTGGGATTGAGTTGGAGGAACCTTCTCAATGTTTCAACCACCATGATAGTTAAATAAAATTTATGCCTTTGTTGTAGGGAAAAATTGGCTTTTCGCAAAAATCATATAACCATAGAGCCTCCACCAGCCATATATGCATGTAGTGATAGCATTTATCTGTTCATTGCTCTATTGTGTTATATTGCCAGCATATTGCATGTGCTGACCCGTTCTCGGGCTGCAACGTATCGTGTTGCAGACTTTTCAGACGACGAGTAAGGTGCCATAGGTCGTTTGTCATGCACTCAGCCATGCCGTTGGAGTTGATGGACTCACTTTATCTTCCAAGCCTTCCGCTGTTATCATTTTAGACGGCCTTAAGGCATATTTATTGTAATAAGTTCTCTTTGGAGACATTCGATGTAATAAGTGTGTGATTGCTACTCTGTTATAAATCCATTCGAGTACTGTGTGTGTCAGCATTACCGATCCAGGATGACACTGAAGCACAGAGACTTGACCGTCTGAGGCGGGTCGCTACACCATGTGATTAACACCCAAAGAGTACTAAGGTGTGATCGTGTTTTACTTGCGAGAGAAGTTTAATCAACGGGTCTTCCACATTCAGATCCGTATGTATTTTGCAAATTTCTATGTCTACAATGCTCTACATGGAGCTACTCTAGCTAATTGCTCCCACTTCGAATATGTATCTAGATCGAGACTTAGAGTCATCTAGATCGGTGTCAAAGTTTGCATCGACGTAGCTCTTTACGACAAAATCTTTATCACCTCCATAACCGAGAAACATATCCTTATTCCACTAAGGATAATTTTGACCGCTGTCCAGTGATCCACTCCTGGATCACTATTGTACCCTCTTGCCAAACTTATGGCGAGGTACACAATAGGACTGGTATACATCATAACATACTTTATATAACCTATGGCTGAGGCATAAGGAATGACTTTCATTCTCTCTCTATCTTTTGCCATGGTCGGGCTTTGAGTCTTACTCAATTTTACACCTTGTAACACAGGCAAGAACTCTTTCTTTGACTGTTCCATTTTGAACTACTTCAAAATCTTATCAAGGTATGTACTCATTGAAAAACTTATCAAGCGTCTTGATCTATCTCTATAGATCTTGATGCTCAATATGTAAGCAACTTCACCGAGGTCTTTATTTGAAAAACTCCTTTCAAATACTCCTTTATGCTTTCCAGAAAATTCTACATTATTTCCGATCAACAATATGTCATTCACATATATTTATCAGAAATGCAGTAGTGCTCCCACTCACTTTCTTGTAAATACAGGCTTTACCGCAAGTCTATATAAAACTATATGCTTTGATCAACTCATCAAAGCGTATATTCCAACTCCGAGATGCTTGCACCAGTCCATAGATGGATCGCTGGAGCTTGCACATTTTGTTAGCACCTTTAGGATTGACAAAACCTTCTGGTTGCATCATATACAACTCTTCTTTAAGAGATCCATTAAGGAATGTAGTTTTGACATCCATTTGCCAGATTTCATAAAATGTGGCAATTTGCTAACATGATTTGGACAGACTTAAGCATCGCTACGAGTGAGAAAATCTCATCGTAGTCAACACCTTGAACTTTGTCAAAACCATTTTTGACAAGTCTAGTAGATAGTAACACTACTATCAGCGTCCGTCTTCCTCTTGAAGATCCATTTATTTTCTATGGCTTGCCAATCATTGGGAAAGTCAACCAAAGTCCACACTTTGTTCTCATACATGGATCTCATCTCAGATTTCATGGCCTCAAGCCATTTCGTGGAATCTGGCCTCATCATCGCTTCCTCATAGTTCGTAGGTTCGTCATGGTCAAGTAACATGACCTCCAGAATAGGATTACCGTACCACTCTGGTGCGGATCTCACTCTGGTTGACCTACGAGGTTCGGTAGTAACTTGATCTGAAGTTACATGATCATCATCATTAGCTTCCTCACTAATTGGTGTAGGAGTCACAGGAACAGATTTCTGTGATGAACTAGTTTCCAATAAGGGAGCAGGTACAGTTACCTCATCAAGTTCTACTTTCCTCCCACTCACTTCTTTCGAGAGAAACTCCTTCTCTAGAAAGGATCCATTCTTAGCAACGAATGTCTTGCCTTCGGATCTGTGATAGAAGGTGTACCCAACTGTCTCCTTTGGGTATCCTATGAAGAGACATTTCTCCGATTTGGGTTTGAGTTTATCAGGATGAAACTTTTCCACATAAGCATCAAAATCCCAAACTTTAAGAAACGACAACTTTGGTTTCTTACCAAACCACAGTTCATATGTTGTCGTCTCAACGGATTTAGATGGTGCCCTATTTAACGTGATTGCAGCTGTCTCTAATGCATAATCCCAAAACGATAGTGGTAAATCGGTAAGAGACATCATAGATCGCAACATATCTAATAAAGTATGTTATGACGTTCGGACACACCATTACACTGTGGTGTTCTAGGTGGCGTGAGTAGTGAAACTATTTCACATTGTTTTGACTGAAGGCCAAACTCGTAACTCAAATATTTTACCTCTGCGATCATATCGTAGAAACTTTTATTTTCTTATTACGATGATTCTCCACTTCACTCTGAAATTCTTTGAACTTTTCAAATGTTTCAGACTTATGTTTCATCAAGTAGATATACCCATATCTGCTCAAATCATCTGTGAAGGTCAGAAAATAACGATACTTGCCGCGAGCCTTAACACTCATCGGACCGCATACATCAGTATGTATTATTTCCAATAAGTTAGTTGCTCGCTCCATTGTTCCGGAGAACGGAGTCTTTAGTCATCTTTCCCATGAGGCATGGTTCGCAAGCATCAAGTGATTCATAATCAAGTGATTCCAAAAGCCCATCAGCATGGAGTTTCTTCATGCGCTTTACACCAATATGACCTAAACGGAAGTGCCTCAAATAAGTTGCACTATCATTATTAACTTTGCATCTTTTGGCTTCAATATTATGAATATGTGTATCACTACGATCAAGATCCAACAAACCATTTTCATTGGGTGGATGACCATAGAAGGTTTTTTTCATGTAAACAGAACAACAATTATTCTCTAACTTAAATGAATAACCGTATTGCAATAAACATGATCAAATCATATTTATGCTCAACGCAAACACCAAATAACACTTATTTAGGTTCAACACTAATCCCGAAAGTATAGGGAGTGTGCGATTATGATCATATCAATCTTGGAACTACTTCCATCACACATCGTCACCTCGCCCTTAACTAGTTTCTATTCATTTTGCAACTCCCATTTCGAGTTACTAATCTTAGCAACTGAACTAGTATCAAATACTGAGGGGTTGCTATAAACACTAGTAAAGCACACATCAATAACATGTATATCAAATATACCTTTGATCACTTTGCCATCCTTCTTATCCGCCAAATACTTGGGGCAGTTCTGCTTTCAGTGACCAGTCCCTTTGCAGCACTTAGTCTCAGGCTTAGGTCCAGACTTGGGCTTCTTCACTTGAGCAGCAACTTGCTTGCTGTTCTTCTTGAAGTTCCCTTCTTCCCTTTGCCCTTTTCTTGAAACTAGTGGTCTTATCAACCATCAACACTTGATGCTTTTCTTGATTTCTACCTTCGCCGATTTCAGTATCGCGAAGAGCTTGGGAATTGTTTTCGTCATCCCTTGCATATTATAGTTCATCACGAAGTTCTAGTAACTTGGTGATAGTGACTAGAGAACTTTTGTCAATTACTATCTTATCTGGAAGATTAACTCCCACTTGATTCAAGCAATTGTAGTACCCAGACAATCTGAGCACATGCTTACTAGTTGAGCTATTCTCCTCCATCTTGTAGGCAAAGTACTGTCAGAGGTCTCATACCTCTTGACACGGGCATGAGTATGAAATACCAATTTCAACTCTTGGAACATCTTATATGCTCCATGGCGTTCAAAACACCCGGTTCTAAGCCGTAAAGCATGGTGCACTAAACTATCAAGTAGTCATCATACCGAGCTTTGCCAAACATTCATAACGTCTGCATATGCTCCTGCAATAGGTCCGTCACCTAGCGGTGCATCAAGGACATAATTCTTCTTTGCAGCAATGAGGATAATCCTCAGATCACGGATCCAATCCGCATCATTGCCACTAACGTCTTTCAACTTATTTTTCTCTAGGAACATATCAAAAATAAACGGGGAAGCTATGCGCGAGCTATTGATCTACAACATAATTTGCAAATACTATCAGGACTAAGTTCATGATAAATTAAAGTTCAATTAATCATATTACTTAAGAACTCCCACTTAGATAGACATCCCTCTAATCATCTAAGTGATCACGTGATCCATATCAACTAAACCATAACCGATCATCACGTGAGATGGAGTAGTTTTCAATGGTGAACATCACTATGTTGATCATATCTACTATATGATTCACGCTCGACCTATCGGTCTCTGTGTTCCGAGGCCATATCTGCATATGCTAGGCTCGTCAAGTTTAACCTGAGTATTCTGCGTGTGCAAAACTGTCTTACACCCGTTGTAGATGAACGTTGAGCTTATCACACCCGATCATCACGTGGTGTCTCGGCACGACGAACTTTGGCAACGGTGATACTCAGGGAGAACACTTTTACCTTGAAATTTAGTGAGAGATCATCTTATAATGCTATCGTCAAACAAAGCAGAATAAGATGCATAAAGGAGAAACATCACATGCAATCAATATAAATGATATGATATGGCCATCATCATCTTGTGCCTTTGATCTCCATCTCCAAAGCACCGTCATGATCACCATCGTCACCGGTGCGACACCTTGATCTCCATCGTAGCATCGTTGTCGTCTCGCCAACTATTGCTTCTACGACTATCGCTACCGTTTAGTGATAAAGTAAAGCAATTACAGGGCGATTGCATTGCATACAATAAAGCGACAACCATATGGCTCCTGCCAGTTGCCGATAACTCCGTTACAAAACATGATCATCTCATACAATAAAATATAGCATCATGTCTTGACCATAACACATCACAACATGCCCTGCAAAAACAAGTTAGACATCCTCTACTTTGTTGTTGCAAATTTTACGTGGCTGCTACGGGCTGAGCAAGAACCGTTCTTACCTACACATCAAAACCACAACGATAGTTCGTCAAGTTAGTGCTGTTTTAACCTTCTCAAGGACCGGGCGTAGCCACACTCGGTTCAACTAAAGTTGGAGAAACTGACACCCGCCAGCCACCTGTGTGCAAAGCACGTCGGTAGAACCAGTCTCGCGTAAGCGTACGCGTAATGTCGGTCCAGGCCGCTTCATCCAACAATACCGCTAAACCAAAGTATGACATGCTGGTAAGCAGTATGACTTGTATCGCCCACAACTCACTTGTGTTCTACTCGTGCATATAACATCTACGCATAAACCTGGCTCGGATGCCACTGTTGGGGAACGTAGTAATTTCAAAAAAATTCCTACGCACACACAGGATCATGGTGATGCATAGCAACGAGAGGGGAGAGTGTGTCCACGTACCCTCGTAGACCGAAAGCGGAAGCGTTAGAACAATGCGGTTGATGTAGTCGTACATCTTCACGATCCGACCGATCCAAGTACCGAACGCACGGCACCTCCGAGTTCAGCACATGTTCAGCTGGATGACGTCCCACGAACTCTGATCCAGCATAGCTTCGAGGGAGAGTTCCGTTAGCACGACGGCGTGGTGACGGTGATGATGATGCTATCGATGCAAGGCTTCGCCTAAGCACCGCTACGATATGTGTAACGCCCCAAGACCCACGCTCCAAACGGCTTCCATGTTTTTCATTGTTGCCATGTGTTTTATTTGCTTGTTGCATTCATCATGTCATCATGAGCATTGCATTCTCATGTTTTCATAAAACTTGCATCCGTTCGTAGTGCCGCTTCCCGTTTGTATCTGTTGACATTTCTCGGACCCCTTGCAACCTGGATGTTTGTTTTCTTTCTTGCTTAAGCCGGAGTCTCTCTGCTCACTTCTCAGACCACCCCTCACGTGCGCGTCCGAATCTTTCTTGAACCTGAACTGCTCGGTCATGACCAATGCGTCCGGATCATCCCTAAACATCCCTAGAATATCTTTGTTTTCTCATTTGGACTCCCTAACTCTTTTTTTTTCGAACAGCCCGATCGGATGATCTAAATCATCCTCTTTTCCATATATATAGACCACCTACATTCTAAATCAGTGCAAACCCTAGTCCCTAACCTACCCTAACCCTCGCGCCCTCGGGATCCAAGCCCGAGCCAGCCGACAGCCTCCCTCCAACCTCGGGATCTCCTCCCGATCCACCTGCTCCTCTCCTTCCGCGCCCAGCCACTACTCTTCGTCGATCCATCCATCCCAAACCAACCAGCCTCCACCTTCACCGATCCAACCACCGAGCACCTGCATGGCCGTCTTCCTACGACCTCACCGCCCGAGCAGCAACCACGGCGCCCGAGCTCCACCTACTTGTCCCCATGCCCGCAACGGTAGAGCAGGAGCTCTGCGCCCCGCCTTCCTCCGCCTCGCCTGTGTCCTCCTCTGTACTGGATCCGGCCCCGACGCCCCATCCCCGACCTCCTCGTTCGATTCCTCGTCGTCGTAGCTGCACCAAGTCCTCTGCTTCGTCCAGGACGTGGGCGCCTGTCTTCATCGCCCGAAACCCCCAGGCCCCGTCGCTCCTCTCCACCCTCTCGCTCCTGTTTTCCTATTTTGTTCTCTCGCTCACATCTCTCTCTGCTCTCTCAGTCCGTCGAGCAGGGACGCCATGGCCGTCCTCTTCTTCAGATCAAGGCTCCGGCCTTCGGATCCGGTTCCCCTCAGCAACCACATCGAGCTCCGGCCGGTCTAGCCTCGCGCCTTCCTTCGCGTCCTGCCGTCGCCACGAACCCTCCCCGTCGCCTGCTGTCGGGTGGTAGGTGCGACATATGCCAACGGGTGGCTTATCATTGTGGGAGCCAGTAAGACATCGCCGGTGCCTGGAAACGGGATAAGGCGAAGACATGCACGCCGGCGAATCTTACCCAGGTTCGGGGCTCTCCGTGGAGATAACACCCCTAGTCCTGCTCTGCGGGGTCTCCGCATGATCACTAGATCAACACAAGTAGCTACAAGTGCTCCTTGAGCTGTTTGGCTAGGGGAAGAAGAAGGGCAAGGCTAGCTCTCCTTTTCTCTCTATGTGGTGTGTAAAACTCTATGAGATCAACCCTTTGCATGGGTGTCCCGGGGGATTTATATAGGCCTACCCCCAGGGGTACAATGGTAATCTAGCTGGGCGCGGGTCCCAGCCGTTAGTGTCTGTGCTCGCCGTCTTCTCCACCGGCCATTGGGGCCCGCCGACTGGTGGGTCCCGCCGGCTGCCGGCCTCTTGGCCGACAGGCTGGCCCCACCGCCTGGGGGCCTTGTCGGCGGCTGGTTACTGTTGCCTCGCCCCTGATGACGAGGGCTTTGTCGAGGTAAGCGTGGCTACAGTGCCGCCGCTTTGCGGGCTTTCACTGTAGCCTCACCTCGTCTTGTCTCCTTAATGATGCACATGTTTCATGGGAGGGAGGTAGCCGGCTATTGGGAGCCGGCTACGCCCCAAGCCAACTAGGGGAGGCCGGGCCGCCTTTGAGCGTCTCTCTGGCTAAAGGGGCCCGCCGCCCGCGGGCCGTACTAGCGCCTGTCGTGGGTGACGTCGAGGTCAACATGGCTACAGTGCCGCGCCGGACGGGGGATGGCTGACCCGTACAGTGCCCTGTGGCCATGCATGTTCCAGGATTCGGGGGTAGTGGGCCGTACTGCGGCCACGCCCCGTCTTATCACCATTATGTGGGTGCAGCCCTGGTGGGTGCAGTCTTGGCCGGCTTCTGGGAGTCGGCCTTCTTCATGGCCGGCTTCTGGGAGTCGGTCCTCTTGGGGCCGGCTTCCTGGAGTCGGCCATCTCGTAGCTTTCTTCGGGAAGGTTTTTTGAGGCCGGGTCGCCTTCCGATAGTCGGCCTTGGGGATAGCCGGCCAGAGGAAGGCGGCCCCATGCTCCGGATGCTTGAAGGCTCGATTGGCCTGATAATTTTTCGAAGAGCCAGGGGGAGTCGGTTAGGCTACCCGTGGCCATTTACCCCGACAGTAGTCCCCGAAGCTGGTTGGGCTTTGAGGCTGAGAGGAGGTCGAGAAGCTAGGTCAGCTTCTTATCTTGACAAGCCAGCAGCTGGGAGCCGGCTTCGGTTGGGCGCGCCGTCTTGGCGAAACTTCTGAAGTCTGAAGGCGGGAGTCAGTTGGTGCGCGCGCCGGGCTGCGGGCTGGCCGCTCGCCACCTGCGAACCACGTGGCATCCTCCGGCTGAGAAAAGCCTGCCAACCCACACACGCGACAGGACATCGCCGCAGGCCGGGGGCCCACCACTCCTACGCCTAGGCCCAGACGCGGATTCTCTGTGGCCCAGAGCGGGCCGCACGCCTTCCGGCGGCAGTTTCTACACGTCGTTAGGGCGCAATAATCGCGGGACGTGGGGGAGTGGGCGCAGTTAATCCCACGTTCCCCCATGCCTCGCCTCCTCGGCTTCGCCGCACGAGGCTATAAGTAGGGGGAGGAGGGGAAGCGGCAGACGCTCGCACGCTCCTCCTCTCTCCGCCATCTTCTTCCTCCTTCTTTCCATCGCAGCAGCATCTTGCCGCCGCGCCGTCCGACCAATCTTCGCATCACCCCGCAGTTTCGCCGCCGCGGGGCCGTGCTTTCTCCGCCGCCGCATCCATTCTCGCTAGCTTCTCGCCATCATGTAGTACGGCGGAGACTGGGACGGCTCCAACGTCCATATGGACCACATCGACTTCCTCCGCAAGACGCGGCGGTTGCCCGGCAAGGACCAGGTGCGGGTCCGTCTCGCGCTGGAGAAGGAGATCACGCCGGCGCCGGAGGAAGGCGAGCGGGTAATCTTTCGCTCGCACTTCCTACGCGGCCACGGTCTTCCCGCGAGCGCCTTCTTCCGCTCCTTCCTCGAGTTTTATCAACTCCAGCCGCACCACCTCACTCCAAACACGGTGGTGCTGCTGTCCGCCTTCGTCACTCTGTGTGAGGGCTTTCTTAGCGTTCTCCCCACCCTCGAGCTTTGGGGGGAATTCTTCCAAACCAAGCTCGGCACCCGCATGCAGGGCGTGCCGGCTCAGAGCGGCACCTTCATTGCGATGCGGAGGCCGGCAGCCGACAACCCCTTCCCCGTCATCACGCTGATACAGTCGGTGAAGCGCTGGCAGAAGTCGTACTTCTACGTGAAGAACGTCGCCCCGCAAGGTGACTACGTCAACTTGCCGGCTTACATAGCCGGCCCGCCGGCTGGGAGGCGGCCCCAGTGGTCCTATCGGGGCGTGACGCTGTCGCCGGCTGGAGCTGCAGCCGTCGCCCGACTCCGGGTAATGATCCAGTCGGAGGGCCTGACGGGGTCTGACCTGCTGGCCGCCTTCGTCACGCGCCGGGTGCTCCCGCTTCAAAGCCGCCCTCATCTGATCTGTCAGATGAGTGGCCAACTCGACCCGAGTCGGATGTGCACCAAGGAGATGCCTCATGACGAGGTGGCTCATATGGTGAATTATCTCGCTAACTGCAAGCTCTCCGCAGAGTGGCGGTTTGGCAAGGAGCCGTACTCCCGTGCTCATCCCCCGCCTACGGTATGCTTTCTTTATCCTTTCTTCTTTTGGTTTTGTCACCAAGTTTTCTTGGCCGACTCTGACCAGTCGGCACGTCTTGGCAGAGCCCTCTCCTTCGTCCTGCGACCGGGTCAGCGGGGGCGGATCGCCGATTTCTCCCCGACCGGGCGGAGCATGACTTGGAGGACCCCGACTTGGGGGCGGCCGCCATGGACGACAACACCGAGGCGGGAGGCAGCGAAGCAGGCGGCGACGCAGGCGGCTCCGGGCTTGGAGCCAGCTTCGACGACTGGCCGGATGACGACGAGGCGGAGATCGTCCCACGCCGCCAGCCGGCGTCCGACCATGGCGCGGGTTCCTCCGCCGCGCCGCCTGCTCGGGGCGGCGCGCAGAAGCGCCGGGCCGCGTCGGGCTTGTTCGGCAGTCAGCCGAAGAAGCCCAAGGGCGGGGCGGCGGCGACCAGACGGGATGAGGCGGCCGCGAAGGCGGCCCGCTTCCGCAAGGTGGTGAAGCAGCCGCAAACGGTGTCGGCGTAAGTGTAGATTCTTTTGCATATTCCTTCTTTTCTTGTCGATTTCTGAATCCTTGTCTTGTCTCAAAAATCAGGGCTCCGCTTTCTCTTGAGCGGGTTGCTGCCGCCTCCGTGGTTGGATCGCCGGGAGGATCCGGGAGCACCCGCCGTGTGGATCCCCGCGCCGAGCTTCAAGCGGCGACGGAGCGAAATGCGTGGGAGGAGCGGGAAGCGGAAGAGCTGAGGGCGGCTGCCGCCCAGGCGGCACAGGAGGAGGCGGAGGAGTCGGCGAAGGCACGTGCCGACGCGGCGGCCAAGGCCCAGGCGGAGGCTGCAGCCGGAGCGACAGCGGAGGGGGCCTTGCTTGTCACCCCCCTGCGTGTCGCGGCGCCCGAGATCCCGGAGCCCCCGTCGGAGGAAGCCGGCGGCGACCTGCCGGGGTTGGAGAGGGAGGACGACGTCGTTGTCCAGGAGAGGGAGGCGGCACCGCCCTCGCCAACTGGGGTGGCCCAAGGCAGCCGGCCTAATGCGCCGCCTGCGCAATCGGCTGGGGGTGAGCCGGCTGTGAGGACGGACCTGGTGGTCCAGTCGCCATCGCGCCAGCGCGCGGGGAAGGCAACCTCGGCTCCGGACCCGCAGAAGGCCGCGGGCTCTAGCTCATTGACCCACGACGTGGAGGCGGCCAGCGCCAGCTCGGGGTGGATGCCGGGTGGTGGGACGGCCATGGTGAATGTGTCGGCGCAAGAAGTCCGGAACCGGCTTCAGTCCCAGGCCGCGGTGCTGAGGCAGTATAATGTCGAGTTCCTCGCGACACGGGCGGCCATTCGGGTAAGTCTTCCCTTTTTTGCTTCTTGATCTTGGTTTCTTCCGTGGGGGCGCGTCAACGCACCCACTGGGTGTAGTCCCTGAGTTTCGAGTCGACTGCTGAGCAGGCGGCTTGGAACTTCTTAGTAGGCTTTGTTTGCTATCTTGTTCTCATTCGCTTCTCTGTCCGACTTGCAGGACTACCACAACCTCCGTGTGGCCGCCTTCAACTCCCAGGCTCGGGAGCTGACCCAGAAGACTGCTGATCTAGCTGAGAGCCGGGGTAAGTGCTTCATTTTTATCTCACGTGGGGGCGCGTCAGCGCACCCACTGGGTGTAGTCCCCGAGATTCGGGCCGACTGCTGAGCAGTCGGGTCGGATCTTTCTTGACGACTTCTTTCTTATTGCTCTTTTCTTCTCTGCCATATCTGCAGCGGCCAACACCAAACTGAGGGAGCAGCTGGGTGGGACCCAGGCCGCCCTTCGCGCTAAGGAAGCCGAGTTCGACGTCTTGGCTCAGGAGCATGACCGCCTGGTCAAGAAGCTGGCCGACCAGGAGGAGAGCCACAAGGCGGCCCTGAAGGTAGTGCAGGATAGCGAGGCCGCCCTCCAAGCCGAATATGAGACCGAGGCGGCGAGCTGGGCCAAGGCGAGGCAGTCGTTGATCAACGGCTACGGCCAGATCGAAGACTTGGTTGACGGTAGGCCGCCCTCTTCTTCGTTCCTTGCTTGCCGCTTGCCGTTTGGTTCACTCTCTAACTTGGTATTTTTCTCTTCTTTCTTGTGTAGAGTACTTCCCTGGCAACTCTACTGCCGCCAACCAGGTCATCGAGGCCCACCGCGAGGCGCAAAGGCAGGCTGGCGCCGAGATCACGCCAAACGCTCGCCGGTCGCTTGAGGAACAACTCCTGACGATTCAAGCCCGCCTCCAGCCGGCTCACCGCATGCTCCGCCGGCTTCAGCGTGTTGGGGCGCAGGTGCTGGCCGCTCTCTGGCCCGGCGAGGTGATTCCCCGCACCCCCAGTCGAACTGCCGACTGGCTGGAGGTAGCGGCCGGCCGCTTCGAGGCCTGGAAGGCTTCTGCGGCTCGGTCAGGCGCCAGGCGGGCGCTGGAGTTTGTCAAGGCCTAGTTTCCTGAGCTGAGCTTGGACCAGCTGGCCACCTAGCGGCAGGAGGCCGACACAGAGCTGGAGCCGGTGCGGCCGGCTATCATCCAGCGTGCCTTGGCGATCGCCGACTACACCGACACCAGCGCCTTTGCTCCTGAGGTGGATGACAACGGCGTTGCCCAGCCGGAGGAGTGGTTCGGGCTGAACCCAGCAAATGGCGAGGACTCGGCGGAGGAGATCGACTCCAGCGACGAGGGCGAGGAGGAGGAGGAGGAAGGTGAAGACGCCGTGCCAAATGGTGGAGCAGCCGGCCAGCCTCAGCTTGACCGTGCCTCCAGCAACAAGGCGCGTGCGAGTGCTCCGCCTGCAGCCGACGATGATCAAGCCGAGACTCGCCAGACGGCCACTCCTCCAGCCGGTGCTGCCGTCTCCACCGACCAGCCCGGCTCCCCTGCTGCGCCCTTGGCCTAATCTGCCGCCTTTACTTTCCTGTTTTATTACTCTTGGAACAATATTTTGTTAAGTTTGCGCAGTTCCACCCACTGGGGGTGTATTCGAACTATATTGACTGCCGGCCTGTTGAAGGCCTTATGTGTAAATATAATCATGCATGTGTTTGGCTTTCCATTGTTCTTTGCTCTTCATCCTTTGGCTGTTTCCTTTGCCGCCCTCCCTTGGTTGCCGCCTTCCCAGCCGGATAGCTGCTCTGCAGTCTGTGGCTGGAGAGGTGCTTGGCCGGTTGGGAGGGCAAGTACTCTAGCTTTCTTGGATTGTAGCGAAGTGACTGGGAAGCCGGCCAGCTGGCTGTTTTGACAGCCGGTAGGCGTGGTTGGAGGCCGGCTTGTGTTATATAAGTTCGTTAGTCCTTAGCCGTTTTTCGTGTGGGCATCCTTTCCTGCCTTTGGCTCTTGCCAGTCGGACAGTCGGTTCTTCGAGCTACGACTTATAACAAGAGAGGGCTCGGGTGCTGGCACACTACTTGTCTGACTTCAGGTAGAACTTTTAATATAACTCAAGGCGGCCAGTCCCCGGGCCGACTAGTCAAACCCGGTGCCAGATAGAGAATCAAATGCAATAGTACATTCATGGGTATGACACTCGTCATTCATAGATAAAGGAGGGCAGTCCCCGAGTGCGCCTCGGGGGGCCCGTTGTCTTGTACTTAATACAAAAAGGTAGCAGGATACATACTGCTTTTAACTGTAAAATCTTCTCAGGAGATTGGCGTTCCATGGTCGTTCCGACTCCTTGCTGGAATCATCCATCTTGCGTGCTCTCGGCTTCTGTGCGTCGATCAGGTAGTAGGAGTCGTTGCCTAGGGCCTTGCTGATGACGAAAGGGCCTTCCCAAGGGGCCGAGAGCTTGTGCTGGCCGGCTGTTCGCTGGATCAGCCGGAGCACAAGATCGCCCTCTTGGAAGGATCTTGGCTTGACCTTCCGGTTATGGTAATGGCGCAAACCCTGCTGGTAGATGGCGGACCGGCTGAGTGCTAACAGCTGGCCGTCTTCTCGCGCTTCCTTGGCCTCCGCCTCCGTGTACATGGTGACCCGAGGCGAGTCGAACTCGATGTCAGTTGGGATGACAGGCTCAGCACCATATACAAGGAAGAAAGGAGTGAAGCCGGTTGACTTGTTCGGGGTAGTACGCAGACTCCAGAGGACAGCCGGCAGCTCATCGAGCCAGCAGCCGGCCGAACGCTCCAGTGGTACGACTAGTCGGGGCTTGATGCCGGAGAGGATGAGGCCGTTTGCTCGCTCGACCTGGCCGTTTGACTGCGGGTGGGCAACGGACGCTAAGTCCAGTCGGATGCCCTGTGTCGCGCAGAAACGTGCCAGTGCTCCCTTGGAAAAATTCATGCCGTTGTCGGTGATGATGCTGTGTGGTACACCATACCGAGTAGTGATGTCTGCGATGAATGTCACGGCAGTCGGCCCATTCAGCTTCTTGATTGTCTTCGCTTCGATCCACTTGGTGAATTTGTCCATGGCGACAAGCAGATGTGTCATGCCGTCGCGGGCTGTCTTGAATGGGCCCACCATGTCCAGCCCCCAAACGGCAAAGGGCCAGGTGAGGGGGATGGTCTTGAGTGCAGAAGCCGGTAGGTGTTGCTTGGAGCTGAAGACTTGGCATCCTTTGCAGCATTTGACTAATTCCTTGGTGTCTTCCAAAGCAGTCGGCCAGAAGAAACCATGGCGGAAAGCTTTGGCGACAAGTGATCTTAAGGCCGCGTGGTGGCCGCATTCACCTTGGTGGATATCCTTGAGGATTGCTATGCCCTTCTCTGGCTCGACGCAGCGCTGGAAGACTCCAGTGATGCTACGCTTAACAAGTTCTCTGTTTATTATTGCGTATGCTCCGGCTCGTCGTTGAACTAGTCTTGTCGAGATCTCATCAGTCGACAACTCTCTGTTTACTAGGAAGTTGAGGATGGGCTGGGCCCATGATGGAGCTGTGACTTCTTCTGTTGTCAGTACGGCTACAGTGACCCGGGTGGGTGGGTTGGGTGGTGGAGAGTTGGAGTCGGCCACCGCCTGTTGTGTCGCTGCAGTCCCCGGGCCGGGTTCTGAAGTCCCCGAGCCGGGTGCGACTACGGCAGTCCCCGGGCCACTTGTCAAAGTCCCCGAGCCGCCTGCTGGGTTCCCCCAGTCGGATCCGACTGCATCAGGGGCAGGCGGTACGAAGATAGAGTCCGATTCTGGAGACGGCTTGATAGACGGTTTGAGGAGGCGCTGGAGAGAGACACCGGTTGGTATAGCTTGTCCGGTGGAGCCGATCCGTGCCAGGGCATCTGCTTGGTCGTTGTCGGCCCGTGGCACGTGGAGGAACTCGCACCCTTCAAAGTATCCACTGATTTGCTGGACGAGGAATCGATAGCTTGCCATGTTTGCGTCCTTGGCGTCCCAGTCGCCAGATGACTGCTGGACCACCAAATCCGA
The DNA here is from genome assembly GCF_002575655.3 of Aegilops tauschii subsp. strangulata. Taxonomy (NCBI): domain Eukaryota; kingdom Viridiplantae; phylum Streptophyta; class Magnoliopsida; order Poales; family Poaceae; genus Aegilops; species Aegilops tauschii. The sequence continues at coordinate 401,266,191 of NC_053041.3, forward strand.
GTCGCCATAACACAGGATCCGGCGTATGCCGAGCTCTTTGGCTAGCCGGAGCCCGTGTATGAGCGCCTCGTACTCAGCCACATTGTTGGAGGCGGCAAAATGGATTTGCAATGTGTATCTGAGCTTGTCGCCCTTGGGAAAGGTGAGGACGATGCCGGCTCCCAAGCCGGTGCGCATCTTAGATCCGTCGAAGTGCATCCGCCAATGAGTGGAGTCGGGAGCCGGCGGTAGGTACTGGGTCTCGGCCCAGTCGACAAGGAAGTCGGCCAATGCTTGGGACTTGATGGCGGTGCGGGGCTGGTAGAAGATTGTGTAAGGAGCCAGCGCAATGGCCCACTTAGCCACCCGGCCGGATGCATCCCGGCTGCCTATGATCTCGGCAAGCGGGGCGGTGCATACGACCATGATGGGATGCTCTTGAAAGTAGGGCTTCAGCTTCTTGGCGGCGAAGTACACTCCATAGCACATCTTCTGGTAATGCGGGTAGTTTTGCTTCGAGGTGGACAGTACTTCGCTTAAATAATATACCGGCCTCTGGACTAACTGAGCTCGGCCTTCTTCTGGGCGCTGGACCACGATGACTGTACTGACCACTCGGCTAGTTGCAGCAATGTAAAGGAGCATGGGCTCTTTCTCAGTCGGCGCTGCCAGGACAGGTGGTGTGGTCAGCATCTTCTTCAACTCGTGGAAAGCTTGGTCTGCTTGGTCGTTCCACTCGAAGTGGGTGGATTTCTTCATGAGTCGGTACAGGGGGAGAGCCTTCTCCCCTAGCCGGCTGATATAGTGGTTTAGGGAGGCCAGGCACCGGTGAACTTCTGAACGTCTCGCAACTTGGTGGGAATCTCCATTCTCTCAATGGCCTTGATCTTTACTGGGTTGCACTCAATGCCGCGTTCGGAGACCAAAAAGCCAAGAAGCTGGCCGGTTGGTACTCCGAACATGCATTTCTCGGGGTTGAGCTTGATCTGGAGTCGGCGCAAGTTGGCAAATGTTTCTCTGAGGTCTTCCAGCAGGGTGCCGCGCTTCTCCGTCTTCACCACAATATCGTCTACATAGACGTGGGCATTTCTGCCGAGTTGCTTGAGGAGGCATTTCTGCATGCAACGCTGAAAAGTGGCACCGGCATTCCTCAAGCCGAATGTCATAGTCAGGTAGCAGAAAGCTCCAAATGGTGTGATGAAGGCAGTCTTCAGGCGGTCGGCTGGGTCCAACTTGATCTGGTGGTATCCTGAGTAAGCATCCAAGAAACTCAACAGCTCGCATTCGGCCGTGGAGTCTATCACTTGATCGATCCGTGGTAGGGCAAACGGATCTTTGGGGCAGGCTTTGTTGAGGCTTGTGTAATCTATACACATACGCCATTTATTGTTCTTCTTCAACACTAAGACCGGGTTGGCAAGCCACTCTGGGAAAAACACCTCCATAATGAAGCCGGCGGCCAGGAGCCGGGCTATCTCTTCTCCTACGATCCTTCTCTTCTCCTCCGACAGTCGGCGGAGAGGCTGCTTGACTGGTTTCGCGTCCGTTCGGACGTGTAGCTTGTGCTCAGCGAAATCCTTCGGAACATCCGGCATGTCCTTTGGGGACCATGCAAAGATGTCCCGATTCTCACGGAGGAAGTCGACAAGCTCGCCTTCCTATTAACTGTCCAGGTTTGCACCAATGACAGCAAACCTCTCCGGGTTCTCCGGGTCCAGAGGTATCTTCTTCGTCTCCTTGGCCGACTAGAAGGAGCCCTGAGCATCATATTCCTTGGGGTTGGGGGACAGGGCCGGCTGCTTGCCGGCCATGGCCACGACTCGGTCCAGCATCTTCTTCTCTTCAGCAACCACGAGGGACTCGGCCAGTCGGCTGCTGGCCGCAGCACACTCGATGGACTTCTTGTAGTCTCCGGCTACAGTGATGATCCCCTTTGAACTCGGCATCTTCATCTTGAGGTAGGCGTAGTGGGGCACAACCATGAACTTGGCCAGGGCAGGTCGGCCAAGCAAGGCGTGGTAAGGGCTCTCTAGATCCACTACTTCAAACCAGATCGCTTCTCGGCGAAAGTGATCCTTGTCTCCGAAGAGAACATCCATCTTGATCTTGCCGATTGGGGAACAGGACATGCCGGGTATGATGCCATGGAACACAGTCCGGCTTGGCATGAGCTGCTTCGCCTTGAGGTTCAACTTCTCCATGGTGTCTCGGTATAGTATGTTGATGCTGCTTCCACCATCAATCAGCACGCGGGAGAAACGGGCAGCTCGCCTTTCCGTCGTGAGGGTGACGTCCAACACCAATGCGTAGGAGCCGGGAGACGGCATCACCTCTGGGTGATCGGCCCGGCTCCAGCTGATAGGCCTTTGAGACCAATGCATGAACTCGGGGTTGCTGGAGGCGACCGTGTTGATTTCTTGGTGCTATTGGCACCGACTGCGCTTGTCTTCAACCTGGCTCGTGAAGACGACGTAGGCGGCGTGCTCATCTGGGAACTCATCCTGAATGGCTCCGACTGCTGGTCGAACAGCCGGCGGCTGGGGGGCTGGAGGCGGCGGGCCGGGAGGCGGAGGCGGCACCAGCCCCTCGCCCTTGGAGATTCGCGTGAGCCAATGGCACTTTCGGGTCGTGTGGTTGGACGGCTTCGCACCGCTGTGGAACTTGCAGGGGCATCGAGAGTTTGCTCATAGGAGAAGGCCGGCTGCCAAGCCGGCCTGCTGCCCTTCTTCTTGGGAGCAGGCCGCTCTTCGGGATGCTCGTCTTCGACGGTGGCCACCTGCCGACTGGTGGAAGGCGGCATAGGGGCCTTGCGCTTGTGGTCATTCTGGTAGGGGCATCGGTTGGAGTCACCAGCCGGCGTCTTGGGAGCCAGAGTGAGCACCTTTCCGGAGGCGTCCACTCGGAGCTCGGTCTTCATCGAGGAGTCGGCCGTGGCGTACTTGTCTGCTATGACCAGCAGCTCGTCGAAGGTAGTCGGCTCGTCGTAGAGGAGTCGGTGCTTGAGGAGGGTGCTCTCTCGGCACCCGGCGGTGAAGTGTTCTATGGCTTGAACCTCGTGCACCCCCTCGCAGGAGTTGCGGAGCTCGGCCCACCACGTGAGGTAGTCGCGAGTCGATTCGCCGGGCCCTTGGACGCACAAGGAGAGCTGGCGGGGATTGGGAGGCCGCTTGTATGTGCTGGTGAAGTTGCGGACGAAGACTTCCGTGAAGTCTAGCCAGCTGTTGACGCTGTAGGGCTTGAGGCTGTTCAGCCAGGTGCGTGCCGTGCCTTGAAGCATGAGAGGGACGTACTTCACGGCAACGCGCCTGTTACCATTTGCTATGCTAACTGCGGTAGAGTAGTCGATCAGCCAATCTTCCGGCTTCACGGAGCCGTTGTATTTTGGCGTGTCTCTGGGAAGTGAGAACCCTTTGGGGAAGGGCTCGTCGCGGATGCGGGGGCCAAAGCAAGGCGGGCCGACATCATCATCTTCTTCTAGCGCCAGGGATCGCGTGAGGCGGTCGATCCGGTGGCGGGCATCATTCTCGCCGACTCCTTCACGGTGGCCTAGTCGGCCACCGAGAGTCGGATGCGTGACAGGCGGCGGGGTGGGATATCTCTCCCCACGAGGCGGGGGGGGGGGAGGCGGATTGCCTTGTCGTTCCACCGCTCGGGGGCGGCCTTCTGCGTCGCGCTCAATGGTTATCCGAGTCCGGCTGCGGCTAGTAGCCGACTCCTTGTCTTTCCTTGCGCGGGCGCCGCTTGCAGTCGGCGTCCGGGATGTCGCGGCATGTTCTCGGCGTGGGGGAGGACTCTCAGCGCGGGCGCCGGCTACATGCCGTTCTGCGGCCGCGTTGATCAGCTGCTGGATGCGTCTAGTGATGTAGGGGAACTCATCAGCCCCCAGCCCATTCAGCTCTTCTACGGCCGCCTGAGCGGCACGCAGGTTCTCGAGTGGCGTGGCGTAGACTGGGCGGTCTGCTCCCAGCATGCTGGCAATGGCCGCGCCGCGCTTCTTAACGAGGCCGGATCGGCGGCGTACCAAAGGCAGCGCGGTCGACTTCGCGCTGGTGAGCCTTAGTGAGGCGTCTCAAGGATGCTATCTTCTGGCCCTCCGCGATGAGGGCGAGGCGGCGTGCCTCCAGAGTCTCGGCGTCGGCGTCGGCTGGGATGGGGACAGACAAGTCGTGCAGCGCCGCTTGTAGGGCGTCGTGAGCGTTCTCGCCCGAGACGGTGCCGTGGCTGATGACCAGAACCTCAGTGACAGCGCTGCTGCCACTGTCGGCTCGAGGGAGAGGGTCGTCGATAATCACCACATCGGTGGGGAAGGCGTGAAGCGATGCCGTGTCGGAGTCGACAAGCATCGGGTCGGTGGAGCCGACTGACTCCAAGTCCACAGCAAGCTTGAAGGAAATATGCCCTAGAGGCAATAATAAAGTATTATTTATTTTCTTATATCATGATAAATGTTTATTATTCATGCTAGAATTGTATTAACCGGAAACATAATACATGTGTGAATACATAGACAAACAGTGTGTCACTAGTATGCCTCTACTTGACTAGCTCGTTAATCAAAGATGGTTATGTTTCCTAGCCATAGACATGAGTTGTCATTTGATTAACGGGATCACCTCATTAGGAGAATGACGTGATTGACTTAACCCATTCCGTTAGCTTAGCACTCGATCGTTTAGTATGTTGCTATTGCTTTCTTCATGACTTATACATGTTCCTATGACTATGAGATTATGCAACTCCCGTTTACCGGAGGAACACTTTGTGTGCTACCAAACGTCACAACGTAACTGGGTGATTATAAAGGTGCTCTACAGGTGTCTCCAAAGGTACTTGTTGGGTTGGCGTATTTCGAGATTAGGATTTGTCACTCCGATTGTCGGAGAGGTATCTCTGGGCCCACTCGGTAATGCACATCACTATAAGCCTTGCAAGCATTGTGACTAATGAGTTAGTGGCGGGATGATGTATTACGGAACGAGTAAAGAGACTTGCCGGTAACGAGATTGAACTAGGTATCGAGATACCGACGATCGAATCTCGGGCAAGTAACATACCGATGACAAAGGGAACAACGTATGTTGTTATGTGGTCTGACCGACAAAGATCTTCGTAGAATATGTAGGAACCAATATGAGCATCCAGGTTCCGCTATTGGTTATTGACCGGAGAGGTGTCTCGGTCATGTCTACATAGTTCTCGAACTCGTAGGGTCCGCACGCTTAACGTTACGATGACAGTTATATTATGAGTTTATATGTTTTGATGTACCGAAGGTTGTTCGGAGTCCCGGATGTGATCATGGACATGACAAGGAGTCTCGAAATGGTCGAGACATAAAGATTGATATATTGGACGACTATATTCGGACACCGGAAGTGTTCCGTAGAAGTTTCGGATAAAACCGGAGTGCCGGAGGGGTTACCGGAACCCCCCGGGGAAGTATTGGGCCTTAGTGGGCCTGAGGGGAGAGAGAGGGAAGCAGCCAGGAGGTGGCGCGCCCCTCCCATGAGGAGTCCGAATTGGACTAGGGGAGGGGGGCGCGGCCCCTCTTTCCCTCTCCTTCTCCCTCTCTTTCCTTGCCCCTCTCTCTTCCTAGTTGGACTAGGAAAGGGGTGTCCTACTCCTACTAGGAGGAGGACTCCCCCCCTCTCCTTGGCGCGCCCCAAGGGCAGCCGGCCTTCCCCCTTGCTCCTTTATATACGGGGGCAGGGGGGCACCTCTAGACACACAATTGATATACGATATTTTAGCCGTGTGCGGTGCCCCCCTCCACCATATTATACCTCAATAATATCGTTGCGGAGCTTAGGCGAAGCCCTGCGTCGGTAGAACATCATCATCGTCACCACGCCGTCGTGCTAATGAAACTCTCCCTCAACACTCGGCTGGATCGGATTTCGAGGGACGTCATCGAGCTGAACGTGTGCTGAACTCGGAGGTGCCGTGCGTTCGGTACTTGATCGGTCGGATCGTGAAGACGTACGACTACATCAACCGCGTTGTGATAACGCTTCCGCTTTCGGTCTACGAGGGTACGTGGACAACACTCTCCCCTCTCGTTGCTATGCATCACCATGATCTTGCGTCTGCGTAGGAATTTTTTTTGAAATTACTACGTTCCCCAACAGTGGCATCCGAGCCTGGTTTTATGCGTTGATGCTATGCACGAGTAGAACACAAGTGAGTTGTGGGCGATATAAGTCATACTGCTTACCATCATGTCATACTTTGGTTCAGCGGTATTGTGAGATGAAGCGGCCCGGACCGACATTACGCGTACGCTTACGCAAGACTGGTTTCACCGTTGCGAGCACTCGTTGCTTAAAGGTGACTGGCGGGTTGTAACACCCCGCATGTAACATTCCATATTTGTAACTCCAACTCTTGCCATTTTCGGCTATGTGTTATGATATTCCCATCATGGTCGGGTTTTGTCTTTCGTTTTGTATTTTGTCCATGTCATGCATCTCATATCATGTCATCATGTGCATTGTATTTGCATACGTGTTCGTCTCAGGCATCCGAGCATTTTCCCCGTTGTCCGTTTTGCAATCCGGCGCTCCCACCTCCTCCGGCACCCCTCTTGTTTTCTTTCATGTGCGGGTGTCTAACGTTCTCGGAATGGACCGAGGCTTGTCAAGTGGCCTTGGTATACCACCGGTAGACCACTGGTCAAGTTTCGTTCCATTTGGAGGTCGTTTGGTACTCCAACGGTTAACCGGGTAACCGCAGATGCCTTCTGTGTGTTGCAGCAAAACCCCCTCTATAAACAGTCCAAAACCCACCAAACTCTCTTCCATGCTCTAGGTCGTTCGATCACGATCGTGTGGGCGAAAACCGCACCTCATTTGGACTCTCCTAGCTCCCTCTAGCTATATATACACCTCCCCTCCCGAGACATTCGCAGTCCAAACCCTAGAAATCGCCTCCGGCGCCGCCGGACGTGTCCGTACCGCGCCGGACAATCCCGCTGCCGCCTCCAGCCACCCAGGGGCTGCCACGTGGCAAGCCGCCCCGCGCCGCCGCCGCGGCCCGCCGAAGCCCGTGGCCGGCCCTCCCGGCCCGCGCGCCCGGCGCCCTCCTCCTCCGCGCCCGCGGCTGCCCTCCTCCTCCCGCGTCGCCGCGGCTCCCCGCCGCCGACCTCGTCGCCGACCGCCGCCACCGCGTCGCCTCCTCCCGCACGACGCCGCCCGCAGGCGACCTCCCGCCGCGGCCCCGCCGTCCCCGGCCGGCGCCGCCCTCCAGCGCCGCACGCCGCCCCGCCGAGCCGCCGTCTCCATCGTCGGCGAGAGCCCGAGCCAGATCCGATCGGGCCGCCCGTGCGTTGACTTTTTCTCTCCCCCCCGAAACTTGTAAGTCTTTTATTTTCACTATACATTCCCTTGTTCATAGCATCATAACTCTCTGCACATAGCTCCGTTTCGCGCGTGTAATATATCGAAATGTTCGCCTCGTGATGCTCTTCATTTTGTTCCATTGCACCATGTTCATTTGAGTCCATCTTGATGCCCAAATATCTGGTGCAAGAGTGCTAGTTGCTGTTGTCTGCGGTTACTTAGCAGAACTTTAGGATTTGATATTTTTGTATCATTTAATCTGTGCATCTTATGGGCATGAGCTCTACATGTGTTTTGTTGTATGCCATGCCATCTTTGCAGTGGTGTATGCCATGTATTTTTGTGATCTCTGTGGTGACTAGAACAAGCATGCAAACTAGGCTCCGTAATGTTTCTGATTTCAGGGACTTGGTGATTTCTCTAAGTCTTTGTCTGCTGTTATTTTGTTGCCATTTAAACTTGATGATACAGAGAGAATACTTCCATGCCTTATTTTTCCATGTTAAATTCCTGTAGCATGTGGATTTCGTGCTCTGAACATTGCTACCTGATGCTGTTTCAGACATGTCCAGTAATTTCACCAAGTCTGTGAACCTGATTTCTTTTGCACTTTTGCCATGCTTGTTTGAGCTTGTTATGTTGTGATCTAGCCGTAGCTTAGTGTTCATCTTTTGTCAAGCATCTCCTGTAGATTACTGTCATATGCTTTGTTGCTACGTTGGAGTGATGTAGCATTGTTACTTGTTGCATTCTAAGTGATATCTTGCTGTTAATCGCAGATTCGTGTCATTCTTGTTTTGCTTGCCATTTGCAAACCGTGCATCCGTTTCCAGTGATCTTTATATCGATTTCAACCGAAATCATCTCATCTTTACAGTGGCATGCTTGGATTGCCAAGTTACTGCCTTGTTCATCATTTTCCTTCCGGAGCACGCATACGCACCGCATATCATATCTTGCATATCATTCATGTATTGTATCATGTTGCTTGTGCATTCCCCGTGATTGATTGTGGTTCCGTTGCTTGTGTTCTTGTTGTGGGTAGAGCCGGGAGACGAGTTCGTGAACGAGGAACCTGTTGAGTACGCTTACGAGGATCAAGCTTTCGACAACTCTGAGAACCTTGCAGGCAAGATGACCACCCCTCGAAATCACTTCTATCTTTGCTTTGCTAGTTGTTCGCTCTATTGCCATGCGATGCTACCTACCATTTGCTATGTCATACCTCCCATATTGCCATGTGAGCCTCTAACCATCCTTTCCTAGCAAACCGTTGTTTGGCTAAGTTACCGCTTTTGCTCAGCCCTTCTTATAGCGTTGCTAGTTGCAGGTGAAGTTGAAGTTTGTTCCATGTTGGAACATGGATATGTTGGGATATCACAATATCTCTTATTTAATTAATGCATCTATATATTTGGTAAAGGGTGGAAGGCTCGGCCTTATGCCTAGTGTTTTGTTCCACTCTTGCCGCCCTAGTTTCTGTCATACCGGTATTATGTTCCTTGAGTTTGCGTTCCTTACGCGGTTGGGTGATTTATGGGACCCCCTTGACAGTTCGCCTTGAATAAAACTCCTCCAGCAAGGCCCAACTTTGGTTTTACCATTTGCCACCTAAGCCTTTTCCCCCGGGTTTTCGCGAGCCCGAGGGTCATCTTATTTTAACCCCCGGGCCAGTGTTCCTCTGAGTGCTGGTCCAAACTAGAGCACCGTGCGGGACCGTCCCTTGGCAACTTGGGTTATGTTGGTACCTGTACGCTTCGCTCATCCGTTGTGCCCTGAGAACAAGATATGTGCAGCTCCTATCGGGATTTGTCAGCACATTCGGGTGGCTTTGCTGGTCTTGTATTACCATTGTCGAAATGTCTTGTAAACCGGGATTTCGAGACTGATCGGATCTTTCCGGGAGAAGGTTTATCCTTCGTTGACCGTGAGAGCTTATGATGGGCTAAGTTGGAACACCCCTGCAGGGTATTATCTTTCGAAAGCCGTGCCCGCGGTTATGAGGCAGATGGGAATTTGTTAATGTCCGGTTGTAGTGAACTTGTCACTTGACCCAATTAAAATACATCAAACGTGTGTGTAGCCGTGATGGTCTCTTCTCGGCGGAGTCCGGGAAGTGAACACGGTTTGAGTTATGAATGACGTAAGTAGGAGTTCAGGATCACTTCTTGGTCATTGTTAGATGACGACCGTTCCGTTGCTTCTCTTCTCGCTCTCATTTGCGTATGTTAGCCACCATATATGCGTAGTGCCTGCTGCAGCTCCACCTCATTACACCATCCTTTCCTATAAGCTTAAATAGTCTTGATCTCGCGGGTGTGAGATTGCTGAGTCCTCATGACTCACAGATTCTACCAAAACAGTTGCAGGTGCCGACGATGCCAGTGCAGATGATGGGATCGACCTCAAGTGGGAGTTCGATGAGGAACGTGGTCGTTACTATGTGTCGTTTCCTGATGATCAGTAGTGGAGCCCAGTTGGGACGATCGGGGATCTAGCATTTGGGGTTATCTTATTTTCATTTGGATCTTGACCGTAGTCGGTCTATGTGTGTATTTTGGATGATGTATGGATTATATTTATGTATTGTGTGAAGTGGCGATTGTAAGCCAACTCTTTATCCCATTCTTGTTCATTACATGGGATTGTGTGAAGATGACCCTTCTTGCGACAAAACCACAATGCGGTTATGCCTCTAAGTCGTGCCTCGACATGTGGGAGATATAGCCGCATCGTGGGCGTTACAAGTTGGTAATCAGAGCCATCCCCGACTTAGGAGCCCCCTGCTTGATCGAATCGCTGGCGTTGTTGAGTCTAGAACAAAAATGTTTTGAGTCTTAGGATTATATATATCGGAGAGTAGGATTCTTTTTACTCCTCAGTCCCTTCGTCGCTCTAGTGAGGCCTCCTGACGTAGAAGTTTTGACTCTTCTCTCCTCAAATTTCACTAATTTTTTTTTTAGGATCACGCGTGTTGAGGATATAATCATTGGAGTCACCCGCCCAGGAGGGGCCGGGTTACGTTATAATGATCATCACGTGAAGCCCAGTACCAGGCTAAAGGAAGGCGGATCAATAGTGGGCTTAAGACCCGGAGGTGGCTTAAGGCCCGTAGTGATAAACCGCTGTTATGGCAAGACTTGTAATGTAAGGCAAGAGTAGTTAAGAGTCCGAGCCGGATACTGCTATAAGCCGGCCGGGACTCTGAGAGCCGCGGGGCGTCAACCTCTCTATATAAAGGGACGACCCGGCGGCGGTTCAGGACGAGAGACAACAGATCGAGAGCCGGGCATAGCGATTAAGCTTCCTGGTCATCGAAACCTTAAGTAATACCACCTCAACTGGACGTAGGCTTTTACCTTCACCGTAAGGGGCCGAACCAGTATAACCCTCGTGTTCCTTGTCCCGTTTAACCCCTTCAAGCTTCCTAGCTGCGATGGCTCCACGACTAAGTCCTTGCACGAGGACATCTGCCGTGACAATTCCACGACAGTTGGCGCCCACCGTGGGGCTGACGCACGGTGGATTTGAGTTCTTGAAGGGCAGCTTCGAAGGGCTCAAGGGATACGCTGTAGGCCGGATGACCAAGAGTCGTCGCGGAAAGCTCTACATCGACGATGCAAATTGGGGCCCCGACGCCGGCTCAATTGAGTACGGGTACCGGGTCCCCTTCGGCGGAATCCATGTCTTTATTGGCAAGATCGGTGAGCCGGGCCCTGAGCCGGACCTCTGCGCCGATCTCATCGAGACGGCTCAACGTGTACGACCCGCCCGGACTTTGCCCGCCTTGAAGCGTGCTTTCGTGAGATGTGTCCATGGAGAGCTCTCTGAAGGATCTGGATCTAGTGATGAGACGGCCGCTCGCTCTGACGGCGAGTCATCCACAGAGGAGACCGATTCGTTATACCAACTTCAAGATGGCAGGCTCAGGGGTTGTTCCGATGGCGACAGTATTCCGGACCCCTTTGAACCGCCGAGCCGGGTTGGAATCTTCATGGCTGGCGCACAACCTGTTCAAAACCCCACCGCCAGGGCAGGAAGCCCTGTGCCCTCGCCGGCTCAGGTGCTGATGGATCTCACAGACAAGATGACGGCCCTGTTAACCGCTATGGTCGCCCCAGCAGATCAAGCTCAGCATGACGCGGAGGTGGCACAGTTAAAGTTGGATCTAGCAAAAGCCAAGGAGGATCTGGCGGCGGAAGGGGTCAGGATGGCTGCGGAGAGGGCGGCTCTCGACGCCCAGACTCAGCTGATTCAGGCACAGTCTTTCCGGCTCACGATGGATCAGAACGCGTCCAATGAGGTCATGAGAAGGAGGCATCAAAAGGTTCAATCTCGACTCCCTCCGGTTTACGATCCTCGAAACCTCTTCAATACGCCCGGTGCAGGGCCTAGTAACCCGCCAGAGATCACGACGCCCGGGGTCGGAACGTCAATTCAACCCCAAGTGATGGGACCTCCCCGGGTGAACGCTGCCCCGCCTCAGTACGTGCCAATACCGCCGGGTCATTATGCTAACCCATTGGAAAACATGGTCGCCGCGGCGGCGCGCCTGGCGGCTCTCCCAATCGACGGTGACTCTCCGACGGCGGTTGAAACCCGCCGGGTCAGAGAACTCCTTCAGACGGCTCTGGCGCAACAGGAGGCATATTCATATAGCTGGGACAGGATTCATTCAACCCCTCGTCCAGGCCGGAGCCCTAGTTATTGCAGACACATGGTCTCAGCGATCGGCTCTAGCAATGTCCGACGCCATGACTTGCCTCCTGGCCACGGCCCGGCTCATAACGGAGCCTTTCACGTGATAGACCAAGACAGAGCACGGCAAGAGACGGAGCAGGTGCCTCAGTTGACGGCTTACCAGCCACCCCCGGCTTACCCGACGGCTTCTATTGATGCGGGTATACCTACGAGGACTGGAGGTGTCCCTTGTCTGGTGCCGGCTGTCCGCAATGAACGTCTGCCCAAGGATTTCAAAGGGCCTAGGAAGGTACCAAATTACACGGCTGATTTACAACCCGGAGCCTGGATCGAGAGCTACGAGATGGCCATGGAGTTGCTGGAGGTCAGTGAAGCAGCAATGGCCAAGTACTTCACCATGATGTTAGATGGAACTGCCCGCACTTGGTTGAAGGGACTGCCCCCGAACTCTATCGGGTCTTGGGCTGAGCTGAAAGCCCGGTTCATCCAAAACTTCAAAGATACATGTAGGCAATCTATGTCAATTGTGGATTTGACTAATTGCAAGCAGTAGGAGGGTGAGTCTACGACCCATTGGGTTCGCCGGGTCAAAGAGATAATACATTCATCTGATAAAATGGATGCCGGCTCTGCAGTCTTAATGTTAGAGCAGAATTGTCGTTTTGTGCCCCTGAAGATGAAGCTCGGGCAGCTCAAGCGTGATTGCAATGATATGGGTACGCTGATGGCGGCTCTGGTCAAGTACGCCGACTTTGATAGTACCAAGGATCCCGCGTCGGATGATGAAAGGACAGGGAAGGGAAAACGGAATGGCAATGGCAAGGGCCCCCAGCATAACCCGACGAACCAAGGAGGTAACAAGCGTAAGGCTGATGGCAGTATGGAATTTGTGGGCAACACCAATTCACAGGGTAACAACCACCGGCGCAAGGGGAGGCCACCTCCCCGAGCTGGCGGGTCAGGCCCGACGCTTGAACAATTGTTAAATGAGCCTTGCCCAAGGCATGGCTCTAGGGAAAAGCCGGCCACTCACCTATGGAAGGACTGCGCAATCATGAAGGCTGTTAAGAATTCCAATGCTTTCAATGGCAACAATGGCCCGGGCGGCGGCTCAGGCGCCGGCAGCTTTCATGGCCCGGGCGGCGGCTCAAATTCCAACTCTCAGAATGTTCAAGGGGGTTTTAATCAGCAGTCTGGCCAGGGTCATCAGCAGCAGCAGGGGGGATACCAGACCAATCCAAAGCAGCTCAATGGTGGACAATATCATGTGTTTACCACCAGTCTGTGCAAGCGAGATCAGAAGCTTCATAAAAGGGTTGTGAATGCTGTTGAGCCGGCGGTTCCATGCTATTTAAGATGGTCTGAGCAGCCTATTGTGTGGAGTAGGGAAGATCACCCTCCCCTGGTTGATAATCCGGGTCACCTGGCCCTGGTGGTAGCTCCTCAGGTGGGGGGATATAAATTCACTAAGGTGCTCATGGACGGAGGCAGCAGCATCAACATCCTCTATTATGAGACCTTCCGTCGTATGGGGTTGATTGATAAGAACCTCAGCCAGTCCAATACTGTTTTCCACGGTGTGGTGCCTGGTAAGTCGGCATATCCAATTGGTAAGATCGAGCTGGAAGTGGCTTTTGGAGATGAGTACAACTACAGGGCGAAAAAATTAACCTTTGAGGTGGTTAAGATAAGAAGTCCGTATCATGCTTTATTTGGGCGGCCGGCTTACGCCAAGTTCATGGCACGGCCATGTTACGTGTATTTGCAGCACAAGATGCCGGGTCACAATGGGACCGTTACGGTTCATGGCAGCCGAAAGATAGCCTTGGAGTGTGAGGAAGGTGACGCGGCTTACGCTGAATCTGTTTGTGCAACAGAGGAGTTTAAGTTTTACAAGGACAATGTTGACCCGGCAGATATGACGTCTTTGAAAAAGCCGACCACGGAGCATGAGCCGGCAATGAAATTTAAGTCAGCTGATGAGACTAAACTTGTTGACTTTGTTCCAGGTGACTCATCTCAGCAGTTCAGCATCAGCGCCAATCTGGATCCGAAATAGGAAGGCGCGCTCATCGAGTTCATCCGTGAGAACAGGGACATTTTTGCATGGAAACCTTCTGACATGCCAGGTGTACCTAGAGAACTCGCTGAACACACTCTCAATATTGATCCGAAATTTAAGCCGGTCAAGCAATTCCTTCGGCGGTTTAATGAGGAGAGGCGGAAAGCCATTGGTGAGGAGGTGGCCCGGCTCTTGGCGGCCGGGTTTATTGTTGAAGTTTTTCATCCAGAATGGTTAGCTAACCCGGTGCTCGTGCTCAAGAAGAACGGCACCTGGCGGATGTGTGTGGACTACACGGATTTAAACAAAGCTTGTCCGGCTGATCCTTTTGCTCTCCCCCGTATTGATCAAATTATTGATGCTACGGCGGGTTGTGAGCGCTTAAGTTTTTTGGATGCTTATTCTGGATACCATCAGATTAAAATGGCAGTTAAGGACCAGGAGAAGACGGTGTTCATCACTCCCTTTGGAGCCTTCTGCTATGTGTCTATGCCTTTTGGACTCAAGAGTGCACATGCGACTTACCAGCGTTGTGTGCAGAATTGTCTTCATAACCAGATTGGGCGCAATGTTCATGCCTATGTGGATGATATCATGGTTAAGTCCAGGGAGAAGGAGACCCTGGTAGATGATCTTAGAGAAACCTTTGATAATCTCCGGGTTTACAAGATGATGCTTAACCCGGCCAAGTGTGTTTTTGGTGTTCCCGCAGGCAAGCTCTTGGGTTTCCTGGTTTCTCACAGAGGCATTGAAGCTAACCCGGAAAAGATCAAAGCAATCACCTCTCTGGCTAAGCCGGCGTGCATAAACGACGTCCAGCGTCTGGCGGGTCGCATCGCTGCTTTGAGCCGGTTTATAAGCCGTTTGGGTGAAAAGGCCATGCCACTGTACCAGTTGATGAAGAAAACAGATAACTTCATCTGGAATGATGCTGCTAATGCTGCTTTTGAGGATTTGAAGAGACAGCTGGCTGAGCCCCCAGTCCTTGCTGCTCCTGTTGACAAGGAGCCCTTATTGCTGTATGTGGCCGCTAACACACGAGCTGTCAGTGTGGCTGTGGTGGTGGAGCGTAAGGAAGAGGGTAAGGAGTATCCGGTTCAGCGGCTGGTTTACTATGTCAGCGAAGTACTCGTTGAGTCCAAACAACGGTATCCACATTGGCAGAAGCTTGTTTATGGGGTATTCATGGCGAGCCGGAAGCTTAAGCATTATTTCCAGGGTCACCCTATCACTGTGGTTAGTTCTGCTCCCCTAGGGGATATCATCCAAAACAGAGAAGCCACAGGAAGAGTGGCTAAGTGGGCTATAGAACTTGGGCCTCATGGTCTGAAATACGTGCCATGCACTGCTATCAAATCTCAAGCATTGGTGGATTTCATCAACGATTGGACAGAGCTGCAGGTGCCTGAAGAGAAACCGGATAATACATACTGGACTATTCACTTCGACGGGTCTAGGCAATTGGAGGGCTCGGGGGCTGGAGTTGTATTAGCTTCCCCTCGAGGTGACAAGTTTTGCTACGTGCTACGGTTGATGTTTCCTTGTACTAACAATGCGGCTGAGTACGAGGCCTTGCTCCATGGTCTTCGGATGGCTAAGGAGATGAGCTTGAGCCGGGTAAGATGCTTTGGCGACTCAGATTTAGTGGCTCAACAAGTGTCAGGCAAGTGGGATTCCAAGGACCCTCTCATGGCGGCTTATCACCACGAAGTTGATGCTGTTGCTGGACACTTTCAGGGTTACCAAGTAGAGCACATCGATCGCAGGAAGAACGAGGCGGCTGATGCATTAAGCCGGCTGGGTTCTCAGCGAAAGCCGGTGCCGTCTAATACTTTCTTGGACATTTTGCATAACCCTTTTGTTAAGTTGCCTACAGAGGAAGACTTGGCTGTCCCTGACCCGGAGGCACTGTTGGTGGCGGCTCTCCACATTACCCCAGACTGGACAGTACCATACTTGGCTTACATGACCCGGGGCGAATTGCCTGAGGATGAAACTTTGGCCAGACAAGTAACCCGGCGGTCTAAGTCAATGACAATTATCAATGGTGAGCTGCATCGTCGCAGCGTCACTGGAACTTTCCAGCGTTGTGTTTCCCCAAAGGAAGGTCAAGAAATTTTGTGTGAAATTCACGAGGGGGATTGTGGCCATCATGCCGGCTCAAAGTCCCTTGTGGCCAAGGCTTTTCGTCATGGTTTTTATTGGCCGACGGCTCATGCTGATGCAGAGGATTTGGTCAGTAAATGTGACGGTTGCCAGAGATTCTTGAGACGGGCTCATGTGCTGGCTCAAGAATTGAGGATGATTCCAATCACTTGGCCGTTTGCGGTCTGGGGGCTTGATATGGTTGAGCCTTTTAAAAGATCCAAGGATAAGAAGACCGACCTCTTGGTGGCGGTCGACAAGTTCACAAAGTGGGTTGAGGCAGAGCCAGTCAGTAAGTGTGACGCAGCCACAGCGGTTCAGTTCATGAAGAGGGTGATATTTCGCTTTGGCTTTCCACACAACATTATAACTGACAATGGCACCAACCTGTCTAAAGGCGCCATGGAGGAGTTTTGTCAACGAGAGCATATTCGGCTTGATGTTTCATCAGTGGCTCACCCTCAATCCAATGGTCAAGCTGAGAGAGCTAATCAGGAAATCTTGAAAGGCATCAAGCCCCGGCTTTTGGTCCCTTTGCAACGGACGCCGGGTTGTTGGGTGGAGGAGTTTCCCTCTGTGTTATGGAGCATCAATACTACTCCTAACAGGTCTACGGGTTACACACCTTTCTTCATGGTTTATGGAGCGGAGGCGGTCCTCCCTAGCGACATCCGTCATGACTCGCCTCGAGTGGTGGCTTATGTTGAGGCGGATAATGAGCGGGCGCGCCAAGATGCTCTTGACTTGTTGGATGAACAGCGTGATGTGGCAGCGGCTCGCTCGGCGATTTACCAACAAGACCTGCGCCGCTATCACAGCCGCCGGGTTAAGTCCAGAGTCTTCCAGGAAGGTGATCTAGTGCTCCGGCTCATCCAAGATCAAACAGATGCACACAAGTTATCCCCGCCATGGGAAGGGCCCTTTGTGGTCAGCAAGAATTTGTACAACGGGTCATACTACCTTATCGATATTCGAGAGCACAAAGATTCACGTAAGTCGGAGGAAGAGACCCGTCGGCCGTGGAACATAGCTCAGCTTCGGCCTTATTACACTTGAGCCACCGGCTCTCATAATGTACATATGTCTGTAGCCATGTATATATTATGATAAATAATAAAGCAGGACCTCTGTCCTTTTCTCCTCCAAAGGTAAATATATTATTTCCATTACAACATTACATGGTCACTTGGAGGTGGATCCGGCTTACGATCGTATTCGAATCTAGCCGTTAACAATATGATCACTTGGGGGCTTCCTGTTCAAACATAGGTCGTATTCGAACCAAAGAGAACATAGCTGTCGATACCCACTTGATTGGCAAATTGCCGAGCTCATTGGGGAGTTTTTTCTTGATCATATTTGAATCATAGCTCAACCCCCTTTGGGAACTGACGTGGATCGTATTCGAATCAGTGTCGTTAAACAACTCTCAAGGTCATTTGGGGGCTTCCTGTTCAAACATGGGTCGTATTCGAACCAAAGAGAACATAGCTGTCGGTACCCTCTTGACCGGCAACGCCAAAGCCACTGGGGGCTATATGATCGCATTCGAATCTTAGCTTAACCCCTTTGGGACGGTTCTCTGGTCGTGTTCGAACCGGAAGCCCCTAAGTTTTGATCTTTTGATTTGCAACAAGTTCTTCTGATCATATCAACGGGGTGCAAGGGCGGTTCTTACTCCGCCGGCTTAACTTTGATTAATAATGTTGATAGCACACAACACGCATTATCGATGCTGGTGAACCGGAGTTGCGTCCTCAACCTCATTATTTGGGTTACATAAGCCGGAGGTGTGCTTGCAAGGCTTGCAGGTAGTTTATTGTGGTTATCCCGAAGATATGATTGAAAGCCGGTCTTTTATGACCTTGATTTATACTCCGGGTTAAGTGTAAGACATATGACTCTCCATGCGGTAAGCCGCCTAGAGACTTGTGATTTATTTTTCTATGCAGAACAATTAAAGACAGTTCTTCAAGCTTAAGGAAAGTAAATGATCAAATCTAACCCGGAGGAATATAAAGAGCAGCTTCAATGGAGTTAAGCACTCCACACGTGCACGATGGCACGACAAAATTAAGTGTTTGTCCTACTCTATTACAAGACTCCCCGAGTCCAAAAGGTGAGGCATTGTTTTAAGGTGTAACCATGAGCCGCCTAAGAAATCAAGGTGCTTGTTGGGTTGAAGCTCCCGGCTCATCCCTCTCCGCTCCTCCGGCTGATTCCATGACCTGGAAGGTTGATGATTTCCATTCAATGCCGCTCAAAGCTTCAAATTGAGCCTCATCATCGATTAACCCGGCCGGGTCAACTTCTGGGGCGAAGGTATGCTTACGAGTCGGAGGGATCAGGCTGACTGCTTCATAGCGTGAGTTGGAATCCTTTGATTCTCCGCGTCATAGCCCGGCTAATACTTGGTAAGGTCTGTGTCGTTCCCAATCAAGGTGGCCACCGGGCGCACGCTCTTCACACAGGCGGCGAAGTCTTTTTGATCAAAGGGGGTGCCGTCTTCCTTTAGGCTGGGGTATCCAAGAGCAATGTCGGCCGGGTCTAGCTCCGGTAGAAACGCCTTGGCCCGGCTCAGAGCAGCTATGGCTCCGGCTCTTGCAGAAGCCCGTCTCAGTTCTTGGAAGCGCTGAGGAAGTACGGCAAGCCGCCTGAGTACGTCTGCCAGGTGAGTGGGAACTTCATTGGACAGAGCCACAACGGCTAAAGCACGTTGTGACCCGGTATAAAGCTGCTCCACCAAAGTATAAACCGCCTTCAGCTTGGTCAGCACATTCTGGTTGAGGTTGGAATTCCTGGGACCTGCATTACAACGTCAGATGAGCTGATGGCAATGGTAAGACTTATCAGATGTAAGTGATGTAACCTTGTTAGAAGCTTACAAAGCAACTTACCGAAGATTGCGGCGACCATTTGCGATACATGGCGTTTTAAGCCGGAGAGTTCGGCGGTTCTTTCAGTAAGAGCAGCCTCCGCCTGTTCGGCCCGGCTGACCAAGGCAGTCTTCTCATCGGCCCAGGCTTTTCTCTCTGTTTCAAATTTTTTCTTCAGTTTTTCTTGTGCAGCAACACTGAACTCAAACTTGGCATTGGCCTTCCGGGTCTCAGTTTCCTGAGGCTTCAGGCGGTTCTTCAGCTCAGAGATTTCCGATTCAAATTTCTTGTAGACAGCCTGTACAAATTCCGGGTTACAGTTTGAGTGGTTATCATGCAACATTCAAGTCCCAAGCGCTTTGCAAGCAAAGACACTTGGCACTTGGGGGCTAATGTATGCTGAAAGATTCTATTTATAAGTGCCGGTTCATGAAGGTAAGCCAGAAGTTAAGTCTACAACATATTCTATCATACGTAATAGACTTGGGGGCTAGCATGGTAAGGATGACTATGGAGTAAGCAAGAGAGTTGTACCTCGGATTTTTGCTGTATCTGCTTCACCATGTCAATCTCCAGGTCCCGACTGTTGTGCACTTGACCAATATAACCAGAAACAATGTCTCCAATGCTCAAGTTAGCATAGTCAGTGATATCCAGTCTGGCCCTGCGGCGCTCCAGCAGTTCTTCTTTAGCAGAGCATCTGGCCAGCATAGTGGGTCTTCCCGGTTCAACATATTCGGTCCGAGTAATCACCACATCCGGGTCATCGGCCGGTTGAGCTGAGCTGGGGATCTCCGGGTTGTAAGAACTCTCCATGGCTTGTTGTTCAGTTGGAGCGGTGGTTTCTGGAGCTGGTGCAGACGGCGGCTCAGAAGCAGAGGCGTTGGGTTCAGTCAAGACCGGATCTTCGACCGGGTTACTTTTCTTTGCCCTCTTACTGAGCTTTGCTTGGGCACTGAAAGTCAAAAAGGTTAGTGCAAAAACATGAGAAAGATAAGCACAACATAAGCTGATTATCATTACCCGGGTGCGGTCTTGAAAGCCGGCAAGTTCGATTGCATGGAGTCACCGGAGGAAGGTGAAGTTTCCTGATAGTTTGAATAAGAAGAATTGAGTGGCTGACGAATGACGCCCGCCAAGGGATGAAAAGGATATAAGTTAGAGATAACCTCGGTCCGGCGTTTCCTTGAGGCTTCAGGTAAACCGGAGGAGAGGTCTGCTTCCTTGCTGGCCCGGGTTTGCCTCCGGCTCTCATGAATCTGTCGCTTCAAAAGAAATTGAGGATCTTGATAAGCTAAAGGATGTGAAAATCTTACTTTCCGGGTTACTCTTCGGACCTTCAGCCTTGGCAAGGGCTCCGGGTTGGAGGAAAGTATAGTTACCTCTTCAATCACCGGGTTACTCGCTCCGGTATCATCCTGCTGATAATCAGTGTCAATAAGGTGGTTAAAAACAGACGAAAACCAAGAAAAGAGCCTAAAGAATCAAGGGCTACCTCTGACTCGGAGCTGTCATCCAACTGAAGCAGTTCTGAGGCGCTAGGCTTACTCCCCTTCTTGCGGGGAGCGGCTCTCCTGGTGGCTTTTTTAGCCTTCCTGGCTTTTTTAGCAGCCTCATGGTCATACCTGACCTTCCAGAACTTGTCATTAGCCTGAAAAATGCAACGAAGGTTTTCTTGAAGTTAAGACAAAAATTGTTAAAACGGAAAGTAAAGTGCTCAGATCAGTAGCTTACCGCCGGAGCCGGGTTAGCTTTGCAAAAGGGACTTAAGCCGGTCCTCCTGCAATCTGCCAAGCTCTCGTTCAGAAGGGACTTGGTCATGTCATCAATGACGTCTTCAGGCAAGTCGTTGGGGCTGTGCCGGAGAGGATCATCCTTCCGGCCCGTGTAATCGCACATTAAGTCGGGGCGGCGGCTCAGAGGGATCACCCGCCAAGCAATCCAGACCCGGACCAGATCAACGCCGTTAAGGCCATTTCCCAGAAGAGCCTTAATCTTGTTGATGGTGGGGATCAGTGGTTGACACTCAGCTTGAGATAATTTGTCTGGCAGGGGGTGATTTGGCTCCAGACGCAGGGCACGAAAGCCGGGCAGAGGGTTCTCATCAGCCGGAGAAGTATCTTGGCAATAGAACCATGTCTGGTTCCAATCCTTTGGGTGGCTTGGCGGCTCAGCATAAGGAAAGAGGCAATCTCTCCGTCGTTGAATGGAGATTCCAGCAAGTTCCAAGCTAGGTCCGTTGGCGCACTCATTCTGGCGGTTCAAGTAAAATAACTCCCTAAAAAGTAGCAGGCTGGGTTCCTCTCCAAGGTATACCTCACAAAACACTTGAAAGTTACAAATGTTCGACACGAAATTGGGTCCTATGTCTTGAGGTCGCAGATCGAAAAAGTTCAGAACATCTCTGAAGAATTTTGAGCCGGGAGGAGCAAAGCCCCGGCTCATGTGATCAGCAAATATAACAACCTCTCCGTCTCTTGGTTGAGGTCTTTCTTCGGACGGGTTAGGGGCACGATAGGACATGACCTCCTTCTTAGGCAGGTAACCCGTCTTCACGAAATCATCTAAGGTATCATCAGTAACATTGGATCTCACCCAGTTGCACGTAATGGGTGCCTTGGGAGCCTTGGGCGGCATGGTGAAAGACGAAAGCCTATGACAAAGGAAAATTTCCGGTTCAAATTTAAGCCGGAGGAAAATTTTAGTTCAGTATTCAGAACGGCAGTTCATGAAGGGGCCTAATGATATATGGCTAAGTGTGTCGGGTTATGTAAGCCGCTGTGGATATCATAAGTAATTCAAGTTGTTTAAAACTCTATCATGAATAAGCCGGAAATTTCACTGCGCGTGGCCTCTTTCAAGCCGGGGACATGAGCCGCCATGGTTAACAGATGCAGGTTTTTGTCTAAGTGTTCGCACAAGTAGGTTTCACAGGTTGCAGGGATTATTTTGGATCAAACGATCGTCCAGAAAGAAAAAAATTTCTAGACCTAGAAAGCTGATACAGAGAAGTTCATGAGCTTAGAACGAGGTCTTTCTGCAGACAAAAGGGATCTACTAGCATAAAAATGAGTGCGAAACCACTACCGCAGGAGATCTACCCTGTTTCCCGGATCAAAAGGGGTCGCGGTGGAAGAACTGTGAAGAACTCGGGATGAACTACGAAGAGCAAGGGAAGAACGGCAGAACCCTAATGCGAATCTACTGCACGGAGTGGCAAGGACTTACTGGCGCTGATGAGATGCGGAGGTGGCCGCCGTTTCTCTGGACCAGTTCAGGGTGATGCAGCGGCCGAGGTCGAGGAAGACAAGGGGCGCGGCAGCGGTGGCGGAGCTCGAGCTCTGGAGCGTCAGAAGAGGAAGACGATGGAGGAGAAGGGTGACGAAGGCTTATGGGCCGGGCCTATTTATAAGGGACGACTGATAAATGGGCGCGAGAAACAAGGAGGCCAAGACGCGATTATCTCGCCACAGAAACGCCTCGATTTTCGGGGTGGTCGTTAAAGATAAGATCCGTTGGGATATGATAGAATAAAAAAATGGATTTAATGGAAGATGACGTCACGGCGGGTTACCAAGAATCCAGAAGATGACGTCACGGCGGGTTATAACCTTCGCACAAGCAGAAGCCGGAAGATTTTCTTTCAAAAGGATTGAAGATTGACATGAACCGGTTCAAATCAATCTGGGGCCTAATGTTGAGGATATAACCATTGGAGTCACCCGCCCAGGAGGGGCCGGGTTACGTTATAATGATCATCACGTGAAGCCCAGTACCAGGCTAAAGGATGGCGGATCAATAGTGGGCTTAAGACCCGGAGGTGGCTTAAGGCCCGTAGTGATAAACCGCCGTTATGGCAAGACTTGTAATGTAAGGCAAGAGTAGTTAAGAGTCCGAGACGGATACTGCTATAAGCCGGCCGGGACTCTGAGAGCCGCGGGGCTTCAACCTCTCTATATAAAGGGACGACCCAGCGGCGGTTCAGGACGAGAGACAACAGATCGAGAGCTGGGCATAGCGATTAAGCTTCCTGGTCATCGAAACCTTAAGTAATACCACCTCAACTGGACGTAGGCTTTTACCTTCACCGTAAGGGGCCGAACCAGTATAACCCTCGTGTTCCTTGTCCCGTTTAACCCCTTCAAGCTTCCTAGCTGCGATGGCTCCACGACTAAGTCCTTGCACGAGGACATCTGCCGTGACAATTCCACGACAACGCGGGTATCTTGGAATCGTTCCGATGGTTTTGTGACGAGAACATTGTTCTTGGTGCCACCTGACATTTAGGGGTTGTGGCAGTGTCCCGGGGAGTTGAGCTCCGAGGTGTTGTCGTCACAATTTTATCGTTGCAGTTCTGGAATACCTGAGTTTCGCCGACATCGAAATCTCTTTTATGTAGTTGTTGGTGAGATCACCTGGACGCCACCCAGTAATGGGGCGGGAGTTCGAGAGTATTGCCATAACTCGTATAACGGATGCTTTTCGAAGGTTGAGGTACACGATTTCTGAAGGTTTCTTGGTTATGTGTTGACGGATGGATACAGCTGGATCTAGGGATTGTTAGTTTGGGTGATATATTTTGTGTCCCCTGTATCCCCAACACCAGATTGCATAACCAGAAAGTTTCGGGAGTTTATAAGTGGGAATTCAAGTAGCTCTTAGGATATCTTTCCGACAGACGCATGGTATGAGATTGGGGTTCGACGTCTAGTGGTCCGCCTGTACACGGTTGGTTTTACAGTGGTCTCATAGTGTCTTAAAGAGTCCTTGGCTATGCCGACTCGGGGACGCTTCGTATGTCATGTGCACAGCCTTGTACATGATGGTGCTGTACGATTGAGCCCGTGTGGGCCCCACCACGAAAACTTCGGACGAAATATCTATCATATGTTTGTTCCGGCTTATTCTGCAAGCCAATACTTTGTTTTGTTTTGAATTGTGGTATTCGAGTTGCTTCGAAGTCATATGTTGATTCCATATCTTTTTCAAGTGGCTTCTCAACTTATGGAAATGTGATGACTTACTATGGAATTCATTCGTTCATCCTCGTTCGAATGTTTATTGTGAAGACTATATGTTGCAGTTTCTATCCGTTGATTCTACTTGTCTATTTGTCTATCAAGATGCTAATGGATGTCACCCTCTTCAGGATGGCTCCGCCGACGCGTCAGAATCCGGATCGCAATGAAGGGAGTCAGGCAAACCCTCCGCCACCACCTCCACCTCCGGAGGCATGGCAAGCTATCTTGGCAGCCACCAACGGCAATGCTCAGATGATTCTGCAACTCTTGCAAGAACGCACCCAAGGGCAAGGCAATCAAGGAAATCAAGGTCAAGGCAACAATCAGCCTCACTTCGCTACACTCAACTAGTTTCTCGCAAATCAGCCCAAGTCTTTCAGCTACTGTGCCGAGGCCACGGATGCCGATGATTGGCTCATGGACATCAACAAGCATTTTGAATGTAGCAATGTCAGGCCTGAGGCCTATGTCAAGTTCGCTTCTTTTCAGCTCAAGGACCAAGCTGCTGATTGGTATCAACAATACAAAGATTCCAGAGGAGGTCGTGTGATCACTTGGACTGACTTCTGTCGGGACTTCAAAGCGCACCACATTCCACAAAGTGTTGTTGAGAGCAAGCGTGAGGAGTTCCGCAATCTCAAGCAAGGCAACATGTCTGTGTATCAATTCAACATCCAGTTTCAGAAACTTGCTCGCTTCGCTAAACAAGACGTTCCTGATGAAAAGAGCATGATCTATCACTTCAGAGGTGGCCTTAGAGAGGATCTGCAGTTAGCTCTCGTTCTTGTTGAGCCTACTCAGTTTGATCAATTCTATAACATGGCACTGAAGCAAGAGGCTGCTCAGCTCAAGTGTGAGGCTTCTAAGAAGAGAGTCAGGGACGCAGTTCAGTCTTCTTCTTCCTCACTTGTGGCAGCTAAGCAACAGAAGTTCTGGTTGCCTCCTCCTCCTCCGTTTCGTCAGCCTTACCAGCAGAAGAACAAAGGTGGCCATGGTTCTTCCAACTCTTCCAACTCTGGCTATCAGAACAAGTCTCAGAATCAAGCTCCAAAGTCCAATGCTCCTTACCATCGTCCACTCTCAGAGGTGACTTGCAACAAGTGTCAGCAGAAAGGTCACTATGCTAACAAATGCTCCAACCAAAGGCGTCTGCCTCCTCCTCCTCCTCCTGTCAGATCTTCCAGTAATGCAGTGGTCAAGCATAATCCAAAGTCTGCAAAGGTGAACATGATGAATGCAGCTCAAGCGGAGG
Source organism: Aegilops tauschii subsp. strangulata (assembly GCF_002575655.3). Lineage (NCBI taxonomy): Eukaryota > Viridiplantae > Streptophyta > Magnoliopsida > Poales > Poaceae > Aegilops > Aegilops tauschii. The sequence continues at coordinate 401,291,564 of NC_053041.3, forward strand.
AATCTACTGATGTGATAATGGGTAATCTCTCAGTTAATGATATTCCTGCAAAAGTTCTTTTTGATACTGGTGCATCGCTTTGTTTCATGTCAAGACCGTTTTTTGCCAAGCATGAATTCACTTGGTCTTATCTGGATAAACCATTGGGTGTTGTTTCTCCGGGGAAGTCAATGAGAGCCAACTCGATAGTTCCGGATGTTTCCATCAAGATGGGAAACTATAAATTTCTGTCTTCTCCAGTTGTTCTTGGTGACTCGGATATTGATCTAATTCTCGGGATGGACTGGCTTTCCAAGCACAAGGCTCAACTTGATTGTGCTGCCAGGGAAATTCAATTGACACACTCTTCTGTTGATGTTATCATTTATGCTGCTCGTGATGAAACCATTCGGTTATTTTCTCTCAATGAGAAGGGCGAATTGAATCCCATCTCTCAAATTCCAGTCGTTTGTGAGTACCAAGATGTCTTTCCAGAAGAGCTACCGGGTATGCCTCCTCACCAGCCAGTTGAGTTCGTTATCGATCTTGAGCCTGGCACTGAACCCGTTTGCAAGCGTCCATACTAGCTTGGACCCAAGGTGCTGAAGGAATTGAAGAAACAGCTCGATGAACAAGAGCGTCTGGGTTTGATCAGACCGAGTTCTTCTCCATGGGGTTGTGGTGTTCTTTTTGTAAAGAAGAAGGATGGCACGGACCGACTTTGTGTCGACTACCGTCCATTGAACAAGAAGACAATCAAGAACAAGTATCCACTTCCCAACATCAATGAGCTTTTCGAGCAACTCAAAGGTGCTAAAGTATTCTCGAAGCTTGACCTTCGTATGGGTTATCATCAGATTCGCATTCGTGAAGAGGATATTCCCAAGACAGCATTCAGAACAAGCTTTGGTTCTTATGAATATACTGCCGTGTCTTTCGGTCTTGTCAATGCTCCTCCAACATTCTCTCGGATGATGAATTTCATCTTCAACCCCTATACCAATGAATTCGTCCTGGTGAATCTCGATGATATCTTGGTCTTCTCCAAGAATAAGAAGGATCATGCCAAACATTTGCGATTGGTGCTCGACAAGCTCAGACAGTATCAATTCTATGCGAAGTTCTCAAAATGTGAGTTTTGGCTCAATGAAGTTCTTTACCTTGGTCACATCATCTCTACCAAGGGCATCGCTGTTAACCCCGAGAAGGTGTCCGCAATTGTGAATTGGGAACCTCCTCAGAATGTCAAGCAGCTCCGCAGTTTTCTTGGTCTTGCAAGCTATTGCCGAAGATTCGTTGAGAATTTCTCTAAGATTGCAAAGCCTCTTTCCAACCTCCTCCAGAAGCATGTGAAGTATGTCTGGTCTCCTGAGTGTGACGTTGCTTTCAACACTCTCAAAGAGAAACTAGTCACAGCTCCTGCCTTAACTCCTCCTGATGAATCCAAGCCATTTGAAGTTTTCTGTGATGCTTCTCTCCAAGGTCTCGGTGCTGTGTTAATGCAAGAGAAGAAAGTTGTGGCCTATACCTCTCGTCAGTTGAAGCCCAATGAGAAGAACTACCCCACTCACGATCTTGAGTTGGCGGCAGTTGTCCATGCATTAATAACGTGGAGACATCTCTTGTTGGGAAGACAAGTGGACATATTCACCGATCACAAGAGTCTCAAGTACATCTTCACTCAGCCCAACCTCAACCTCAGGCAGACTCGATGGGTTGAAATGATTCAAGAGTAAAATCCGAGTATTGAATATACTCCAGGCAAGGCTAATGTCATTGCAGATGCTTTAAGCAGGAAGGCTTATTACAACAGCTTAATTCTCAAGCCATTCCAACCGGATCTTTGTGAAGCTTTCCGCAAGTTGAATCTTCAAGTTGTTCCTCAAGGCCTTCTTGCCAACCTCATAGTCTCTCCTACTTTGGAAGATCAAACTCGTGAGGCACAACTCTTGGATACCATGGTGAAGAAGGTGAAACGTGGTATCGACAAGGGTCTTTCCAAATACAAGTGCTATCGCATTGATGACAGAGACACTTTATTCTTCGAGGACCGGATTGTGGTTCCCAAAGGTGATCTAAGGAAAGTCATTATGAACGAGGCGCACAATTCTCTTCTTTCCATTCATCCTGGAAGTACGAAGATGTATCATGACCTCAAGCAGTCGTATTGGTGGACTCGAATGAAGCGAGAAATTGCTCAATTCGTGAATGAATGTGATGTCTGCCGAAGAGTGAAAGCAGAACACCAACGACCAGCTGGTCTCCTCCAACCTCTTGCTATCCTAGAATGGAAGTTTGATCATATCGAAATGGACTTCGTGACTGGATTTCCAAAGTCCAAGTGTGGAAATGATGCTATCTTCGTTGTCATCGACAAGCTTTCTAAAGTGGCTCATTTCCTTCCAATCAAAGAATCTATCACAGCAGCTCAGTTGGCAGAGCTATACACCTCCAGAATTGTCTCCTTGCACGGCATTCCACAATTGATTTCTTCAGATCGTAGAAGCATCTTCACTTCTAAGTTCTGGGACTCCTTCCAGAAGGCCATGGGCACAAATATTCGCTTCAGCACAGCTTTCCATCCTCAAACTAGTGGCCAAGTCGAGTGAGTCAATCAAATTCTTGAAGATATGCTCAGGGCTTGTGTCATTTTCTTTGGCATGAAATGGGAAGATTGTCTTCCATATGCCGAATTCTCCTACAACAACAGCTTCCAAGCGAGTTCGGGCAAGGCCCCATTCGAGATCCTCTATGGCAGAAAGTGTCGTACTCCTCTCAATTGGTCAGAGACTGGTGAACGCCAACTTCTTGGCAATGACTTAATCACAGAAGCTGAAGAAATGTGTAAAGTCATCCATGATAATCTCAAAGCCGCGCAATCGCGCCAGAAGGGTTACTATGATAGTAAGCACCGTGATGTGGCTTTCGAGATCGGAGACCATGTCTACCTCCGCGTCTCTCCAATGAAAGGCACTCGTCGCTTCGGTATCAAAGGGAAGCTTGCCCCTAGATACGTGGGTCCTTTCAAGATCATTGGCAAAAGAGGCGATCTCGCCTATCAACTTGAGCTTCCTTCCAACTTCGCGAACGTGCATGATGTGTTCCACGTGTCACAGCTCCGCAAGTGCTTCAAGACGCCTGAGCGCACTATCAACTTCGAAGAGATTGACCTCCAAGAAGATTTGTCTTATCATGAGCACCCCGTTGCTATTCTTGAAGAAACTGAGCGCAAGACTCGCAACAAGTCAATCAAATTCCTGAAAGTGAAGTGGTCGCACCATTCCGACCGGGAAGCCACCTGGGAACGCGAGGACCACCTCCGTTCCGAATATCCGGAGTTCTTTCAGTCCTAGATCTCGAGACGAGATCCTCTCGTAGTGGTGGAGTGTTTTAACACCCCGCATGTAACTTTCCATATTTGTAACTCCAACTCTTGCCATTTTCGGCTATGTGTTATGATATTCCCTTCGTGGTCGGGTTTTGTCTTTCGTTTTGTATTTTTTCCATGTCATGCATCTCATATCATGTCATCATGTGCATTGCATTTGCATACGTGTTCGTCTCAGGCATCCGAGCATTTTCCCCGTTGTCCGTTTTGCAATCCGGCGCTCCCACCTCCTCCGGCGCACCCCTCTTGTTTTCTTTCATGTGCGGGTGTCTAACGTTCTCGGAATGGACCGAGGCTTGTCAAGTGGCCTTGGTATACCACCGGTAGACCACCGGTCAAGTTTCGTTCCATTTGGAGGTCGTTTGGTACCCCAACGGTTAACCGGGTAACCGCAGATGCCTTCTGTGTGTTGCAGCAAAACCCCCTCTATAAACAGCCCAAAACCCACCAAACTCTCTTCCATGCTCTAGGTCGTTCGATCATGATCGTGTGGGCGAAAACCGCACCTCATTTGGACTCTCCTAGCTCCCTCTAGCTATATATACACCTCCCCTACCGAGACATTCGCAGTCCAAACCCTAGAAATCGCCTCCGGCGCCGCCGGACGTGTCTGTACTGCGCCGGACAATCCCGCCGCCGCCTCCAGCCACCCAGGGGCTGCCACGTGGCAAGCCGCCCCGCGCCGCCGCCGCGGCCCGCCAAAGCCCGTGGCCAGCCCTCCCGGCCCGCGCGCCCGGCGCCCTCCTCCTCCGCGCCCGCGGCTGCCCTCCTCCTCCCGCGCCGCCGCGGCTCCCCGCCGCCGACCTCGTCGCCGACCGCCGCCGCCGCGTCGCCTCCTCCCGCACGACGCCGCCCGTCGGCGCCTTCTCCGCCCGCCGGCGACCTCCAGCCGCGGCCCCACCGTCCCCGGCCGGCGCCGCCCTCCAGCGCCGCACGCCGCCCCGCCGAGCCGCCGTCTCCATGACTGCACTTGGTTGCAATTATGGAGTGCTATAGCATGACTCAATCTTGCTCTACTTTTGCTATAAAATATTTCTGGCAGATTGTTTACGTGTTATTCAATTTTGCCAAGCTTGTTGTAGTTGTTTCATACATGTTATGTATTTGCTCTTACCATGCATAGCTTCATAAACATGCAATCTTGCTGTAGGTATGCTTGTTTTGTCATGCATTGCTTTGTGGTGAGTGCATCAAGCTCACCAAGATGCCTTCATATTATTGTTTCTGACATGCTCTGTTTTCTGCTAAGTCGGAAACCTGTTAACGAAACTTGCTATGTTTACATGGTTGCCATCATATCTTCTGGTCCTTTTTGGCTTATGGTCAGTAAGGGACTTGTGTCATATGCATTTAGTAGAATACTTCCATGCCTTATTTTTCCATGTTAAGTTCCTGTAGCATGTGGATTTCGTGCTCTGAACATTGCTACCTGATGCTGTTTCAGACATGTCCAATAATTTCACCAAGTCTGTGAACCTGATTTCTTTTGCACTTTTGCCATGCTTGTTTGAGCTTGTTATGTTGTGATCTAGCCGTAGCTCAGTGTTCATCTTTTGTCAAGCATCTCCTGTAGATTACTGTCATATGCTTTGTTGCTACGTTGGAGTGATGTAGCATTGTTACTTGTTGCATTCTAAGTGCTATCTTGCTGTTAATCGCAGATTCGTGTCATTCTTGTTTTGCTTGCCATTTGCAAACCGTGCATCCGTTTCCGGTGATCTTTATATCGATTTCGACCGAAATCATCTCATCTTTACAGTGGCATGCTTGGATTGCCAAGTTACTGCCTTGTTCATCATTTTCCTTCCGGAGCACGCATACGCACCGCATATCATATCTTGCATATCATTCATGTATTGCATCATGTTGCTTGTGCATTCCCCGTGATTGATTGTGGTTCCGTTGCTTGTGTTCTTGTTGTGGGTAGAGCCGGGAGACGAGTTCGTGAACGAGGAACCTGTTGAGTACGCTTACGAGGATCAAGCTTTCGACAACTCTGAGAACCTTGCAGGCAAGATGACCACCCCTCGAAATCACTTCTATCTTTGCTTTGCTAGTTGTTCGCTCTATTGCCATGCGACGCTACCTACCATTTGCTATGTCATGCCTCCCATATTGCCATGTCAGCCTCTAACCATCCTTTCCTAGCAAACCGTTGTTTGGCTAAGTAACCGCTTTTGCTCAGCCCTTCTTATAGCGTTGCTAGTTGCAGGTGAAGTTGAAGTTTGTTCCATGTTGGAACATGGATATGTTGGGATATCACAATATCTCTTATTTAATTAATGCATCTATATATTTGGTAAAGGGTGGAAGGCTCGGCCTTATGCCTAGTGTTTTGTTCCACTCTTGCCGCCCTAGTTTCTGTCATACCGGTATTATGTTCCTTGAGTTTGCGTTCCTTACGCGGTTGGGTGATTTATGGGACCCCCTTGACAGTTCGCCTTGAATAAAACTCCTCCAGCAAGGCCCAGCTTTGGTTTTACCATTTGCCACCTAAGCCTTTTCCCCCGGGTTTTCGCGAGCCCGAGGGTCATCTTATTTTAACCCCCGGGCCAGTGTTCCTCTGAGTGCTGGTCCAAACTAGAGCACCGTGCGGGACCGTCCCTTGGCAACTTGGGTTATGTTGGTACCTATACGCTTCGCTCATCCGTTGTGCCCTGAGAACGAGATATGTGCAGCTCCTATCGGGATTTGTCGGCACATTCGGGTGGCTTTGCTAGTCTTGTTTTACCATTGTCGAAATGTCTTGTAAACCGGGATTCCGAGACTGATCGGATCTTTCCGGGAGAAGGTTTATCCTTCGTTGACCGTGAGAGCTTATGATGGGCTAAGTTGGAACACCCCTGCAGGGTATTATCTTTCGAAAGCCGTGCCCGCGGTTATGAGGCAGATGGGAATTTGTTAATGTCCGGTTGTAGTGAACTTGTCACTTGACCCAATTAAAATACATCAAACGTGTGTGTAGCCGTGATGGTCTCTTCTCGGCGGAGTCCGGGAAGTGAAAACGGTTTGAGTTATGAATGACGTAAGTAGGAGTTCAGGATCACTTCTTGGTCATTGTTAGATGATGACCGTTCCGTTGCTTCTCTTCTCGCTCTCATTTGCGTATGTTAGCCACCATATATGCGTAGTGCCTGCTGCAGCTCCACCTCATTACACCATCCTTTCCTATGAGCTTAAATAGTGTTGATCTCGCGGGTGTGAGATTGCTGAGTCCTCATGACTCACAGATTCTACCAAAACAGTTGCAGGTGCCGACGATGCCAGTGCAGATGATGGGATCGACCTCAAGTGGGAGTTCGATGAGGAACGTGGTTGTTACTATGTGTCGTTTCCTGATGATCAGTACTGGAGCCCAGTTGGGACGATCGGGGATCTAGCATTTGGGGTTATCTTATTTTCATTTGGATCTTGACCGTAGTCGGTCTATGTGTGTATTTTGGATGATGTATGGATTATATTTATGTATTGTGTGAAGTGGCGATTGTAAGCCAACTCTTTATCCCATTCTTGTTCATTACATGGGATTGTGTGAAGATGACCCTTCTTGCGACAAAACCATAATGCGGTTATGCCTCTAAGTCGTGGCTCGACACGTGGGAGATATAGCCGCATCGTGGGCGTTACACGGGTGTTTGTCTCTCTCACTTTAGTTGAACCGAGTGTGGCTACGCCCGGTCCTTGCGAAGGTTAAAACAGCACCAACTTGACAAACTATCGTTGTGGTTTTGATGCGTAGGTAAGAACGGTTCTTGCTAAGCCCGTAGCAGCCACGTAAAACTTGCAACAACAAAGTAGAGGACGTCTAACTTGTTTTTGCAGGGCATGTTGTGATGTGATATGGTCAAGACATGATGCTATATTTTATTGTATGAGATGATCATGTTTTGTAACCGAGTTATCGGCAACTGGCATGAGCCATATGGTTGTCTCTTTATTGTATGCAATGCAATCGCCATGTAATTGTTTTACTTTATCACTAAGCGGTAGCGATAGTCGTAAAAGCAATAAGTTGGCGAGACGACAACGATACTACGATGGAGATCAAGGTGTCGCGGCGGTGACGATGGTGATCATGACGGTGCTTCGGAGATGGAGATCACAAGCACAAGATGATGATGGCCATATCATATCACTCATATTGATTGCATGTGATGTTAATCTTTTATGCATCTTATCGTGCTTTGATTGACGATAGCATTATAAGATGATCTCTCACTAAAATTTCAAGATAAAAGTGTTCTCCCTGAGTATGCACCGTTGCGAAAGTTCTTCGTGCTGAGACACCACGTGATGATCGGGTGTGATAAGCTCTACGTTCAAATACAACGGGTGCAAAACAGTTGCACACGCGGAATACTCAGGTTAAACTTGACGAGCCTAGCATATGCAGATATGGCCTCGGAACATGGAGACCGAAAGGTCGAGCGTGAATCACATAGTAGATATGATCAACATAGTGATGTTCACCATTGAAACTACTCCATCTCACGTGATGATCGGACATGGTTTAGTTGATTTGGATCACGTAATCACTTAGATGATGAGAGGGATGTCTATCTAAGTGGGAGTTCTTAAGTAATATGATTAATTGAACTTGAATTTATCATGAACTTAGTACCTGATAGTATCTTGCTTGTCTATGTTAATTGTAGATAAATGGCCCGTGCTGTTGTTCCGTTGAATTTTAATGCGTTCCTTGAGAAAGCAAAGTTGAAAGATGATGGTAGCAATTACACGGACTGGGTCCGTAACTTGAGGATTATCCTCATTGCTGCATAGAAGAATTACGTCCTGGAAGCACCGCTAGGTGCCAGGCCTCCTGCAAGAGCAACACCAGAAGTTATGAACGTCTGGCAGAGCAAAGCTGATGACTACTCGATAGTTCAGTGTGCCATGCTTTACGGCTTAGAACCGGGTCTTCAACGACATTTTGAACGTCATGGAGCATATGAGATGTTCCAGGAGTTGAAGTTAATATTTCAAGCAAATGCCCGGATTGAGAGATATGAAGTCTCCAATAAGTTCTACAGCTGCAAGATGGAAGAGAATAGTTCTGTCAGTGAGCATATACTGAAAATGTCTGGGTATAATAATCACTTGATTCAACTGGGAGTTAATCTTCCGGATGATAGCGTCATTGACAGAATTCTTCAATCATTGCCACCAAGCTACAAGAGCTTCGTGATGAACTATAACACGCAAGGGATGGATAAGACAATTCCCGAGCTCTTCGCAATGCTAAAGGCAGCGGAGGTAGAAATCAAAAAGGAGCATTAAGTGTTGATGGTCAGTAAAACCACTAGTTTCAAGAAAAAGGGCAAAGGGAAGAAGAAGGGGAACTTCAAGAAGAACAGCAAGCAAGTTGTTGTTCAGGAGAAGAAATCCAAGTCTGGACCTAAGCCCGAAACTGAGTGCTTCTACTGCAAGCAGACTGGTCACTGGAAGCGGAACTGCCCCAAGTATTTGGCGGATAAGAAGGATGGCAAGGTTAACAAAGGTATATGTGATATACATGTTATTGATGTGTACCTTACTAATGCTCGCAGTAGCACCTGGGTATTTGATACTGGTTCTGTTGCTAATATTTGCAACTCAAAACAGGGGCTACGGATTAAGAGAAGATTGGCTAAGGACGAGGTGATGATGCGCGTGGGAAATGGTTCCAAAGTTGATGTGATCGCCGTCGGCACGCTACCTCTACATCTACCTTCGGGATTAGTATTAGACCTAAATAATTCTTATTTGGTGCCAGCGTTGAGCATGAACATTATATCTGGATCTTGTTTGATGCGAGATGGTTATTCATTTAAATCAGAGAATAATGGTTGTTCTATTTATATGAATAATATCTTTTATGGTCATGCACCCTTGAAGAGTGGTCTATTTTTAATGAATCTCGATAGTAGTGACACACATATTCATAATGTTGAAGCCAAAAGATGCAGAGTTGATAATGACAGTGCAACTTATTTGTGGCACCGTCGTTTAGGTCATATCGGTGTAAAGCGCATGAAGAAACTCCATACTGATGGACTTTTGGAATCACTTGATTATGAATCACTTGGTACTTGCGAACCGTGCCTCATGGGCAAGATGACTAAAACACCGTTCTCCGGAACTAAGGAGAGAGCAACAGATTTATTGGAAATCATACATACAGATGTATGTGGTCCGATGAATATTGAGGCTCGTGCCGGATATCGTTATTTTCTCACCTTCACAGATGATTTGAGCAGCTATGGGTATATCTACTTAATGAAACATAAGTCTGAAACATTTGAAAAGTTCAAAGAATTTCAGAGTGAAGTTGAAAATCATCGTAACAAGAAAATAAAGTTTCTACGATCAGATCGTGGAGGACAATATTGAAGTTACGAGTTTGGCTTACATTTGAAACAATGCGGAATAGTTTCGCAACTCACGCCACCCGGAACACCACAGCGTAATGGTGTGTCCGAACGTCGTAATCGTACTTTATTAGATATGGTGCGATCTATGATGTCTCTTACTGATTTACCGCTATCGTTTTGGGGTTATGCTTTAGAGACGGCTGCGTTAACTCTAAATAGGACACCATCGAAATCCGTTGAGACGACGCCTTATGAACTATGGTTTGGAAAGAAACCAAAGTTGTCGTATCTTAAAGTTTGGGGTTGCGATGCTTATGTGAAGAAACTTCAACCTGATAAGCTCGAACCTAAATCGGAGAAATGTGTCTTCATAGGATACCCAAAGGAGACTGTTGGGTACACCTTCTATCACAGATCCGAAGGCAAGATATTCTTTGCTAAGAATGGATCCTTTCTAGAGAAGGAGTTTCTCTCGAAAGAAGTGAGTGGGAGGAAAGTAGAACTTGATGAGGTAACTGTACCTGCTCCCTTATTGGAAAGTAGATCATCAGAGAAATCAGTTTCTGCGACACCTACACCAATTAGTGAGGAAGTTAATGATAATGATCATGAAACTTCAGATCAAGTTATTACTGAACCTCGTAGGTCAACTAGATCAAGATCCGCACCAGAGTGGTACGGTAATCCTATTCTGGAGGTTATGTTACTAGACCATGACGAACCTACGAACTATGAAGAAGCGATGGTGAGCCCAGATTCCGCAAAATGGCTTGAAGCCATGAAATCCGAGATGGGATCCATGTATGAGAACAAAGTATGGACTTTGGTTGACTTGCCCGATGGTCGGCAAGCCATTGAAAATAAATGGATCTTCAAGAAGAAGGCTGACGCTGACGGTAATGTTACTGTCTATAAAGCTCGACTTGTTGCGAAAGGTTTTCGACAAGTTCAAGGGATTGACTACGATGAGACCTTCTCACCCGTAGCGATGCTTAAGTCTGTCCGAATCATGTTAGCAATTGCCGCATTTTATGATTATGAAATTTGGCAAATGGATGTCAAAACTGCATTCCTGAATGGTTTTCTGGAAGAAGAGTTGTATATGATGTAACCGGAAGGTTTTGTCGATCCAAAGGGAGCTAACAAAGTGTGCAAGCTCCAGCGATCCATTTATGGACTCGTGCAAGCCTCTCGGAGTTGGAATAAACGCTTTGATAGTGTGATCAAAGCATTTGGTTTTATACAGACTTTTGGAGAAGCCTGTATTTACAAGAAAGTGAGTGGGAGCTCAGTAGCATTTCTGATATTATATGTGGATGACATATTGCTGATTGGAAATGATATAGAATTTCTGGATAGCATAAAGGGATACTTGAATAAGAGTTTTTCAATGAAAGACCTCGGTGAAGCTGCATATATATTAGGCATTAAGATCTATAGAGATAGATCAAGACGCTTAATTGGACTTTCACAAAGCACATACCTTGACAAAGTTTTGAAGAAGTTCAAAATGGATCAAGCAAAGAAAGGGTTCTTGCCAGTACTACAAGGTGTGAGATTGAGTAAGACTCAATGCCCGACCACTGCAGATAGAGAGAAGATGAAAGATGTTCCCTATGCTTCAGCCATAGGCTCTATCATGTATGCAATGCTGTGTACCAGACCTGATGTGTGCCTTGCTATAAGTTTAGCAGGGAGGTACCAAAGTAATCCAGGAGTGGATCACTGGACAGCGGTCAAGAACATCCTGAAATACCTGAAAAGGACTAAGGATATGTTTCTCGTTTATGGAGGTGACAAAGAGCTCATCGTAAGTGGTTACGTTGATGCAAGATTGGACATTGATCCGGACGATTCTAAATCGCAAACCGGATACGTATTTACATTGAACGGTGGAGCTGTCAGTTGGTGCAGTTCTAAGCAAAGTGTCGTGGCGGGATCTACGTGTGAAGCGGAGTACATAGCTGCTTCGGAAGCAGCAAATGAAGGAGTCTGGATGAAGGAGTTCATATCCGATCTAGGTGTCATACCTAGTGCATCGGGACCAATGAAAATCTTTTGTGACAATACTGGTGCAATTGCCTTAGCAAAGGAATCCAGATTTCACAAGAGAACCAAGCACATCAAAAGACGCTTCAATTCCATCCGGGATTTAGTCCAGGTGGGAGACATAGAAATTTGCAAGATACATACGGATCTGAATGTTGCAGACCCGTTGACTAAGCCTCTTCCACGAGCAAAACATGATCAGCACCAAGACTCCATGGGTGTAAGAATCATTACTGTGTAATCTAGATTATTGACTCTAGTGCAAGTGGGAGGCTGAAGGAAATATGCCCTAGAGGCAATAATAAAGTATTATTTATTTCCTTATATCATGATAAATGTTTATTATTCATGCTAGAATTGTATTAACCGGAAACATAATACATGTGTGAATACATAGACAAACAGTGTGTCACTAGTATGCCTCTACTTGACTAGCTCGTTAATCAAAGATGGTTATGTTTCCTAGCCATAGACATGAGTTGTCATTTGATTAACGGGATCACCTCATTAGGAGAATGACGTGATTGACTTGACCCATTCCGTTAGCTTAGCACTCGATCGTTTAGTATGTTGCTACTGCTTTCTTCATGACTTATACATGTTCCTATGACTATGAGATTATGCAACTCCCGTTTACCGGAGGAACACTTTGTGTGCTACCAAACGTCACAACGTAACTGGGTGATTATAAAGGTGCTCTACAGGTGTCTCCAAAGGTACTTGTTGGGTTGGCGTATTTCGAGATTAGGATTTGTCACTCCGATTGTCGGAGAGGTATCTCTGGGCCCACTCGGTAATGCACATCACTATAAGCCTTGCAAGCATTGTGACTAATGAGTTAGTTGCGGGATGATGTATTATGGAACGAGTAATGAGACTTGCCGGTAACGAGATTGAACTAGGTATCGAGATACCGACGATCGAATCTCGGGCAAGTAACATACCGATGACAAAGGGAACAACGTATGTTGTTATGCGGTCTGACCGATAAAGATCTTCGTAGAATATGTAGGAACCAATATGAGCATCCAGGTTCCGCTATTGGTTATTGACCGGAGAGGTGTCTCGGTCATGTCTACATAGTTCTCGAACCCGTAGGGTCCGCACGCTTAACGTTACGATGACAGTTATATTATGAGTTTATATGTTTTGATGTACCGAAGGTTGTTCGGAGTCTGGATGTGATCACGGACATGACGAGGAGTCTCGAAATGGTCGAGACATAAAGATTGATATATTGGACGACTATATTCGGACACCGGAAGTGTTCCGGAGAAGTTTCGGATAAAACCGGAGTGCCGGAGGGGTTACCGGAACCCCCCGGGGAAGTATTGGGCCTTAGTGGGCCTGAGGGGAGAGAGAGGGCAGCAGCCAGGAGGTGGCGCGCCCCCTCCCATGAGGAGTCCGAATTGGACTAGGGGAGGGGGGCGCGGCCCCTCTTTCCCTCTCCCTCTCCCTCTCTTTCCTTCCCCCTCTCTCTTCCTAGTTGGACTAGGAAAGGGGAGTCCTACTCCTACTAGGAGGAGGAATCCCCCCCTCTCCTTGGCGCGCCCCAAGGGCAGCCGGCCTCCCCCCTTGCTCCTTTATATAAGGGGGCAGGGGGGCACCTCTAGACACACAATTGATGTACGATATTTTAGCCGTGTGCGGTGCCCCCCTCCACCATATTACACCTCGATAATATCGTTGCGGAGCTTAGGCGAAGCCCTACGTCGGTACAACATCATCATCGTCACCACGCCGTCGTGCTGACGAAACTCTCCCTCAACACTCGGCTGGATCGGAGTTCGAGGGACGTCATCGAGCTGAACGTGTGCTGAACTCGGAGGTGCCGTGCGTTCGGTACTTGATCGGTCGGATCGTGAAGACGTACGACTACATCAACCGCGTTGTGATAACGCTTCCGCTTTCGGTCTACGAGGGTACGTGGAGAACACTCTCCCCTCTCGTTGCTATGCATCACCATGATCTTGCGTGTGCGTAGGAATTTTTTTGAAATTACTACGTTCCCCAACAAAGCTCGCTGGAGACGTGAAGCTGGTCGAGGAGGCTGACAAGGCGGCTCTCCATGGAGATAACACCCCTAGTCCTGCTCTGCGGGGTCTCCGCATGATCACTAGATCAACACAAGTAGCTACAAGTGCTCCTTGAGCTGTTTGGCTAGGGGAAGAAGAAGGGCAAGGCTAGCTCTCCTTTTCTCTCTATGTGGTGTGTAAAACTCTATGAGATCAACCCTTTGCATGGGTGTCCCGGGGGATTTATATAGGCCTACCCCCCAGGGGTACAATGGTAATCCGGCTGGGCGCGGGTCCCAGCCGTCAGTGTCTGTGCTCGCCGGCTTCTCCGCCGGCCATTGGGGCCCGCCGACTGGTGGGTCCCGCCGGCTGCCGGCCTCTTGGCCGACAAGCCGCCCCCACCGCCTGGGGGCCTTGTCGGCGGCTGGTTATTGTTGCCTCGCCCCTAATGACAAGGGCTTTGTCGAGGTAAGCGTGGCTACAGTGCCGCCGCTTTACGGGCTTTCACTGTAGCCTCACCTCGTCTTGTCTCCTTAATGATGCACATGTTTCGTGGGAGGGAGGTAGCCGGCTATTGGGAGCCGGCTACGCCCTAGGCCGACTAGGGGAGGCTGGGCCGCCTTTGAGCGTCTCTCTGGCTAAAGGGGCCCGCCACCCGCGAGCGGTACTGGCACCTGTCATGGGTGACGTCGAGGTCAACATGGCTACAGTGCCGCGCCGAACAGGGGATGGCTGAGCCGTACGACGCCCTGTGGCCATGCATGTTCCGGGATTCGGGGGTAGTGGTCCGTACTGCGGCCACGCCCGTCTTATCACCGTTATGTGGGTGCAGCCCTGGTGGGTGCAGTCTTGGCCGGCTTCTGGGAGTCGGCCTTCTTCATGGCCGGCTTCTGGGAGTTGGTCCTCTTGGGGCCGGCTTCCTGGAGTCGGCCATCTCGTAGCTTTCTTCGGGAAGGTTTTTTGAGGCCGGGTCGCCTTCCGATAGTCGGCCTTGGGGATAGCCGGCCAGAGGAAGGCGGCCCCATGCTCTGGATGCTTGGAGGCTCGATTGGCCTGAAAATTTTTCGAAGAGCCAGGAGGAGTCGGTTAGGCTACCCGTGGCCATTTACTCCAACACCTGCATCTCCTCCGGCAGCGCTGCCGTGCCCGCACGCCTATGGCGAAGCTCCGGTGAGCCAAGCCATGCCCATGCCCCTGTTTCTTCCTTCCCCTTCACCTTCTATCTCTCACACGTCTCCGTCCCTCTCTGATGCGTCCACAGGAGGAGCTTCACCCTCGCCGGAGTCCTTCTCCTCGCCGCTGCCTCCGCCAAAGCCCTCATCGCCGGCCTCCCCTGCTTCTGCGTGCGGGGACGACGACCAGCGCCAAGTCCTGCTCGTTCTGGAGCGTTGACCGCGCCCCTCCACCTTGTTCGATCCGGCCAGCGTGGACGAGCACCACGGCCTCGCCTCGGCCCAGCTGGATCTGCCTGCCCCAAGCCTCTACACCGACTGGGCCATGACCCATGGTGAGAAAACCCCCAGCCTCCCTTGTGCACTGTTGGGCCAGCAGTTTCATTCCATCATGTGTTTTTATCCGTGGAGCGATTTTGCCATTTATCCAGAGACTGCAGTTTTTCAGAAAACCCCTTAATGTTCATGCATCAATAATTCACTAACCATGCATCAGAATTAAATAAACTATATATGTAAGATGCTCAGTTTTTCATGTACTGTCATAATATGCCACTTTCATCCATGTTAAAATGTTTAAGTTGTTGTTTACATTTATTTTGCATAAATGCCATGCTAAAATATCCTTTATTTCATAACTAAATAACCGTAGCTCCGAATTTAATAAACTTTATATGTAAATGGGGTAGAAAAATGCCTAGTTTAACATGGTGCACTTCATTTTTCTGTTTAACAACATTAAAATTGTGTTTAGGGCAGAACAGTACCAAATCAAAAATATGCTTATGGGGATTTTCCGGAATTGTTGTTTGTTGTTCCGACCTCATTTAAACTTGCCTAAATAGTTAGTTTTCATATGCTTCACCCCTTGCCATGTTTAACAACATTTAATATTGTTGGGTACATAATCGAGAGAGAACTAAATAATTGATGTGGTGTTTCGTCAATATGCAACCCGTTGCATATTAAATCGGACATGCATCATACTTGATTGTGCATCATGCCATGTTTATGTGATGGTTGTTTTACCATGATGTTTGCTTTTTTCCGGTTGCGCTTCTCCTTGATAGTTCCCGTTACATTGCGATTGTGAGGATTCGTTCGACTACGTCCGTTTGTCTTCTTCATGGACTCGTTCTTCTTCCTTGCGGAACCTCAGGCAAGATGACCATACCCTCGAAATCACTTCTATCTTTGCTTGCTAGTTGTTCGCTCTATTGCTTTGCCGCGCTACCTACCACTTGCTATATCATGCCTCCCATATTGCCATGTCAAGCCTCTAACCATCCTTTCCTAGCAAACCGTTGTTTGGCTAAGTTACCGCTTTTGCTCAGCCCTTCTTATAGCGTTGCTAGTTGCAGGTGAAGATGAAGTTGGGTCCATTTTGAAACATGGATATTTTTGGGTTATCACAATATCTCTTATTTAAATAATGCATCTATATACTTGGTAAAGGGTGGAAGGCTCGGCCTTATGCCTGGTGTTTTGTTCCACTCTTGCCGCCCTAGTTTCCATCATACCGGTGTTATGTTCCTTGATTTTGCGTTCTACGCGGTTGGGTGTTATGGGAACCCCTTGACGGTTCGCTTTGAATAAAACTCCTCCAGCAAGGCCCAACCTTGGTTTTACATTTGCCTACTTAAGCCTTTTCCCTTGGGTTTTCGCGAGCCCGAGGGTCATCTTTATTTAACCCCCCGAGCCAATGCTCCTCTGAGTGTTGGTCCAAACTAGAGCCCGTGCGGGACTGTCCCTTGGCAACTTGGGTTATGTTGGTACCTGTACGCTTAGCTCATCCGGTGTGCCCTGAGAACGAGATATGTGCAGCTCCTATTGGGATTTCTCGGCACAGTCGGGTGGTCTTGCTGGTCTTGTTTTACCATTGTCGAAACGTCTTGTAGCCGGGATTCCGAGACTGATCGGGTCTTCCCGGGAGAAGGAATATCCTTCGTTGACCGTGAGAGCTTATGATGGGCTAAGTTGGGACACCCCTGCAGGGTATAAACTTTCGAGAGCCGTGCCCGCGGTTATGTGGCAGATGGGAATTTGTTAATGTCCGGTTGTAGAGAACTTGACACTTGACTTAACTAAAATACATCAACCGCGTGTGTAGCCATGATGGTCTCTTCTTGGCAGAGTCCGGGAAGTGAACACGGTTCTTGTGTTATGGTTGTGCGTAAGTAGTTTCAGGATCACTTCCTGATCTTTTCTAGCTTCTCGACCTTGGTGTTGCTTCTCTTCTCGCTCTCATTTGCGTATGTTAGCCATCATATATGCTTAGTGCTTGCTGCAGCTCCACCTCATTACCCCTTTCCTACCCATAAGCTTAAATTGTCTTGATCTCGCGGGTGTGAGATTGCTGAGTCCTCGTGACTCACAGATTCTACCAAAACAGTTGCAGGTGCCGACGATACCAGTGCAGGCGACGCAACCGAGCTCAAGTGGGAGTTCGACGAGGACCTTGGTCGTAACTATGTTTCGTTTCCTGATGATCAGTAGTGGAGCCCAGTTGGGACGATCTGGGATCTAGCATTTGGGGTTGTCTTCTTTTATTTTGGGTTCCGTAGTCGGACCTTGATTGTACTCTGGATGATGTATGCTTAACTTGTTATTTGTGTGAAGTGGCGATTGTAAGCCAATTCTTTATCCCATTCTTGTTCATTACATGGGATTACGTGAAGATGACCCTTCTTGCGACAAAACCACCATGCGGTTATGCCTCCAAGTTGTGCCTCGACACTTGGGAGATATAGCCGCATCGTGGGTGTTACAATATGACCGAGCTGGATTATGGTGGAGGGGGGCACCGCACACGGCTAAGAAAGCTCAACAATCAACTTGTGTGTCTATGGGGTGCCCCTGGCCACGTATATAAAGGATGGAGGGAGGAGGAGGCCGGCCCTCATAGGGCGCGCCCAAGTGTGGAGTCCTACTAGGACTCCCTAGTCCTAGTAGGATTCCACCTCCCACATGGAATAGGAAAAAGGGAAGGGAGAAGGAGAAGGAAGGAAGGGGGCGCCCCCCTCCCTAGTCCAATTCGGACCAGTCCATGGGGAGGGGTGCGGCCACCCTTTGAGGCCTTTCTCTCCTTTCCTGTATGGCACATTAAGGCCCAATACGAATTCCCGTAACTCGCCGGTACTCCAAAAATACCCGAATCACTCGGAACCTTTCTGATGTCCGAATATAGTCGTCCAATATATCGATCTTTACGTCTCAACCATTTCGAGACTCCTCGTCATGTACCCGATCTCATCCGGGACTCCGAACTACCTTCGATACATCAAAACACATAAATTCATAACACAAATCGTCACCAAACGTTAAGCGTGCGGACCCTACGGGTTCGAGAACTATGTAGACATGACCGAGACACGTCTCCGGTCAATAACCAATAGCGGAACCTGGATGCTCATATTGGCTCCTACATATTCTACGAAGATCTTTATTGGTCAAACCGCATAACAACATACGTTGTTCTCTTTGTCATCGGTATGTTATTTTCCCGAGATTCGATCGTCGGTATCTCAATACCTAGCTCAATCTCGTTACCGGCAAGTCTCTTTACTCGTTCCATAATGCATCATCCCGCAACTAACTCATTAGTCACGTTGCTTGCAAGGCTTATAGTGATGTGCATTACCGAGAGGGCCCAGAGATACCTCTCCGACAATCGGAGTGATAAATCGTAATCTCGATCTATGCCAACTCAACAAGTACCATCGGAGACACCTGTAGAGCACCTTTATAATCACCTAGTTACGTTGTGACGTTTGGTAGCAGACAAAGTGTTTCTCCGGTAATCGGGAGTTGCATAATCTCATAGTTATAGGAACATGTATAAGTCATGAAGAAAGCAATAGCAACATACTAAATGATCAAGTGCTAAGCTAACGAAATGGGTCAAGTCAATCACATCATTCTCTAATGATGTGATCTCGTTAATCAAATGACAACTCATGTCTATGGCTAGGAAACTTAACCATCTTTGATTCAATGAGCTAGTCAAGTAGAGGCATAGTAGTGACACTCTGTTTGTCTATGTATTCACATATGTATCAAGTTTCTGGTTAATACAATTCTAGCCTGAATAGTAAACATTTATCATGAAATAAGGAAATAAATAATAACTTTATTATTTCCTCTAGGGCATATTTCCTCAGTTTCGAGTTACTACTCTTAGCAACTGAACTAGTATCAAATACCGAGGGGTTTCTACAAACACTAGTAAAGCACACATCAATAACATGTATATCAAATGTACCATTGTTCACTTTGCCATCCTTCTTATCCGCCAAGTATCTAGGGGCAGTTCCGCTTCCAGTGACCATTTCCTTTGCAGTAGAAGCACTCAGTTTCAGGCTTGGGTCCAGCTTTGGGTTTCTTCATGAGAGTGGCAACTTGCTTGCCATTCTTCTTGAAGTTTCCTTTCTTTCCCTTGCCCTTTTACTTGAAACTAGTGGTCTTGTCAACCATCAACCTTGATGCTTTTTCTTGATTTCTACCTTCGCCGATTCCAGCATCGCGAAGAGCTTGGGAATCGTTTCCATTATCACTTGCATATTATAGTTCATCACGAAGTTCTAGTAACTTGGTGATAGTGACTAGAGAACTTTGTCAATCACTATCTTATCTGGAAGATTAACTCCCACTTGATTCAAGTGATTGTAGTACTCAGACATTCTGAGCACATGCTCACTAGCTGAGCTATTCTCCTCCATCTTGTAGGCAATGTACTGTCAGAGGTCTCATACCTCTTGACACGGGCATGAGTATGAGATACCAATTTCAACTCTTGGAAAATCTTATATGCTCCGTGGCGTTCAAAACATTTTTGAAGTCCCGGTTCTAAGCCCTAAAGCATGGTGCACTAAACTATCAAGTAGTCATCATACCAAGCTTGTCAAACGTTCATAACGTCTGCATCTGCTCCTGCAATAGTTCTGTCACCTAGCGGTGCATCAAGGACATAACTCTTCTGTGCAGCAATGAGGATAATCCTCAGATCACGGACCTAGTCCGCATCATTGCTACTATCATTATTCAACTTAGTTTTCTCTAGGAACATATCAAAAATAAACGGGGAGCTACATCGTGAGCTATTGATCTACAACATGGTTATGCAAATACTACCAGGACTAAGTCCATGATAAATGATAAATTAAAGTTCAATTAATCATATTACTTAAGAACTCCCACTTAGATAGACATCCCTCTAGTCATCTAAATGATCACGTGATCCAAATCAACTAAACCATGTCGGATCATCACGTGAGATGGAGTAGTTTTCAATGGAGAACATCACTATGTTGATCATATCTACTATATGATTCACGTTCGATCTTTTGATCTCAGTGTTATGAGGCCATATCTGCAT
The DNA here is from genome assembly GCF_002575655.3 of Aegilops tauschii subsp. strangulata. Taxonomy (NCBI): domain Eukaryota; kingdom Viridiplantae; phylum Streptophyta; class Magnoliopsida; order Poales; family Poaceae; genus Aegilops; species Aegilops tauschii. The sequence continues at coordinate 401,311,894 of NC_053041.3, forward strand.
ATGCTAGGCTCGTCAAGTTTAACCCGAGTACTCTGCATGTGCAAAACTGGCTTGCACCCGTTGTATGTGAACGTAGAGCTTATCACACCCGATCATCACGTGGTGTCTCAGCACGAAGAACTGTCGCAACGGTGCATACTCAGGGAGAACACTTATACCTTGAAATTTAGTGAGAGATCATCTTATAATGCTACCGCCGTACTAAGCAAAATAGATGCATAAAAGATAAACATCACATGCAATCAAAATATGTGACATGATATGGCCATCATGATCTTCTGCTTTTGATCTCCATCTCCAAAGTACCGTCATGATCTCCATCGTCACCGGCATGACACCATGATCTCCATCATCTTGATCTCTATCAACGTGTTGTCACATGGTCGTCTCGCCAACTATTGCTATCGCATAGCGATAAAGTAAAGCAATTATATGGCGCTTGCATCTTATGCAATAAAGAGACAACCATAAGGCTCCTGCCAGTTGCCGATAACTTTAACAAAACATGATCATCTCATACAACAAATTATATCACATCATGTCTTGGCCATATCACATCACAACATGCCCTGCAAAAACAAGTTAGACATCCTCTACTTTGTTGTTGCAAGTTTTACGTGGCTGCTACGGGCTTAGCAAGAACCGTTCTTACCTACGCATCAAAAACCACAACGATTTTTCGTCAAGTGTGTTGTTTTAACCTTCAATAAGGACCGAGCGTAGTCACACTCGATTCAACTAAAGTTGGAGTAACAGACACCCACTAGCCACCTGTGTGGGAAGCACGGCGGTAGAAACACTCTCACGAATACGGTCATGTAATGTCGGTCTGGGCCGCTTCATCCAACAATACCGCCAAATCAAAGTATGACATGCTGGTAAGCTGTATGGCTATTATCGCCCACAACTCTTTGTGGTCTACTCGTGCATATAACATCTACGCATAGACCTGGCTCTGATACCACTGTTGGGGAACGCAGTAATTTCAAAACAAAATCCTACGAACACCCAAGATCTATCTAGGTGATGCATAGCAAGGAGTGGGAGAGTGTGTCCACGTACCCTCGTAGACCAAAAGCGGAAGCGTTATATCAACGCGGTTGATGTAGTAGTACGTCTTCATGATCCGACCGATCCTAGCACCGAACGTACGGCACCTCCGTGTTTAGCACACGTTCAGCTCGATGACGTCCCTCGTACTCTTGATCCAGTTGAGGCCGAGGGAGAGTTCTGTCAGCACGACGGCGTGGCGATGGTGATGATGAAGTTACCGGCGCAGGGCTTTGCCTAAGCACTACGACGATATGACAAATGTGTGTAACTGTGGAGGGGGGCAGCACACACGGCTAAAAGATCAACTTGTGTGTCTTGGGGTGCCCCCTTGGCCACGTATATAATGGAGGGAGGAGGAGGAGGCCGGCCTAGGAGGGGCGCGCCTATAGGGGGAGTCCAACTAGGATTCCCAATCCTAGTTGGAGTCCCCTTCCTTTTTCAAGAGGGGAGAGAGGGAAGGAGTAGGAGAGGAAGAAGGAAAGAGAGGGGGGCGCCGCCCCCTCCCTAGTCCAATTCGAACTTGCCATTGGGGGGCTGCCAACCCTTGAGGCCCTACTCTCCTTTCCCGTATGGCCCATTAAGCCCCACTACTTCCCCCGGCGAATTCCCGTAACTCTTCGGTACTCCAAAAAATACCCGAATCACTCGGAACCTTTCCGATGTCCGAATATAACCTTCTAATATATCGATCTTTACCTCTCGACCATTTCGAGACTCCTCTTCATGTCCGTGATCTCATCCGGGACTCCTAACAAACTTCGGTCATCAAATCACATAACTCATAATACAAATCGTCATCGAACGTTAAGCGTGCGGACCCTACGGGTTCGAGAACTATGTAGACATGACCAAGACTGATCTCCGGTCAATAACCAATAGCAGAACCTGGATGCTCATATTGGCTCCTACATATTCTACGAAAAATCTTTATCGGTCAAACCGCATAACAACATACGTTGTTCCCTTTGTCATCGGTATGTTACTTGCCTGAGATTCGATCGTCGGTATGACCATACCTAGTTCAATCTCGTTACCGGCAAGTCTCTTTACTCGTTCCGTAATGCATCATCCCGTAACTAACTCATTAGTCACATTGCTTGGAAGGCTTATAGTGATGTGCATTACCAAGAGGGCCCAGAGATACCTCTCCGATACACGGAGTGACAAATCCTAATCTCGATCTATGTCAACTCAACAAACACCATCGGAGACACCTGTAGAGCATCTTTATAATCACCCACTTACGTTGTGACGTTTGATAGCACACTAAGTGTTCCTCCGGTATTTGCGAGTTGCATAATCTCATAGTCAGAGGAACATGTATAAGTCATGAAGAAAGCAGTAGCAATGAAACTGTAACGATCATAATGCTAAGCTAACGAATGAGTCTTGTCCATCACATCATTCACTTAATGATGTGACCCCATTCATCAAATGACAACACATGTCTATGGTCAGAAAACTTAACCATCTTTGATTAACGAGCTAGTCTAGTAGAGGCATACTAGGGACACTTCGTTTTGTCTATGTATTCACACATGTACTAAGTTTCCGATTAATACAATTCTAGCATGAATAATAAACATTTATCATGAAATAAGGAAATAAATAATAATTTTATTATTGCCTCTAGGGCATATTTCCTTGAGATGCTTATATTTGCTATGAATTAATTGCATGTTAAACATGTTAAGCACTCATCGTTGGAGCAATCTAGGTTTTTGGTTTCACCTAATTTGACGGCTAAGATTAGTTGGATATGCCCTCTTTTTATATTGGTATATAGATATAGGCTAGTAAATGTGTACGTGCATGATATTAGACACTATATTACTTACACACAATTGTAGGATATTATTTGTGCATTCATGGTGAGATTAGTGTGAATATTTATATTTTCTATGGTATTAATTGCACATAAACATATTTGATGACCGAGATTAATAGGATCTGCCACTTTGGGTATGTGTGTGCGTCATGCTGCTATTCGTCGCGAATGCGGCAGATAGGAGCTCCGGAACATAGCTTCAAGCTAAGGCCACGAGACCAGGAGCGGAGGATACGACTATCTGCCGCCTATTGCGAGGCGTAAGGTCGCCTTGCCTACAGGGCGACGGTCGTGGGAGGACATGGCTCGTCCTGCTGAGATCACCTGAATTCCTTTTTTCGTTCTATTTATATCTTAAACTAAATGCATAGATCTAAAAACATAAATTTACTTAGCAAACTTTAAAAATAAAATTTTGAAAATGTTAACCTAGTATGCAAATTTTCTTAGTGCAGTTTAAAAAATGTTGATTTTTTTCAAAGAAAACATTCAGAACAACGAAAAAAATGTTTCCACATTTCAACGATTTTATGGAAAATTAAAAAAATGTGCTTACAATGTAAAAATTGTTTGCGTAAAGTAAACAAGGTTTCATGCCATTCGAAAAATGTATATCACATTTGTTCAAAATATTCCCGTGTACAAGAAAACTTCACGAAATTTGAGAAAATGTTAACAAATGTAGAAAAAAATGTTTGCGTAGGGTAAAATTATTTATTTCCATTAAAAATATGTATTGTGACATTTAATAAAATCGCCTATTTCCAAATAAAAGCCATGAAATTTCAAAAAAAATTACACAACGTAAAAAGATGTTTATTGACATTTTAAAATGTACAACTGTATTTGCAAATATGTTACCATGTATTAGAAAAGAGTGAAAACACATTAAAATGTACATCATGTATTGAAAAAGGTCCAAAGTGTGTAAAAATGTACATTGTGTACTCATAAATGTTGGGGAACTTAGTAATAATTCAAAATTTTCCTACGTGTCACCAAGATCAATCTAGGAGATGCTAGCACCGAGAAAGAAGGAGTGCATCTTCATACCCTTGAAGATCGCTAAGGGGAAGCTTTACAAGAACGCGGTTGATGGAGTCGTACTTCCGGCGATTCAAATCGCGGAAGATCCGATCTAGCACCGAACGGACGGTGCCTCCGCGTTCAGCACACGTACAGCCCGGGGACATCTCCTCCTTCTTGATCCAGCAAGGGAAGAGGAGAAGTTGAGGGAGAGCTCCGGCAGCACGATAGTGTGGTGGTGGAGCTTGTGGTTCTCCTGCAGGGCTTCGCCAAGCACTACGGAGGAGGAGGAGTTGGAGGAGGGAGGGGCTGCGCCAGGGGAAGGGTGTGCGGCTGCCCTCTCTCTCCCTCACTATATATAGGGGGAAGGGGGAGGAGGAGGCGCCCTAGGGTTTCCCTAGGGGAGGGGCGGAGGCCACACGGGAACCATAGATGGGTTTGGGCGCCCCCACCCCTAGGAAACTTGCCCCCCAAGCCGGGAGGGGTGGCTGCCCTAGGGGAGGCGCCCCCACCTCTTCAGGTTACATGAGATGGGGTGGGAGGGGCGCACAACCCCTTAGTGGGCTGATGTGCCCCCTCCCCTTGGCCCATAAAGCCCCCAACGCTTGCCGGGGCCTCCGAAACCCCTTTCGCACACGCTGGTCGTCACTCGGTACCCCCAGAACAATTCCGGACTCCAATACCCTTCGTCCAATATATCGATCTTCACCTCCGGTGTGACGCCCCCGATTCAATCGTACATTAATCATGCACGCAAAAGTGTACGATCAAGATCAGGGACTCACGGAAAGATATCACAACACAACTCTAAAAACATAAATAAGTCATACAAGCATCATAATACAAGCTAGGGGCCTCGAGGGCTCGAATACAAGTGCTCGATCATAGACGAGTCAGCGGAAGCAAAAATATCTGAGTACAGACATAAGTTAAACAAGTTTGCCTTAAGAAGGCCAGGACAAACTAGGATACAGATCGAAAGAGGCACAGGCCTCCTGCCTGGGATCCTCCTAAACTACTCCTGATCGTCGTCAGCGGCCTGCACGTAGTAGTAGGCACCTCCGGTGTAGTAGGAGTCGTCGTCGACGGTGGCGTCTGGCTCCTGGGCTCCAGCATCTGGTTGCGACAACCAACCAGGTAGAAGGGAAAGGGGGAAAAGAGGGAGAAAAGCAACCGTGAGTACTCATCCAAAGTACTCGCAAGCAAGGATCTACACTACATATGCATGGGTATATGTGTAAAGAGGCAATATCGGTGGACTGAACTGCAGAATGCCAGCATAAGAGGGGGATAGCTAGTCCTGTCGAAGGCTACGCTTCTGGTAGCCTCCATCTTGCAGCATGTAGAAGAGAGTAGATGGTAAGTTCACCAAGTAGCATCGCATAGCATAATCCTACCCGGTGATCCTCCCCTCGTCGCCCTGTGTGAGAGCGATCACCGGGTTATATCTGGCACTTGGAAGGGTGTGTTTTATTAATTATCCGGTTCTAGTTGTCATAAGGTCAAGGTACAACTCCGGGTCGCCTATTACCGTGGACACGGCTATTCGAATAGATCAACTTCCCTACAGGGGTGCACCACATTACCCGACACGCTCGATCCCTCTGGCCGGGCACACTTTCCTGGGTCATGTCCGGCCTCGGGAGATCAACACGTCGCAGCCCCACCTAGGCTCAACAGAGAGGTCAGCACGCCAGTCTAAATCCTATGCGCGCAGGGGTCTGGGCCCATCACCCATTGCACACCTGCACGGTGCGTACGCGGCCGGAAGCAGACCTAGCCCCCTTAATACAAGCGCGAGCTTACGGTCCAATGCGGCACGCGCCGCTCAGTCGCTGACGTCAAAAAGAGCTTCGGCTAATACCATGACGCCGGTTGCCCATATCTTGTCCCACGTGGCGGTTAGTGCGTATAAGGTCAACGACCCAACTCAGATCAAATATCAAGATCTCGTTAAGCATGTTATTATGAAGTAACCGCGAACGCCGACCAGGGCCAGGCCCACCTCTCTCCTAGGCAGTGTCAACCTGCCCTGTCGCTTCGCCACAAAGATCCACATGGAGGGCCGTCGGGAAGTATGTCCTTTCAGCCCCCAATCCGTGAATCAACCGCGGGTACTCAACGAGTCGACCCGACTTTAGTCACCACATGTATCATGTATAAAGTATGTAGTATATACCCGTGATCACCTCCCTAGTGATCACGGCCCGATAGTATAGCATGGCAGACGGACAAGAATGTAGGGCCACTGATGGAAAACTAGCATCCTATACTAAGTATTTAGGATTATAGGTAAAGGTAACAAAAATAGTGGCAAAGACATGCTATGCAGCAGAATAGGATTAATGGAAAGCAGTAACAAGCTATACTACATGCAAGCGGTATAGAGAAGAATAGGCGATATCTGGTGATCAAAGGGGGGCTTGCCTGGTTGCCCTGGCAAGAAGGAGGGGTCGTCAACACCGTAGTCGATCGGGGTACCAGCAGCCGCGTCAGTCTCGTAGTCTACCGGAGAGAAGAGGGGGAAGAAACAATGAATACAATGCAAACAGATGCATTTAGATGCATGACATAACAAGTAACGGTGCCAGGTGTGCCCTAACGCAGTAGGAGGTGGTACCGGCGAAGGGGGGAAACATCCGGGAAAGTACCCTCGGTGTTTCGCGTTTTCGGACAGGTGAACTAGAGGGGAAAAGTTGCGTGTTTGCTATGCTAGGGATGTGTGGCGGACGAACGGGCTGCGTATTTGGATTCGTCTCGTCGTTCCGAGCAACTTTCATGTACAACTATTCAGCATGATGTCAGGGTGATGTCAGCAGTCAACTAGTCAGTTGACCTAGTCAAACTGACGTGTGGGTCCCACCGTCATTGACTGCTTAAGTAATTAGCAAATAATTAGCATAACTAAACAAATTAATTAACATGATTAGGTTAGTTAATTTTAATTAGTTTAGCTAAACAGAATTAATTAAATAATTAATTAATAATCTATTTATTTTAACAATTATCTTTTATCATTTTTTAAACGTTCTGGGCTGGGGCCCCCAGGCAGTGGCCTAGAGGGGGCCTAGCAGGCGCTGGGGACGGGCATGCGGGTGTAGCCACAGCCCACCCGTTAGTGATGCGATACCGGGGCCATCGGCCGCGGGGGCAGGAGGGGGCTCGGCGAACGGCCGCGAGCAAGGAGGAGTCGGCGAGGCGCGGCGTGGCCGGTAGCGGCACGAGGCACAGCGGGGCAGCGGGAGCAGTGGGGCGCCGGGGCGGTGCGCGGATGGGCGCCGGCGCCGAAGGTGGTCGGAGAAGCACGGGGCCAGCGGAGTGGAGCGAGGCACGGGACAGCGGGTGCCACAGTGGGGCAGCGAGCGGCGGCAGTCGCAGCTGCCGGCAGCGCGTGGGCGGCACGGCCGCGGGATGGACGGGAGGAGCGCCGAGCGGCATTGGAGCGGGGCACAGACGGCGAGCAAGTGGGGGCTAGGCGAGCATACGGGGCGGAGGGAGCGTGAGGAGAGGGGGAGCTCACGGGGGGTCGTAGGGAACTGGCAGTGGGCTCGAGGAGGAGTTGAGGTCGCGTCCGGCGAGGAGGAGACGAGGACAACGGGGCGGCGTCACGGCGTCGGGGAGGCGGGCGCAGTCTGGTGGGGAGGAGGACGAGGATGCGGTGCAAGAGGTTGGGAACCGCGAGGAGGAGGCCGGGGGTGGCGGTGCTCGGCGCCGGTGGGCGGCGGCCTCTAGGGAGCGGCGGCTCTGATACCAACTTCTGACGCCCCCGATTCAATCATACACTAATCATTTACGCAAACGTGTACGATCAAGATCAGGGACTCACGGGAAGATATCACAACACAACTCTAAAAACATAAATAAGTCATACAAGCATCATAATACAAGCTAGGGGCCTCGAGTGCTCGAATACAAGTGCTCGATCATAGACGAGTCAGCGGAAGCAAAAATATCTGAGTACAGACATAAGTTAAACAAGTTTGCCTTAAGAAGGCTAGCACAATCTGGGATACAGATCGAAAGAGGCGTAGGCCTCCTGCCTGGGATCCTCCTAAACTACTCCTGATCGTCGTCAGCGGCCTGCACGTAGTAGTAGGCACCTCCGGTGTAGTAGGAGTCATCGTCGACGGTGGAGTCTGGCTCCTGGGCTCCAGCATCTGGTTGCGACAACCAACCAAGTAGAAGGAAAAGGGGTAAAAGAGGGAGAAAAGCAACCGTGAGTACTCATCCAAAGTACTCGCAAGCAAGGATCTACACTACATATGCATGGGTATATGTGTAAAGAGGCAATATCGGTTGACTGAACTGCAGAATGCCAGAATAAGAGGGGGATAGCTAGTCCTGTCGAAGACTACGCTTCTGGCAGCCTCCATCTTGCAGCATGTAGAAGAAAGTAGATGGTAAGTTCACCAAGTAGCATCGCATAGCATAATCCTACCCGGCGATCCTCCCCTCGTCGCCCTGTGTGAGAGCGATCACCGGGTTATATCTGGCACTTGGAAGGGTGTGTTTTATTAAGTATCCGAGTCTAGTTGTCATAAGGTCAAGGTACAACTCCGGGTCGCCTGTTACCGTGGACACGGCTATTTGAATAGATCAACTTCCCTGCAGGGGTGCACCCCATTACCCGACACGCTCGATCCCTCTGGCCGGGCACACTTTCCTGGGTCATGTCCGGCCTCGGGAGATCAACACGTCGCAGCCCCACCTAGGCTCAACAGAGAGGTCAGCACGCCGGTCTAAATCCTATGCGCGCAGGGGTCTGGGCCCATCGCCCATTGCACACCTGCACGTTGCGTACGCGGCCGGAAGCAGACCTAGCCCTCTTAATACAAGCGCGAGCTTACGGTCCAATGCGGCGCGCGCCGCTCAGTCGCTGACGTCAAAAAGAGCTTCGGCTGATACCACGACGCCGGTTGCCCATATCTTGTCCCACGTGGCGGTTAGTGCGTATAAGGTCAACGACCCAACTCAGATCAAATACCAAGATCTCGTTAAGCATGTTATTATGAAGTAACCGCGAACGCCGACGAGGGCCAGGCCCACCTTTCTCCTAGGCAGTGTCAACCTGCCCTGTCGCTTCGCCACAAAGATCCACACGGAGGGCCGTCGGGAAAGTATGTCCTTTCAGCCCCCAATCCGTGAATCAACCGCGGGTACTCAACGAGTCGACCCGACTTTAGTCACCACATGTATCATGTATAAAGTATGTAGTATATACCCGTGATCACCTCCCTAGTGATCACGGCCCGATAGTATAGCATGGCAGACGGACAAGAATGTAGGGCCACTGATGGAAAACTAGCATCCTATACTAAGTATTTAGGATTGCAGGTAAAGGTAACAACAGTAGTGGCAAAGACAGGCTATGCAGCAGAATATGATTAACGGAAAGCAGTAACATGCTATACTACTCTAATGCAAGCAGTATAGAGAAGAATAGGCGATATCTGGTGATCAAAGGGGGGGGCTTGCCTGGTTGCCCTGGCAAGAAGGAGGGGTCGTCAACACCGTAGTCGATCGGGGTACCAGCAGCAGCGTCAGTCTCGTGGTCTACCGGAGAGAAGAGGGGGAAGAAACAATCAATACAATGCAAACAGATGCATATCGATGCATGACATAACAAGTAACGGTGCCAGGTGTGCCCTAACGCAGTAGGAGGTGGTACCGGCGAAGGAGGGAAACATCCGGGAAAGTATCCCCGGTGTTTCGTGTTTTCGGACAGATGAACCGGAGGGGAAAAGTTGCGCGTTCGCTATGCTAGTGATGTGTGGCGGATGAACGGGCTGCGTTTTCAGATTCGTCTCGTCGTTTCGAGCAACTTTCATTACAAAGTTTTTCCATCCGAGTTACGGATTATTTTATATTATTTTTTAAAGATTTAATCAATTTTTAAATTAACAGAATGAATTTAATTAGAAAATGTAATTATGACGTCAGCATGATGTCAGGGTGATGTCAGGAGTCAACTAGTCAGTTGACCTAGTCAAACTGACCTGTGGGTCCCACCGTCATTGACTGCTTAAGTAATTAGCAATTAATTAGCCTAACTAAACAGATTAATTAACAGGATTAGGTTAGTTAATTTTAATTAGTTTAGCTAAACAGAATTAATTAAAGAATTAATTAATAATTTATTTATTTTAACAATTATCTTTCATCATTTTTTAAACGTTCTGGGCTGGGGCCCCCAGTCAGTGGCCTAGAGGGGGCCTAGCGGGCGCTGGTGACGGGCATGCGGGCGTAGCCACAACCCGCCCGTTAGCGATGCGAGACCGGGGCCATCGGCCGCGGGGGCAGGAGGGGGCTCGGCGAACGGCGGCGAGCAAGGAGGGGCCGGCGAGGCGCGGCGGGGCAACGGGAGCAGTGGGGCGCCGGGGCGGTGCGCGGATGGGCGCCGGCGCCGAAGGTGGCCGGAGAAGCACGGGGCCAGCGTAGTGGAGCGAGGCGCGGGACAACGCGTGCCACAGTGGGGCAGCGAGCGGCGGCAGTCGCAGCTACCGGCAGCGCGTGGGCGGCACGGCCGCGGGATGGACGGGAGGAGCGCCGAGCGGCGTTGGAGCGGGGCACAGACGACGAGCATGTGGAGGCTAGGCGAGCATACAGGGCGGAGGGAGCATGAGGAGAGGGGGAGCTCACGCGGGGTCGTAGGGAACTGGCAGTGGGCTCGAGGAGGAGTCGAGGTCGCGTCCGGCGAGGAGGAGACGAGGACGATGGGGCGGCGTCGCGGCGTCGGGGAGGCGGGCGCAGTCCGATGGGGAGGAGGACGAGGATGCGGTGCAGGAGGTTGGGAACTGCGAGGAGGAGGCCGGGGGTGGCGGTGCTCGGCGCCGGTGGGCGGCGGCCTCTAGGGAGCGGCGGCTCGGGTGCCGGGCGTGCGCTCCACTGAGCGTGCGTGCGTGCGTGTGGCGGCGCGGGTGAGGGGACGAGGGAAACGACGGGGGATCGAGTGAGTGGGTGGATCGGGTTAGGGTTAGGTGGGTGAGGCCATATAGGCCGGGTGGCCGGCTGGGCAGTTTGGCTGGGCCGCTTGGCCATCTAGGCCAACGCCCAGCGGGGAGGGGGGCTTCTTCTTTTCCTTTTTTTGTTTGTTTTGTTTTCTTGTACTTTTATTTATTTTATTTCTTTTCTGTTTTAGCTTAGTTTCAATAAAATACAAAAGTGGCACCTAAAATAGTGTTACAATTTATGCCACTGCCACAAACAGTTTAGCACTGAAATAAAATAGTTTTGGAATTGTTTATTATTTTAAAAGCATTTGAATAACTGTTTTGCCACTATCTATTTATTATAGTGCATTTAACTACTTTATAACAGTGTGTCTTCTCCACCAATATTTATTATGAATTACTTGCTACATTTGGAATATTTTAGTTTTGACTTTTGAAAACTTTTCTAGTTTGACTTTATTTCAAATTTGAATTTGAACGAGTTTTGAATCATTGCGAGATTATAAATAGTAATCATGGTGACGTGGCAACATTAGTAGAGGGTTACTGTAGCTTTATTATCCGGGCGTCACATCCGGACCATTCCAGAACTCCTCGTGACATCCGGGATCTCATCCGGGACTCCGAACAACCTTCGGTAACCACATACTATTCCCATTACAACTATAGCGTCACCGAACCTTAAGTGTGTAGACCCTACGGGTTCGGGAACCATGCAGACATGACTGAGACACCTCTCCGGCCAATAACCAATAGCGGGATCTAGATACCCATATTGACTCCCACATGTTCCACGATGATCTCATCGGATTAACCACGATATCGGAGATTCAATCAATCCCGTATACAATTCCCTTTGTCTATCGGTATGTTACTTGCCCGAGATTCGATCGTCGGTATCCCTATACCTTCTTCAATCTCGTTACCGGCAAGTCTCTTTACTCGTTCCGTAACACATGATCCCGTGACTAACTCCCTAGTCATATTGAGCTCATTATGATGATGCATTACCGAGTGGGCCCAGAGATACCTCTCCGTCATACGGAGTGACAAATCCCAGTCTTGATTCGTGCCAACTCAACAGACACTTTCAGAGATACCCGTAGTGCACCTTTATAGCCACCCAGTTACGTTGTGACAATTGATACACCCAAAGCATTCCTACGTTATCCGGGAGTTGCAAAATCTCATGGTCTAAGTAAATGATACTTGACTTTAGAAAAGCTCTAGCAAACGAACTACACGATCTTGTGCTATGTTTAGGATTGGGTCTTGTCCATCACATCATTGTCCTAATGATGTGATTCCGTTATCAACGACATCCAATGTCCATGGTCAGAAAACCACAACCATCTATTGATCAACGAGCTACTAAACTAGAGGCCTACTAGGGACATGTTGTGGTCTATGTATTCACACATGTATTACGGATTCTGATTAATACAATTATAGCATGAACAATAGACAATTATCATGAACAAGGAAATATATTAATAACTATTTTATTATTGCCGTAGGGCATATTTCCAACAATAAAAAGTAGGCATGTGTTACAAACCTAAACCGATCAAAACCGACGAAAGAAAAAAAGCAAAGAAAACCAAGAAAGAAACAAAAAAACACAAAAATACAACGAAGGAAAAAAGCAAGTGAAAAAAAAGAAAAAGAAAATACTCCCTCCGTCCCAAAATAAGTGTCTCAACCTTAATACAACTTTGTACTAAAATTAGTACAAAATTAAGACACTTATTTTGAGACGGAGGGAGTATAACACAAGAAAAAAGAATAAATGTAAAAAATAGGGGGAAAAAAGAAGACCCCCCCCCCCCCCCCCCCCCCTCCCGTAGCGAGCGACCTAACCTAAGCGAAGCACGAGCGGCAGATAGCGAGTGCACCGATGGGCTGGCCTAATTCCTTATAAGAATTAATACGGGCAAGACATAGCCCTTGCGGGGCAGAATACCTACGTTTACATATATTCACTGCGGGGTACTTCTCCTGTAAAAAAATATAAAAGCGTTAGATCACTATACAGGGGAAGTATAGTACCCGTCCGAAAGTTAAAAAAACATAGTACCTGTTCGATGTATACTCGATCGGTAGAGGCTAGCCCCTGCTTGCAATGGGTAGAGTATGAGTAGGTACAACTTCTTTCTGCCCAAACCCATACCCATAGAAACCTTCTATACCCACCCATTTAATTACCCATGGGCATAAATTGGCACTCATGCCCATACCCATCGAGCACCCTCTACCCAATGGGTATCGAATGGGTACAATGTAGAACATTAAATTAGTAAAAGGTAGAGAAATGATTTTAAAATTCAAGTGATGATAGATGAGCAATATAGCACCGATGCGGCCTCCTGCGATGGGTTGCCATTGGAGGCATCAAGGGATTATGTGCAACGGTTGGTGGAAGCCCAACGTAGTGGGAGGCAGCGGTGGGAATTGGGGATTGCTAGATCGAGAGCTGGTCATGAGTTTGGTGTGGGATGAGTCCAGATTTCATCGTTTCGAGGAGTCACATAGGACTTAGGAGGAGAGGCGAGCAGGTGATCGCGGGCCTATGAGCTATTCTCAGTCTAGAGAATATGAGATTTAGGATTAGGCCATGTGAGTAGGATGTTGACCCCACATGTCATATGAGTTATTTTCATCTATTTTCCTTTTCTGGATATCCATTGAGTTACCATGGATGCAATTTCATATCTATGCTATTTTATGGGTATGGATACCCATTACCGGTGGATATAAAATGTCTTTAAGTCTTATCCGTGCTCATTATTTTCAGGTAGGGTACCCGCGGGTACCCCACGCGTCTGCCACTTCAAAGGTGAAAATTGGTAATTATCAACTGAGGTAAGTTTTTATTTGGAAAATGCCATCGTGGTTAGCTTTATTTTATCTCAAATAATGGAAAATCAATCAAAATAAGGCCAACTTCACCGCACGACCTCAAACGGACGTCCGCTTTGCCCGAATTCGGTCCGTTTGGTGTGGCAATGGGTGGCAAAACGGACATGCATGTCCGGGTTCAGTTGGAGGCGCCCAACGCGCCGACCGATCCCAAAACGTCCGCCTCGGCCGCGCGCCTCACCCGCCACGCCACACCCGCGCTCTCGCTCCGCCGGTGCAGCTGCTGGTGCCGCCGTCGCCGAGCTCGCCCTCGCGCCCCGTCCGCCGACACCTGCCGCCGCGCCGCTCGCCGCGCCGTCCGCGCCCGCGCCGCCTCGCCCCGTGCATGCCCGCGCGCACGTCCCGCCCCGCACGCCGCGCGCCCGCGCGCCGTGCCGCTCCCCGCCCCCCGTCCGCGCCCGCGCCGCCTCGCCCCATGCACGCCCGCGCCCGCGCCGCCTCGCCCCGTCCGCGCCGCGCGCCCGCACGCACGCCCGGGCGCCGCGCTGCGCCCAGCCCCGTGCACGCCCCGTCCCCCCCCCCCCCCCCCCCCCCCGCGCGCTTGGCGCCCCGCCCTGCCGCGCGCACGCCCGGGTGCCGCGCCCCGCCCAGCCCGCTCGCCACGCGCCCCACCTCGCCCGCCTCTCCCTTGCGCGCCCAGGGCTGCTCCAACGCGGGCTAGCCGCTCTCCCGCGCCCGCGCTCCGCGGCACGACGCGCGCGCCCACGGCTGCAGCACGTCTCGCCGGTGGTGTGCACAGGCATGGGAGGAGCAGAAGAGAGAGAGGATGGTGCGTGGGCATGGTGGGCCACGTGAGAGAGAAGAGGAGAGAGGATGACAGGCGGGCCAGGGTCACAAGCAAAAGGGAAACAGCCGGACGAGGATGAGCGAGAGAGTGTCCGCTTGTGTCCATTTCAGACGCAAACCCAGACCACCTTTGCTCCGGGATGGGTCGAGACGGACCAGAAACAGACTCTTTTTAGGATGAGGTCGCGCGTTGGGACGTCTGATTTGTTTGTTTTACCTCAATAGATAGATCCGGCCAATTTGGGATCGTGCAGTGGAGTTGCCCTAAGGCTACGGATAAAAGTGGGAGGATTGTCCGTCCATAGAACCGGAGGATCAACCCTAGCCCTTCTATAGCAAGCTCATGAGCCACGTCGATTCGATTCACGCGCACAATGCTCAAAATTAATGATCACTTCTTTTAGTTGGAGTAGAGATCGGTTTTGTCTCCGAGTCAGGGTTCGAGTCGAGGTACCACCTCCTGCAGTCCGTACCGTATCCAAGGCCATCGTGTTCCGGCCGTGTGCATACATAAATACTAGCAACCAGCTACCTTGCAGTTGCATCTCCAACTCCCTCAACTCGTTGCCTCACTGGCGATCGAACCTGCGTGCACCAGCGCGCACGCCATGGCGCCTTCCGCGAGAAGACTTCGCCAGAAAGAGGCTGCCTGGCCCCGCTCCATGGCGCGGTACGAGCAGCGGGAGAAGCTGGGCGCCGGCATCAACGGGGAAGTGTTCAAGGCGTGGGACACCCAGGACAAGCTGATCGTCGCCATCAAGCGGCTCAGCGGGAGCGGCAACGACGGCTTAATTATTTCCGGCATACCGGAGGTTGCGCGCGAGAGCATGTGCCTGAGCGCGTGCCGCGGCATCCCCTCGATCGTGCAGCACCGCCGGACCTACGCTGACGCATACCAATCCGAGAACGGCGACTCCTTCATCGTGATGGACTACGTGGGGCGCCTCAACCTGCGCGGCTACATGCAGCGCCGGGTCACTCGTCGTCGGCGGTTCTCTGAAGCCGAGGTGCGCCGGATCATGAAGCAGCTCCTGGAGGGGGCGAAGGCCATGCACGGCCAGGGCGTCCTGCACCTGGACATCAAACCGGAGAACGTGCTCCTCGACGACGGCACAGAGGACAGGAAGGAGAGGCCCAAGAAGGGGGCCATCGAAGCCGATGTTCGCGGCGAGGTCAAGGGCGACCGCGTAGTCTACAAGATCGGCGGTTTCGGCATGTCCCAGAAGAAAGGGCCGGGCAAGAGCCTGCCGGAGGTGACTATTCTGACGCCGTACAGCGCACCGGAGCTCCTGCTGCACTCCCGCGAATACGACGATCGCGTGGACACGTGGGGGCTCGGATGCATAATGGCCGACCTCCTCTCGGGCACGGGCGCCTCCATGTTCGACGGCGAGTCGGACATAGAGATCATGGCTAAAGTGTTTGGCATCGTCGGCACGGAGGGGATCAAGGATTGGTCTGGATACTCGGGGCTAGCGGCAGACCGGAAGTCGAAGCTGCCGGGTGACGGAGGCATCAGCCGCCTTCGGCACAAGTTTCCCAGTCGCAAGTTGTCGTCGGCCGGGTTCGAGGTGCTCAGCGGGCTGCTGGAGAGCAACCCGGAGAAGCGGCTTACAGCAGCGGAGGCGCTTCAGAAGCCTTGGTTCGGCAAACAACGACGTGGCTTTGGTAGTTTCTTCAAGTCGTGCATGGTTGGAGTCCTACCCGAGATATAAAATTAATTTTGGTCACTCCACATGCTTTGTCTTTTCTTTTTCTTGTGCTACGCGTTCTTCTGCAAAAATGTATTTTACCTCAGAATCGTTGTTCTTCTTTTACCTCAGAATCTGAACCAAATTCGCTAAAACTGACGCTGCATGTTACCGATGAAAGCCTTGCGCACGGAACAGAGAAAATCCGGAGGAACCATTTTCAGCACATAAGAGCATCTCTAGTGGCTTCTTAATTTGGTAGTCTATACATTCACATACACAATGGTGTAAAATTATTTCATTTTAGACAACCTCAGTTTTTCAGCGGATTGTCTAAATTTGGTAGTCTATATCTTTAAGGAGGCGGACGAAGAGCACATGGAGGCACACCTCCCTATAATCTGAACCACAATAGATGTCCATTGAGATGCGGATTGAAATCCTTTTTAGTTTCCCTACTGAACCAATACAGTTGTCATGTGAGTATTAAAACTAAGCAACTAGCCTTACTCCTAGAACTAGCTAAAATATAAATGGAGTTAACACAAGCCTAGTAGAAAGTGTTCAAACCCTAACATGCTTCAAAAGACAGGCAAACAGAAGAGGAATAGCAATCAGGTGGTCATCAAACCCTTTGTAGAAACTTCAAAAGATTATGTCCCTACTCATGAAAGAAAGAGAAATATATTCTCAGAAAACAGAGGGATTGGGAGGACTGGAGAGCAGCCAAACCAGAGGATCTTCTCATTGTTGCATCACCGACATCCACTTGAGCCACATCTCGATGGAATCGTCCACGCCGTATTCTTCCAGCGCACCACCTCTTCGTTGTGGTTGTCGTCAGGCCTAGCTCCTCATCTTGAAGCACAAACATGCTTGGGTCTATGCCAATACCTTGCGACTTGAAATTATTTGAAACCAACAGCATTATGGTTAGATAAAATGCATCTAAGAATATGGATTGACAGCTCGAGTATCACTCGGCAGTCCACATAATAAATATACACGGCAGTCCACCAGATGATTTGCACTTCACTGCAATTGAATCGACAAAGACCTTTATCTCTTAATCCTGTACTCAACTCGATGCCATCTCTTTGGAACTTTGTTTGAGCAAACACAGCTATCCTTTGGTCAACCTATATTATAGAAATAGATATATCATCTCACCGTAAACAAGGAGAAAAGAGAAGATCTACTGACACTACAACAAAAGGCATGGATACTGAAACAGTACGCTAAATCTCAATGTCAAACCAACAAAACATATCATTGTCCAGGAGAATGTAAATATTACTATGTCAACGAAACGAAGCTAGATGCTCAGTTTGTGAATAATTATGAAGATAGCATCATAATTATTAAAAATACACATAAGAAATGATGATGTACCACTTTGAGAAAATGGAAGTTAGAGAGATAAATGACAGTTCATGAGGCAACTTCTTGATTCCCTCCAAACCCACCACTACTGTGATCAACGAAAAGTCATTTTCATCACTAATTCCATCAAAAAAAATTGAGGCCATTATTCAATAGCGCAAAAGCGTAGTTCCTGATGGATAACTAAAAAACACTGTTCCTCCTATACTACAAAATTCAGAAAGGAAAAAGATAAATAATATTCGGTATATCATCGTAGTCGTATACCAACAAGAGTCGCATCACACAGCCACGCAAGATTTATTTGTTCTTTTCACTTGCTTTGGCTTTTAGTGGAAATAAACCAAACATATGTTGTCAAACAAACTGCCAATATCGCCACAATGTCTGATGGCCATGTCGATCACATCCTAGATTATTTTCTTCCTATTTTCTTTCACTGTTTTATGTGGTAGCTCAATCGGTTCCTTGGTTTGTTCAGTTCAGATAAGTATGCCAGATGATTATCATGAAAAAGGTAGAGTCGTCTAGGTTCCCACCTTTATATTTCAGTACAGTGTCAGCTATTTTTTTACTGCTAATTAAGTGTTTAACTATCATTACTTTCTTCTATATTAAGTTACACGTGCATTTTACATAGCATTTATCTTCCGAGAGATCTCTTCAGCTCGAGCAAGCATAACCAAGGTTGTGTGTATCACTTCTTATTAGATGTGAAGCTACTTCCTGTTGGGGGGTCACGCTGATAAGGTAAACATGCGTGTTCATACTAATTACGCCAACTTGTAAGCTCTGTCAGTGTAGAGGTAGCTTAGGATTTTTATAGTTTTATTGGGATTCAGGAACTGAACATAAGAAGTAGGTAAACTGTCACATTGTAGTGTCGCAAAGAAATGTCCTTCTAACCTGAAAGCCCTTGCAATTGTGAAAACATAATGAACAAAAATCTCTTCACTCGCTTAGCCCCAATTTAAAACCACAGTTGGAACTTCAAGAAACACAATTGCATGCCTTTGACAGGATTACTGCGCACTAGTGCAAATCCAGAACGCTACATTTAAATAATCCTAACCAATAGAGCTACTCCAAACAGCAACTAACAGGGGGAGATGGATAGAGGCACAGGGAAGATTAGAGGGGCGAGAGCACCTTGGTCGGGGCCGTCGTGCTTGTCGTCCGTGCGTGGAGCAGGCCGTGGCTATCACGTGCGATTGCAAGCGCGATGCAGGACGAGCTAGAGGTCGTGCTTGGTTGCAGCCAGCTCGAGGCCTTGACGACGACGAACTGCGTGATGAAACCGACCACATCAGAAAGGAAAGCAAACCAGACCTCCATGAGTAACAACAACGCAACATCCAAATCGAATCGAATCGAACCAAGGGGAGAAAAGAGGGTCCAGGACCTTGTTGACAGTCACGGTATTAACGTGGAGGGAACAGCCGCGTCGTCATCAGCCGATCAACCATCTTTCTTTCATGGATTTCTTCTTACTCTTCCATTTCCTATGAGCATCACATCACGGATGAGAAAAGGGAATCAGGAAACAGGCACAAAGATGAACAAGATTAGGCTGCAAAACCTACTGTAACAGGAAGGGTGGCACTAGTAAAAACACAGGTGCAGAAAACTCATATGTTGAGCATTTATATTATCATTGCTCCTCGTAGCAACTTGAGCCTCCACCTCATATTATTGCTCCAACTTATTCGGAAGAGCAATCAATAACCGGCCAAGAATGAACGTCATCCCCATATTTTGGTTCCTTCATTGCATTGAGACAAATTATCAGAACAAACAATTAATTAACCTAGGCATTGTGAATTCTCACCATCAAAAAACAAGTTTGATGATAAACAATGACTGAGAGAAATTTATGGCATGTACTTCCTTTAGCATTGTCATTAAAACAGAACATGGTCCCACTAAAAATCCATTGGCTCCAACGTTTTCCCTTCTTCCTCACCAGAACATGAACGAGAAAGCACAAGGATCAATGCTCACAAATTTGGACATGTAGGGCTGGCTGCCATGGAGCGCTGGAGGCATGGCAGCGGCATGGTCGGCTGCTTGATGGTAGCACTGAAGAAGACGTGGCAGTGGTCGTGCTTGCTAGCATGGCAGGCAACCAAGGGGCAAGGGCTCGAACGAACAAATCGGCGGAAGAGCCGCCTCGCACGACCTCCAACTCCGCCGCCTGTCCAGCCTGTCAAGCGACGATCGAGCAACCTCCAGTATCTCCCTGCCTGAAGCCGCTGTCTGCACTACCACCTCCCACATCAATCCGGTGGAGATAGCGATCTCTTGCTCTCTCAATGTCGAAGAAGGATTAGTAGGATGATTAATTAGGTGGTTCTTGACATAAGAAGGTGTTGCCTCTTAAGTACAGATATCTCACAGGACCTTGATACTCATAACTCACAAATCAAATTACCCTTCATTTGGTGTGTTGCCCAATCAGAAACCCATAATAAAATAGGAAAAGCTCTACACCAACAGACAAAACATTGTGATATGGGACAAAATTCCAACTTACCCTGCAACCAATCAACCAATCACAAAAAAGAAGAAGACAGAAGAAAGAAAAGGATCCTCACCTCATAGTCGCAATCGACCAACTGCAACACCTCAATCTTTCTAGTCAGTTGGTAGTTGGTTCCCTCCAACGCCTTAGACGCGCTGAATGAGCAGGCAAGAACCCTACAAAATCAACAAGTTCAGGACGGGGCAAAACGACAAAAGAATGAGAGGAACCACCACACCTCTGCAACTCACCGCCTTGAGCTAGGGCCTCCATCAGAACCTCGATGCCATCCCTTTCCCCCCTCCTCAGAAACCATCATGGCGGCCTGGTGGAACGTGAAGACGAGAAGGTTTGGGGGAGAAGTGGATCTGAGGAGGACACCTTGTTTGGTGTCCGACGCCGGAGGAGCAGGGATGGGCGGCGGCGGCGGTACCAACCCTAGCTACGCAGTGGGGTTTGCTTCGTGAGGAAGGAAGACGAGCAGAACGTGTCCAGGTAACGAGCACCCTTTTCTTTTTTTTTCTCCCAGCGCCCTTTTCTCTTTTTTCCTTTTCTCCCATCGACACAGTGGCCCTGATGACCTGTCTATCGTGAGAGAGCGCCATTGTGGCGGCTGTTAATGGGTTTAATGATACACACATAGCGGACAAATGGGGGGCCAAATCAGAGATGCTCTAAAGATTGACTATCCAAGTTCATATCTTTGCGATTGTGCAACGAATGAATATTTATGCTCCAATGTTAAAGCACTTGCGGTAAAATTTACATGAAAGAAAACTTTTTATGTACAATAAATTCTATCAGCTTTGGCGGTTCGATTAAGCAAGTACTATCTCTGTAAACTAATATAAAATCATTTAGATAACTATAGAGGGAGTATCTACCTCCTATTGCTGCAATAGTGTTAATTAAATTAAATGTGAGGGGTGTACCAAGGCCTCTTAAAAACTTGTGGTGCTCTTTGATTGGGCCTGGTTGGTGAGCAAAATAGAGCATTCCTTAATGGGAAAAGCTTCTAAGAGCGACTCCAACGCGCCGACCTATTTTGTCTGCGTGTGTTCGTTTGGGTCGAAACGGACACAAAAGTCGGTCCAACGCGCCGACTCGAACGGATGGGCGTCCTTTTTTGTCTGCCGGGCGATCGATTTCAGATCCAAATTTGGGCCCCATTTGCGTCGGCGCGGATGCGAGGCGGACACCCGCGACAGCCGACTACTCCTCCCCCTAACCCGTCACTCGGTGACACATATGCCATTCTCTTCCTCCCATCGACAACCAGCACAACCGGCCACTCACACCCCCTCCCCCTCCGCCGCCCAGTTCTGGTGCCCAGGCCAGCCTTCCACAACCTAAATACCTACCCCGCCCGTAGCACGCCACCTTCAAACGTCGTCGCCACCACCGCCTCACCGCACCGCCGCTGCAACTTCCCCAACGTCGCAGCCCGCACCACCTCACCCCCCGCGCCATGGCCCCGCCTGAAGTGAACATAAGCGCGCGACGTCGCTTTTCTGACGCCGCCATGCTTGCGGGACGTCGACAGGGCCTTCACGGGCCAGCATCTTCGACGATGCCCGTAAGCTATTCGATGGTTTGCCCGCAAGGTACGAATGGACTCCGCTGATGAGTACTTTTTCCACAATTTCATTTACATCTCAAATGATTCTTCATCCGACGATGAGGAGCTTGTGTCTGCTGTGTTGGGCGTCCATGACTACCTTAGTAGGCAGCGGCCGTTGTTCCGGGGCTCGATCCCGGGGCACACTCCGGCTTGAATCGCAACCGAGAGAACTGCTTGTGTGATCAGGCGCAATATGATCATAGAGGATGAACGCCCGAAACGTATCTATGACCAAGGATTTAAGTTTCAGGGTGACAATGTTGTTCCTGAGCATGGAGGAGCTGCAACGTTTGCACAGTTCACCGAAGTTCATCATCAAATGCGTGACTGGGAAACTTATATTCAGCTGCAAAATGATTTGGTTGAGCATATGTGGGCTCACGTGACAACCAATAGATGTATCTTTTTTTAAATGTATTTGAGATATTTTAATTTTTATTTGGCTTGTAAACTATGGCATATTTGTTTGGTTTGTGAAACTATATAAGATCTTTGTATTTTGTTTGAATTATGTAAACTAGGGTCAAATTTCCATATGTTTGAGAAAATTACGGCAGGCCGGCCACGAAGACGAAAATGTGCCCGCACATTGGGTGCACGGCCGACCCAAACGCAAAAGGGGGCGGACGACGAGCGGGCGGCCGACCCAAACGGACAAAACGTGCGTCAGTTTGGGTCGGCGCGTTGGAGTTGCTCTAATCACCAGGTGGATTGCAGCTCCCGTGTCCGCCACCTTCCATGCACGCCACGTGCCCCACGGACCACCACCACTGGATTTGCAACTGGCCGGTTGTTGCAATCTTACCACCCAATAATGGGTCAGTTGCAGACCGAGGAAGACGAAGGCGAGACAGTGACATCCAAACCTCTGCAGCACCGAACAAGAAACGTGTGATGGTGACGGGGTAAGGTCTGGCGGGCAAGGGCAGACACTAAAAATTGCGGACTGCGCTGGCGATTCCATGGCGATTCGCCCGGTGCAGCGTCTCCCCCTCCACCGCCCCCGTCCTCCCCGTCGGCTGCCCCTCCACCCCGCCCCACTGGCCGCGCTTCCGCCGCTTGCCTCCTCGCCGTGTCCTCCGTCCCCCTCTCCCTTGCGCGGGTCGTTTGGGCCAAAATTGCGGAGGCTGACGACCTCGAGGCGGGCCGTCCGGTGGTGTGCCGCGACTGCGTCCCCCTGCTCCTGCTCATGCCCGGCGGCTGGACATTGCCGGTGGCTCTACTCCCAGGGGTGGGAGTTCAGCCGCCCGCTCGTTCGTGATAATCCACAGTATAGGGGATCGTTTGTAGCCTTTTTCGATAAATAAGAGTGTCAAACCCAGCGAGGAGCTAAAGGTAGAACAAATATTCCCTCAAGTTCTATCAACCACCGATACAACTCTACGCACACTTGACGTCTGCTTTACCGAAAACAAATATGAAACTAGCTTGTAGGAGTGATGCTAGAACTACTTTGCAAGAATAAAACTAGAAGTACTTTGCAAGATAATAAAAGTTAGGTGTTTAGTAAAAGGGTTTGTGTCAACAAGAAATTTATTTGTCCCTAGGCAATCGATAACAAGTACCGGTAATCATTCTTGCAATTTTATATGAGGGAGAGGCATGAGCTAACATACTTTCTCTACTTGGATAATATGGACTTATGATTGAACCCCTAGCAAGCATCCGCAACTACTAAAGATCATTAAGGTCGTGAAACCCAACCGTAGCATTAAGTATCAAGTTCTCTTTACTCCCATACGCCATAACCCGCTTATCTGCGTTTGGGCTGCTGTCATCCCCCGCAACACTGAGAATAAGCAAACTATGAACATATTGCAACACCCTACAGCGGGGGCCCCTCACGTTGGCGTGAGACGGAGGGAACCGTAGGACAGCACCATAAATAAAATATACAATCATCCTAACCAAGATCGCGATTAACCCACAGGACAAAACGGATCTACTCAAACATCGTAGGATAACCATAGATAATTGGGAAATAATATATGAAGTTCAGCACCATGTTTAAGTAGAGATTACAGCAGGGAGAAGGGGTGTTACACTGCTGCAAAGAGGGGGAGAAAGTTGGTGTTGACGGTAGCAAGATTTTTGATGTAGATCGCCGTCACGATCCAAGCCCCGGCAGCGTTCCGGCGCCACCGGGAGAGAGGGGGAGAGAGCCCCCCCTTTTTCTTCTTCCTTGACCCCCCCCCCCCTAGATGGGAGGAGGGTTCCCCCTCTGGTCCATGGTCTCCATGGTGGCGGAGGGGCGGGAGCCCCTCCGAGATGGGACCTCCCTCTCTGTTCTCTTCTGTTTCGCGTTCCCCTGATCTGGCCGAAAACCGTTTCTTATATTCCGGGAGATCCCTAACTCCGATTGCGCTGAGATTTTAACATGATTTGTTTCCGGATATAAGCTTCTTTGCGCCCGAAGTAGAGCTCCAACCGACGTTCGAGGAGGGCACAACCCACCACCACGCGCCAGGGGCCTATGGCGCGCCCTGGTGTCTTGTGGGCTGTGTGGGCCTCCGTTTGCGGTGATTCCAACTCCCAAAAATGACATATACTCCAAAATAATTCTCCGTGAAATTTTATTGCATTTGGACTTCGTTTGATATGGATACTCCGCGATACAAAAAACATGCAGAAAACAGGAACTGACACTGGGCTCTAGATCAATAGGTTAGTCCAATAAAACATATAAAAAGTTGCCAAAAACATGTGAAAGTTTTATAATATTGGCATGAAACAATCAAAATTTATAGATACGACGGAGACATATCAACATCCCCAGGCTTAATACCCGCTCGTCCTCGAGTAGGTAAATGATTAAAAAGAAGATAATTTTTGATGTGGAATGCTACCTAACATAAACTTGATCATATATCTAGTCATGGCATGAATATTAAGACATAAGTGATTCAAAGCAATAGTCTATAATTTGACATAAAGACATCAATACTCAGGCATCCCAATAAACAATCATGTCTTTCAAAATATCAATGCTGAAGAAAGTTATCCCTACAATATCATATAGTCTTGTCATTCTCTGTCTTCTTAAAACAAAGTATTTATCATGCACAACCCCGATGACAAGCCGAGCAATTGGTTCATACTTTTTAGCGCACTTCAGCTTTTTCATCCCTCACGCAATACATGAGCGCAAGCCATGGATATAGCACTACGGGTGGAATAGAGTATGATGATAGGATTAAATATAAAGAAGGCAAAAAGTAAGAAAGTCTCATACCGATGCGGCTAACCAACGGGCTATGGAGATGCCCATCAATCGATATCAATGCAAGGAGTAGGGATTGCCATGCAACGGATGCACTAAGAGCTATAATTGTATGAAAGCTCAATATGAAAACTAAGTGGGTGTGCATCTAATCCTATAATGATAATTCCCACTAGTATATGAAAGTGACAACATAGGAGACTCCCCATATGAAAAACATGGTGCTACTTTGAAGCACAAGTGTGGTAAAGGATACAAACAATGCCCCTTCTCTCTTTGTTTATTTATTTTCTTCTTTATTTTTCTTTCTTTCTTTATCTTTTACCCTTTTCTCTTTTTTTCTTTTTCTTTTTCTCTCATTGTCCGGAGTCTCATCCCGACTTGTGGGGGAATCATAGTCTCCATCATCCTTTCCTCACTGGGGCACTCCTCTAAAAATGAATAATGATGATCATCACACTTCTATTTACTTATAACTCAAAAGAAATAAAAATTACAACTCGATACCTATGAAAAAATATGACTCTATATGAATGCCTCTGGCAATGTACCAGGATGTGCAATGATCTAGCATAACATGTATGAAAAATGATGCATGGTGGCTGAGCCACAACTACTATGTCAGCTATATGATCATGCAAAGCAATATGACAATGAATGCTCAAGTCATCAAACGGAAGCGGTGGAAGTTGCATGGCAATATATCTCAGAATGGCCATGGAAAAGCCATAATAGGTAGGTATGGTGGCTGTTTTGAGGAAGATAGAATAAGTCTTATGTGTGATAGAGTGTATCATATCACGGGGTTTGGATGCACCTGCAAAGTTTGCACCACGTCTCGATGTGAGAAAGGCAATGCACGGTACCGTAGAGGCTAGCAAATTGCGGAAAGGTAAGAGTGCGTATAATCCATGGACTCACACTAGTCATAAAGAACTCATATACTTATTGCAAAAGTTTATTAGCCCTCGAAGCAAAGTACTACTATGCATGCCCCTAGGGGGATAGATTGGTAGGAAAAGACCATCGCTCGTCCCTGACTGCCACTCATAAGGAAGACAATCAATAATAAATCATGCTCCAACTTCATAGCATAACGAGAGACTATACGTGCATGCTTCGGGAATCACAAACCTTAACACCAATATCCTTACTAAACACAACCGTTTACTAGTACCTCCCACATATTATCATCTCTATATCGCAAAACTATTGCAAGGAATCAAACATATCATATTTAGTGATCCATAAGTTTTATGTAGGATTTTATGACTAACCATGCAATTGACCAATTCATGTTGACTCTGTAAATAGATATAAGTGGAGCAAGAGAGTTTAATTCTTTCTACAAAATACCATGCTCTAATAAATATAAGTGAAGCAAAAGAGCATTCTACAAACAACAGTTTTCTATGTGAAGAGAAACAGGCAATCCAAACTTCAAAGGATACAAGTGAAGCACATGAAGCATTCTATAAAGCCACACTCAAAGGATATAAGTGAAGTGCAATGAGCATTCTATAAATCAACCATGGACTATCTCATACCAGCATGGTGCATAAAAGAAAAGTGAAAACTAAAAGCAAAAGATGCTCCAAGATTTGCACATATCACATGAACGAAACAAAACCGAAAACATATCGATACTTGTTGAAGAAAGATGGGATGCCTTCCGGGGCATCCCCAAGCTTAGACGCTTGAGTATCCTTGAATATTTCTTGGGGTACCGTGGGCATCCCCAAGCTTGAGCTCTTGCCTCTCCTCCTTCTCCTCATATCGAGACCTCCTCGATCTTTGATCACTTCATCCACAGAAAACTCAACCGAACTTTTAGTGGCGGGGTTAGTGAATATGGCAATGAAATCCCATCATGTACTGCTGTAACATTATTGTATAATTATAAACAAACATTACCCACTGTATGCTATCACAATTCTATGGCCTCAAGTCAAGGAGGCTTCAACAAGAATTCAAACATATGCAAATAATGAAGCTATAATAGCAATCTGTGAAAACAGGACAGTCTGTAAAGATTTGAACATCCACCGTACTTCTGTAACTCAAAAAATTCTGAAAAAATAGGAAAAATAAACATGTTGTATAGCAATGCAGTGCAAAAAGTTTCAGAACTGTTTGACATTCCAGTAAAAAATGTAAAATCGCGCACTACAGCCAAAGTTTCTGTTTTGCACCGCACAAACCAACAAGCAATCTAATCATTGTAAAGGCAAACCTTGGCACATTATTTTTATAATACAATGGAATTTTACAAGGGGATAATTATTTTTGTGAGAATCTTCATGAAAAATTCTACATTGTTTCCATGAGCATGAACACAAGTGTTCAAGGTCGACCCTCACTTCTCCAATGCATAACTTCCAATCGCTTCTCTTTTGTGAAAAAGTTTTTAAGTTCCCCTCTATATTTTTTTTTGTTTTTAAACTTTATAAAAGAACTCAAGAGAAATAAATGACTCTCTAAAACTTCTGGGTTGTCTCCCTGGAAGCACTTTCTTTAAAGCCATTAAGCTAGGCATAAAGTGCTCAAGTAATGGATCCACCCGGATCCCAATGTATATCAAAGCCAATTTTAATTAACAAAGATTTGGCATTTAGTAGTGAGCACAAAGCAACATATATCATGCAATGACAAATTCTAACTCTCTTACTATGCATCGGCATGTCATACAGGAACAATTCATGCACATCAAATAAAGGCCAATACATATCATAAGAAGTTTCTTGCAATTTTATGGTGTTGGAAACATAAAGAGGTGGAGATATAGTTCCTCTCTCATAATAATTGCAAGTAGGAGCAGAAATTACATGCATCTTATATTCATCAAAATCATCATGTGGAACGGTAAAAGGCAACCCATCAATATAATCCTTAACAAGAGCAAACTTCTCCGATATAGTGTAGTTGGGAGAATTCAAAAAGATAATAGGACTATCATGTGTGGGTGCAATAGCAACAATGTCATTCTTAACATAAGGAACTATAGCAAGTTCATCTCCATAAACATCATTCATATTGGCATCTTGGCCACAAGCATAACAAGCATCTAGTTCATCAAAAAGGGATATTTCAAATGAATCAAATGAATCAACGGGATCATAGCAATTGTCATAGCATTCATCCTTCGGTAAGAATGAAGGGGCATTAAATAATGTATGATTTGAAGGGTTACTCTCATTACAAGGTGGGCACGGGTAGCTAATCCGCTCTTCCTCCTTTTGTTTTTCGCTCTCCTCATCATCTTTTTCATCCAATGAGCTCACAGTTTCATCAATTCCTTCTTCCATAGACTCCTGCAAAATATTAGTCTCTTCTTGGACAACGGAGACTTTCTCAATAAATGCATCAATATCGGAATTGAATTTATAATTATCATAGCAATATTTAAGTATAGCAAAAAATTTAGGTCTATAAACTGAATCATCAAAATCTTCAAACTTTTCAAACAAAGATTCAATTTCATAAGCACCCTTAAAAGCAACAGATTCTTCTATTCGTTCCACATCATAATAATCATATATACCATTAGCATAAGAAGCCAAGGTTTCATTATCATTAAATTCACATGAAAAGGGAAGATGTGGAGCATTCATCCTAGAGCAACAAGTAAAATCATATCTCTGACATAAATTCCAAGCATACCAATGCAACATATGAATTTGATCCCATAAAAGTTTCCATTTTTGTGTCAAGCGATAATACCTAAAATATTCACGTTGATCCAACGTTACTCCCATTATCAAGTTGAATGGGGTTTTCCCAGGATTATCAAAGTAGTGCATAATATTTTTCACATAACGAGCATCGAGGGTTTTAGGAGGTTCCCCATCTCCATGAGTAGCAAGTACCACTATTTTTTTTTGGTGTTTCGTGTTCCATATCCATAACTAAAGATAGAGAACAACTTAGAACAGAAAATAAAAACTACTTAGTGATAAAGCAAACAAGCACACATGAGAATATGCACCCCACGCTATTGCTCCCCGGCAACGGCGCCAAAAAAAGGTCTTGATAACCCACAAGTATAGGGGATCTTTTGTGGCCTTTTTCGATAAATAAGAGTGTCAAACCCAATGAGGAGCTAAAGGTAGAACAAATATTCCCTCAAGTTCTATCGACCACCGATACAACTCTACCCACACTTGACGTCTTGTTTACCGAAAACAAGTATGAAACTAGTTTGTAGGAGTGATGCTAGAACTACTTTGCAAGAATAAAACTAGAAGTACTTTGCAAGATAATAAAAGTTAGGTGTTTAGTAAAAGGGTTTGTGTCAACAAGAAAGTTATTTGTCCCTAGACAATCGATAACAAGTACCGGTAATCATTCTTGCAATTTTATATGAGGGAGAGGCATGAGCTAACATACTTTCTCTACTTGGATCATATGCACTTATGATTGGACCCCTAGCAAGCATCCGTGTTTGGGCTACTGTCTTCCCCCGCAACACTGACAATAACCAAACCATGAACATATTGCAACACCCTACAGCGGGGGCCCCTCACGTTTGCGCGAGACCGAGGGCACCGTAGGACAACACCATAAATAAAATATATAATCATACCAACCAAGATCACGATTAACCCACAGGACAAAATAGATCTACTCAAACATCATAGGATAACCATAGATAATTGGGAAATAATATATGGAGTTGAGCACCATGTTTAAATAGAGATTACAGCGGGGAGAAGGGGTGTTACACTGCTGCATAGAGGGGGAGAAAGTTGGTGTTGACGGTAGCAAGATTGTTGATGTAGATCGGCGTCACGATCCTAGCCCCGGCGGCGTTCCAGCGCCACCGGGAGAGAGAGGGAGAGAGCTCCCCTCCTTCTTCTTCTTCCTTGACCCCCCCCCCCTAGATGGGAGGAGGGTTCCCAGTCTGGTCCATGGTCTCCATGGCGGCGGAGGGGCGGGAGCCCCTCCGAGATGGGATCTCCCTCTCTGTTCTCTTCTGTTTCGTGTTCCCCTGAATTGGCCGAAAACCATTTCTTATATTCCGAGAGATTCGTAACTCCGATTGCGCTGAGATTTTAACACGATTTTTTTCGGATATAAGCTTCCTTCCAGGCGGTCATGTCCCGGCGGTCACCGTTCCGCCTGTTCATCTCTGCTTTCGGCGTCCCGGCTCCCCGTCCGCACTGCTCTCCTCGAGGCATGCTCCGGCTACACCCTCCCTGCCCTCCCCCGCCCGCTGCACCGGCGGCGGTGCTGCATCGGTCGGGACGCTGGGTATGTACTGCCCGCCTCTCCTGGGCCTCCCCCTGGGCCGGCCTGCGTGGCCTGGTGTGGGCTGAGGAGGTGATGGGTTGCGGCCCATCATGGCTGTGGGCCCAACCAGGCAGTCCATTTGGCCGCCCCTAGGGTTCCCGGTCCAGCCGGTCAGCACTCCTATTCCTCCCCCCGCCGCTCTGACTCATCCTCGCCTCCCCTTGCTCTAACCGCCGCCCCCACCTTTGTAAGTGCATCTAGTGCCCCTTAGTGATTTTGGTGTATTGAAGACTTATAGGTTAAGGGACTAATGTGTTTATGAGTGTACACAGGTCTATAAGTCTATGAGGAGTTTGATATTTACAGAGAAAGTCGACCCCTAAAACCGAAGTTCTTCGATTGAAGACTTTGAATTTTTGAAGACTTTCTGAAGACTTTGAAAGTGAAGAAATTGGTGTGACCTTGAAGACTTGGTATTCATTTGAGGAACATGAAGCGTGAAGACTTTTGTTTTCGTAGTTTCATTTTCTCTTTCTTGAGTCATAGGAAACACCGTACTGTTAAAGGGGGTCGAGGATATACTAAGGAAAAATTTCCATGTGATGCTCAACTCAAAATCCTACACCTACCAATCCATTCGAGTGAAGCCATTGGAAATCTCATACAGTCGAGTCATATTCTTCAGTGACAGAGACTAAGTTCCTCTGGTCTCTGAGGAATTTGTTCTGACTGAGGAGTTAGGAATTCGCCAGTGCGGATTGCCTACAAAGTGAGGAACATGATAGCCCTGAGTAATTTGATACTCAAATTTCCGACCGTTGCTGTGCTATGCGCCAGCTGTCCCAAAATATCTACCCAACTAACGGTCATATCATTGAAGGGCATTTATGTCTTATCATGACGGGCTGCTCCCTAGGCTATAAATAGCCGCCCCCTACAACCACTAGCTGGTTGGCTGCTCCGAGAGAAACTGACATTTGTCATTTGAGAGCATCCCATCCTCCGAGGACTTTGAGCGAAAATCATCAAGTGAGGAAAACCCAAACCCAAACACCTACAAACCCAACGTGATTGAGCATCACTGAAGAGATTGATCCTGCGTGGATCCGACGCTTGTTACCTTTGAAGACTGTGCTTCTTCCAGACGGTTAGGCGTCATGGTCTAGAGCATCCAAGAGGAATTGTGGATCGCCGAGTGACCGAGTTTGTGAAGGTTCGGAAGTCACCTGAAGACTTACCACAAGTGATTGGACGAGGTCTGTGTGACCTTAGTTCAAGGAGAATACGGTGAGGACTGTGTGTCCGGGACTGTGTGTCCTCAGGTTTAAGTACCTAGCCGCTCCAACCAGACGTACAACTGAGACAGCAGTTGGAACTGGTCTACCAAATCATTGTCTTCACCAAGCTTACTGGTTCTATTTCCCCAACTCTTTCATTTCCTCATAACTGTGTTGTGCACTTGTTCATATCTGTGTTTGAAGACTTTGACAGAAGACTTTTCTCAATTTCCTTAGTTCAATTTCTTCAGTCTGTTTGTCTTCATCCTGTTCTATCCCGTGTTTACGCTTTCTGTACTCTGTGTTTGTCTTCATTTCATCATGATGACCATGCCTATGTTCTGCTATGCTTACTCTTGAGTCCTTATTCCGCTGCAAGTAGTTCTTTGCTAAGGAATTTCCTCACCCGCAAATTCCTCAGTGAAGAATTCATAAAAATCGACTATTCACCCCCCTCTAGTCGATATAACGCACTTTCAATTGGTATCAGAGCAAGGTACTCCCTTGTTCTGTGTGATTTTGGTTTAACTGCCTGGAGTTTTAGTTATGTCGACCGCAGGTATGATCAAGGTCTCTGCTGGGTGTCCTACCTTCGATGGGACGGACTACCCCTACTGGAAGAACAAGATGCGAATGCATCTTGAGGCAATTGATAACGATCTCTGGTATGTTGTGGAAAATGGTGTTCCCTCTGTCTCACCCTCACTGAACGCTATCGATGTGAAGAGATTCAAGCAACTCGATTCTCAAGCGAAGAATATCATATGTGGCCATCTGAGCAAAGGACAGTATGGAAGAGTGAGTGCTTTGGAAACTACTAAGCTTATCTGGGATAGGCTGTCCAAAGTAAATGAAGGAGTCTCAACTCAGTGTGACTCTCGAGTTGATGTTCTTCGCAATCTCTTCAACCGCTTCAAAAGACTCGACAATGAAAATGTTCAACAAACCTTCGATCGTCTCACTGACATCTCAAATGAGCTTCAAGCGCTTGGTGCCACTAACATCACCGACCATGAGGTGGTGAAGAAATTGTTGAGATCGCTTGATTCCTCATTTGATACTCTGGCATTGATGATACAAGAACCTGCTGATTACAAGTCACTTGATCCCGCTGATATCCTCGAGAGGCTAAATACTCATGAGTTCCAGCTTGCTGAAAAGAGAGATCTCTATGGTTCGAGCAATAACAGATCACGTGCACTGAAGGCCAAGGTAGTTTCTGAGTGTGAAGATAAAGACTCTGACAACAGCCTTGGTGATCCTGAAGAACTGAGCCATGATCTAGCACTGCTCGTGAAGAAATTCCAGAAGTTCTCAAGACATGGTCGCTTTGGAAGACCCTCAAGGAGCAATGATTCCTCATCCAGTGACTACAAGAAGAGGCTTTGTCACAAATGCAAGAAACCCGGACACTACATTCAAGATTGTCCTCAGTGGGAAAAGGAATCAAAGAAGAAGAAATACAAGGATTACAGTTCTGATGATGCGAAGAAAAAGAAGAAATCCTGAAAATCTTCATCATCAAAATCCTCAAAGTCTTCATCTCACAAGAAGAGCAGCTCCAAGAAGGCTCGGGCATTCATTGGCAAGGAAATGGACTCTGAGGCTGAATCAGAAGAAAATGAGGAAGAGGAGGCATATGAGGATTCCGAATCCGGTGTGGCGAGCCTAGCCCTCGATACTGCATTCGTCAGCAAGTCTATCTTCAACACTGAAGAAAATGACCTCACCAACAAGGCTGATGAAGGTAATGATGACTACGCTCCCACCTATTGCTTCATGGCAAAGGGTGCCAAGGTACTCAAATATACCTCCTCTGAATCAAGTGAGAATGAATATGATGAAAACCTTAAGCCCAGCTATTCTAAACTTGCTAAGATTGTTGTGAAACAACAAAGGGCTTTTGAAAAGGTTCAAAACATGCTAGACAAAAGTGATGATATGTTGGGTGAAGAAATGGATCACACTAAAACCTTGATTGAAAATCTTCAGAGACTTCAGACTAGGTTTGACAACCTTCAAGGTCATCATAACACTCTCTTGTCTGACCATGAGAAGCTTTCTTATGAATTTCTTCAAAGAAAGCAAGATCTTGAGAAGCTAAGAGTGAGTTATGAAGATCTTCAGAAGGAGCGCGATTCATTACTTGCTCAACAAATCAGCGCTGCTCAGGAATAATTTGTTCCTCCATGTTTGAAATGCATTGAACGTGAATCTGCTAATTCTTCACCTGAATGTTCAAATGCTTCTAATGCTACAAATTCTTCAACTGTCTCTGCTATCAGTAATTCCTCATCTGAGGACATTGCTAGTATCACTGACGATGCAGGGCTGAAGAAATTGTACATGACAGGCATGTACAAAAGCCTCAAAGGGCATCAGACTCTTTGTGATGTGCTTAAAACGCATATCTTCAACAGGAACCCTAGGAAAGAGGGTATTGCCTTTGAGAGGAAACTCAATGCTGATGGTACATATTGGAAGCCTGAGCAGTACCCCAAAACCTCAAGGGTTGCTGCAAAGGGACCTCCAGTTGATCCATCTAATTTATCTGGCTTTACATGTGAATCTTCTCATTCTTCTGATGAGTCATTTGACTCCAACTATAAACTGTTTAAAAATAAGAATGGTGAAGTATTTGCTAGATATGTTGGCACTAACTGCAGGAACAGTTCTCCTATGAAGAAAATCTGGGTTCCCAAAAGGTGCCTTGAAAGTCTTCAGGTGAATGTCCTCATGACACCACCTGTGAAGAATAGGAACCCCAGATCAAATTCTTCATATGGACCAAATTCTTCATATGGATCCAAGTCCTCATACGGATCGAATTCCTCACGTGGATCATATTCCTCAAAAGGATCAAAGTCCTCATATGAACATCATCATGCTAACAACTCTGTTCCGCAGGGAAGAGCTAAGGGCTATGAATATGAGCATTATTCTTCTAATCATTATGTTCATAAGTCTTCGAAGAATTTCTCTGCTTATTCATATGCTTACCCTAACTCCTCTTATGTGAAACGAAATGGATTGGCTTATATGCCACCTTTCTCGTATGGAGCTCGCAGAGTGATGAACTCTTTTCCACCCCTTCAGATGTGGGTGGTGAAGAAAAAGAACTAATCTTTTATGCAGGGTCAGGTCTCCAGACGTACTTAAACGTCTGAAGAATTTGCTGGAGACCTGAAAAGTGCCTGAAAGGACGTAGGCTCATCATGAAGAAATGAACTTTCATTTCTCACGTCCTCATATTGTTTTAACTATTACATTGCTTGATGAAATTGGTCTGATGAATTGTGATGTCATATTCTTCACTGATGAAGTATATGAAGTTCGTAAGCTGCACTAATTCATCTGCAGGATGATCAACCCAAAGCCACTGAGTGGGTCCTCGATAGTGGATGTACAAATCACATGACTGGTGACAAGAATCTATTGATGGATGCTCCCTTATCACCATCGCATCTGAAGCATATCATCTTCGCTGACAAAGGCAGAAGTCAGGTATTGGGTCTAGGTAAGGTTGTGATCACAAAGGATCGACACATGGACAAAGTCATGCTTGTCGAGTCCTTAGGATACAACCTCATGTCTGTCTCAATGCTTTGTGATCTTGATATGGTTGTTGTCTTTGGCAAGTATCGTTGTGTTGTGGTTATGGAAGCTGACAATTCCAAAGTCTTCGAAGGCTTTAGGAGAGGAGACTTGTATATTGTTGATTTCTCTACAGGACCGCAACCAGCTGTGTGCCTACTTGCAAAAGCTTCAGAAGGCTGGCTATGGCATCGACGGCTTGGTCATGCAGGCATGAGGAATTTGCACATGCTTGCGAAGAAGAAGCACGTTGGCATTGAGAATGTCAAATTCCTCAAGGATCACTTATGCGGAGCCTGTGAAGCTGGAAAGATGACCAAGGCTAAGCATCCAGCGAAGACTATCATGACCACTACTCGACCATTTGAATTGCTTCATATGGATCTCTTCGGTCCTAACCATTACTCGGCAGTCACAAATGACGCATATCTCTATAGCTTTGTTATTGTTGATGATTACTCTCGTTACACATGGGTACATATTGTCACTTACAAACATGAAGTGCAGGAAGTCTTCAAACGATTTTCCTCGAGGACTTCAACCAACTTTGGTGTGAAGATCAAGCACATCAGAAGTGACAATGGAACTGAGTTCAAGAATTCTGGTCTTGATGACTATCTTGATGAACTTGGTATTACTCATGAGTTATCTGCTCCTTACACTCCTCAGCAGAATGGCGTGGTGGAGCGCAAGAACATAACTCACGTTGAGATGGCACGCACTATGCTTGATGAGTACAAGACGCCTCGTCTCTTCTGGATTGAGGCAATTTATATTGCGTGCCACATCATCAACAGGGTATATCTTCACAAATTCTTCAAGAAGACTGCCTATGAACTCCTCACTGACAAGAAACCCAATGTGAGTTATTTCAAAGTCTTCGGTGCTAAATGTTGGATTAGAGATCCTCATCACAATGCTAAATTTGCACTGAAAGCACATGAAGGTTTTATGCTTGGTTACGGAAAGGACTCGCACACCTACAGAGTCTTAAACAACGTTCTTCACAAGGTTGTTGAAACTGTAGATGTGCGGTTCGATGAAACTAATGGCTCGCAAAGAGAGCACCTACCCTCTGTGATAGATGAACCAACACCTGAGGAAACTATCAAGTTCAAGGCTATTGAGAATGTCATTCCTACCGAAGAATCTGCTGAAGAATTCATTCCAGAACGTGAAGAACGTCGAGCTAATGCACCTAAAGAAAATGCTGAAGAAAATGGTGCTGAAGAAAATGCTGATCAAATTCCTCGACAACAACCTACTCATCCACGCGTTACAAAAGAAGTGCAAGTTGAAAAGATCATCGATGACATTGAAGCACCAGGTCCTCTCACACGCTCAAAAACTTCACATTTATCTAACTTTTGTGGGCACTATGCCTTTGTCTCTATCACAGAGCCCACTAAGGTAGATGAAGCATTTCTGGAGCCTGAGTGGATTCAGGCCATGCAAGAAGAATTACATCTGTTCGAACTCAACAACATCTGGGAACTGGTTAAACGTCCAGATCCTAGCAAGCACAATATCATTGGCACAAAGTGGATCTACCGCAACAAGCAAGGTGAAAATGGCCTTGTGGTGAGGAATAAGGCACGACTTGTAGCTCAAGGCTACACACAGGTTGAAGGAATTGATTTCGATGAAACTTTTGCACCTGTTGCCAGACTTGAAGCTATTCGCATATTACTTGCTTATGCTAACCATCATGATATCACTTTATATCAAATGGATGTGAAAAGTGCATTCCTCAATGGTAAGCTTGAGGAAGAAGTATATGTTGCTCAACCCCCAGGTTTTGAAGATCCAAAGCATCCTGACAAAGTCTTCAGACTCAATAAGGCCCTCTATGGGCTCAAGCAGGCCCCTCGGGCATGATATGATACTTTGAAGGAATTCCTCATGAAGAAAGGCTTCAAACCCGGTTCACTCGACCCTACTCTTTTCACTAAATCTTATGATGGTGAATTGTTTGTGTGCCAAATATATGTTGATGATATTATCTTTGGCTGTACTGACCAACGTTATAGTGATAAATTTGCCTATATGATGAGTGAAGAATATCAAATGTCTATGATGGGAGAATTGAAATTCTTCTTAGGTCTTCAAATTCGTCAACAGCGCAATGGCATATTCATATCTCAGGAGAAATACCTCAAGGATGTACTGAGGAAATTCGGCATGCAAGATTGCAAAGGAGTCAAAATTTTGATGCCCACAAATGGCCATCTGTGCACTGATGAAAATGGTATTGACTTCGATCAAAAGGTATACCGCTCCATGATTGGTTCTTTATTGTATTTATGTGCATCTAGGCCAGATATTATGCTTAGTGTTTGCATGTGTGCCCGATTTCAAGCTACACCGAAGGAATCACACCATAAGGCTGTGAAACATGTTCTTCGATATCTAGCTCACACACCAACACTTGGATTATGGTACCCCAAGGGCTCGGTTTTTGATCCCATTGGATATAGTGACTCTGACTATGCTGGTGATCGTGTGGACCGCAAGTCAACATCTGCTACATGTCATTTCCTCGGACGATCTTTGGTCTGTTGGTCCTCGAAGAAACAGAACTGCGTATCACTGTCTACTGCTGAAGCTGAGTACATTGCTGCTGGTTATTGCTGTGCTCAATTGCTATGGATGAAGCAGACTCTCAAGGACTATGGCATCAACGTGAAGAATGTGCCTCTCTTCTATGACAATGAGAGTGCCATCAAGATTGCTCACAACCCAGTTCAGCACTCGAAGACAAAGCACATTCAGATTCATCATCATTTTCTTCGCGATCATGTGTTGAAGGGCGACATTTCTATTGAGCATGTGAAGACTGAAGAATAGCTAGCCGATATCTTCACTAAGCCCTTGGATGAGAAGAGATTTAGCAAGTTGCGGTGTGAGCTAAATATCCTAGAATCTTTGAATGTTCTTTGAAAAGGACGCTCATCCTAACACTTATGTAAAATTGATGACTTAGATGTGCAACACATGAAGAAACGTTTTTCTTCAATCAATGAAGAATAACACTCTAAGTGTGAAGAAATTAATGAAGAATTTGATTCTCAGAACGCTACGACAATTGTACGCGGTGTCTGAAATCATCATTCTTATACGGTGGGTCACGCCACCACCAAAAGTTGAAAATCTTCAATTTGAGTTTTTCCTCAGTTTTGAAATTCCTCAGTTGTTCATGTTCTTCAACTTTGCAAAATCTTCACTGTTTCCATTGTTTTTCTTCATTGGATATATATATATATATATATATATATATATATATATATATATATATATGAGTTTATGTCCTCTACAACATTCACTTATGGCTAATTCTTCAAGTTGCGTTTTTCTGCTAAGTGAATGTGATCGGACCAT
This sequence comes from Aegilops tauschii subsp. strangulata, assembly GCF_002575655.3. Taxonomy (NCBI): domain Eukaryota; kingdom Viridiplantae; phylum Streptophyta; class Magnoliopsida; order Poales; family Poaceae; genus Aegilops; species Aegilops tauschii. The sequence continues at coordinate 401,350,370 of NC_053041.3, forward strand.
TCCCCCTCTATGCTATACTCAACCCAATCTATTCACAAATTCTTCATGTGCGTTCTATTTGAAACTCGTTCAAAATCTTCACTGTGTCCTTGTCAGCTGAAGAATTTGCGAATGGAACTTTTAACTTATCTTATCCAAATTTTCAGCTTTTGCCGCTCAAACCGTTCCGCATCCCATGAAATACTTATCTATTCACCCACGATCTAACACGATCTCCACTTCTCAGTACGTGGGTGACACATGTCAAGTGAATGAGAAGGGTCAGGGGAACGTTCGTCCAAAATCTTCAGGCGAACAGTTTTTCACCGTGGCTATAAATACCCCCTCTTCCCTTCCTCACTTCCTTTACTCCGCTCAACCTCTCTCCAGCTCGAGCTTCTCAAACCCTAGCGCCGCCGCTACTTCATCATCGCCGGTGAGGAAGAGCTTCACTGCCTCGACCTCGTCGCCGTCGTACTCGCGCCGGCCGCGGAAATCTTCACTCCGCCGCCGCCGTAGCCGTCTTCCTCCGCCGAGTTAGGGCGTGGAAGATCTGCACAGACGAACTTCTCATCTCTACCTCACAGTTTGTCGTGTTCTTCGTCCAGGGTAATTAAAAGTTACTTTTACTGCCCTCTTTGATTCAAATGATTTCTACAAAATCTTCAAAGGTGTTTATTCTTCAAATTCTTCACACACTAAACACCTCACATGTCATCTGTTCTTGATTCGTTTCTCTAAGCATCATTTTTCTTCAAGATTCCTCAATTGTGTGGATCTTCGATCTATACAACTCTGGAACCTAAGACAAAGAACGCTTAGTGAAATTCTTCAAGACTCATCTGGTCAAATTCATCAAACTTGTTCTTTTTGAAAAACCTTCTGAGAACGCATATGACCTCTCCAAATTCCTCGCAACTATACTCTGTTCACAGGTACTCATGTCCGCTGCTGAATCACTAGGTTCTCATCAACTTAACTCATTTGTAGCATTTCTCGAAGAAAAGTTGCATACTTCTTCAGAGAGTTCAATTGTTCAAATTCCTCAACTGAATAAAATGGCTGATGGAAAGAAGCCACAGAAAGGAGGAAAGAGGCCTGAGGTCAACACTGCTTTTGAAATCCCTGTGGACATCTATGCTTGGTACTGCACACCCCCCGAGGAAGATAAAAATCAGCGCAAGGTGCACATTCAGAAGATAGAGAGGAGATGGGCAAGAGAGTGGAGGGAGTATAGATATGTGACTCCCAAGTACATGAAGAAATTCGCACTCAATCCTCCCTGCTCAAGACCTCCGTTGGCACCTGTCCAAGAAGCTGACCTCACCAGGCTCAAGCGTGGTGAAGATTATCCTGAAGAATGGGCCAAGCGCCAGGCCAAGTTGGCCAAACAAGCAAAAGATGCAGTGAGGAAATTCAACGAGGACTCTACTGCTGCTGCTGCCTCTGCAAAGGCCTCTGGTATCAAGCCGAAGAAATACATGGCAAAGAAGCCTGCGCGTAAGCCAAGTGCTTCACCGTCAATGTCCTCACGGCAAATTCCTCACGCTGCTCCTGCCCCTCCAAAGTCCTCAGCTGCTCCGACCAAATCCTCAGCACCTGTGCATCTTGCCACATGCCAAAGGACTATAGGCTACTCTATTGCCTCAGGAGTTTCAGCTAGTTCCTCAGCTGCACCAAATTCTTCAATAGGACCCTCTCTGCTGAAGACTAAGACCATTGCTGGACGAGGTTCTCGCCCAAGTCCTCACAAGAAGCAGGTCGCCTTCCAAGTGCCGTCTGAAGAAGACGAAGCTGATGATGAAGAACTTGCTGAAATCATCAGAGATAGGCAAGTCAGGGCCGCTAGAGCCAAGGGCACAAATGTGGCTCTGCTTTTGGATCCAAAGTTGATCCTCGACTACATTGATCTTTGGCACAAGGACCCAAACACTCCTATGCCTGACTTCAGGCTGACTCCTGGTCAAAGTCATATGCTGACTACCTTCATCCAAGAAGAGAAATGGAATTTGAGAAGGCCAGGCAGCTCAAGAAAGCGCAGTACAGGAGGAGAAATTCCTGAAGAACAACGTTGTCTCTATAACAATTGATGAACTTGTGAAGACCAATTAGAAATCAAAGTCCTCAACGATGATTTCAATGCTTACTATGCTGATTGGAAAGGAGCCAAGGTCAGGTTTGTCAAACTGACTAAGATGTTCACCTCAAATGTTGCAGCCCCATCGCAACAAGAAATTCCTCAGGCTGAACATCTACTCAGCCCACTGAAGAACATGCCAGCACCGCTGATGACAATCAGGTTGCTGAAGAAAATGTGAATTCCAGGGCTGATGACTGCATTCCAGCCGCTGATGAAATTGCCAGGGCATCCACTAGTGGTGCGCATGAAGAAAATGAAGAAGTCAGGGCAACTGCATCAGTTGTGCCTGAAGAAAATCAACCACATTCCTCTGCTCCTCCTGCGCCTACCCCAACTCCAATTCTTCCATCTGCATCCAATGTGAAGAAGACCAAGGCTGCAGAGCGTGCAGTAGTGAAGAAAAGGAAAGCATCAGCTCCTTCAGATTCTTCAGCATCGAAGAAGATGAAGAAATTGACAAGCTCATTTGCTAATCCAATTGATGTTGTTCCAGTTTCCTCCATGCCATCAAAGGAAATCGTCGCTTTTGATGAAGAATATGTGATCCCTAGCGGATCTGATGAAGAAAATCCTTCTGTTGCTTCGTCAGAGAAGATGGATGAAGAAATTGAAGTGGATAAAATCCCTTCAACCCGCACAGTTTCCTCGCCTATGCCTTAGTTTACTGCTGACGAGCCTGGCATTGAAGAAATGGAAGATGAAGATGTGGACATTGGCTGTACCACACCAGTGATGAATGATGACTTCTGGGAAATTCAGCACCCCAACTCTCCACTCTTCACTCCATTGCAACAAATTCCTCAGTCCGCGACAACAACAGTTCAAATGGGATCTGATGAAGCTCATGAACAACTTACAGCCACTAGTGCTGAAGAAAATGAAAATGAAGAATTGAAGACCCAGACTGCCACTGAAGAGGAACCAGAAATTCCTTAGCCTGAAGAACCTAAGATTGCGATTCCTGAGGTTGTCATGCAACTGACTGACACTCCTCTGCCCAAGCCAAAGGATCCATTCTCAAGGAAGCAAAAATTCAAGGCTAATGATTTCTTCGGCGAGCATGTATTCTTCACTGACTACAACCCCTATGACTCTGCTCGCATAAGGAAGAGGCGTTTCTGGACTGCCAACCAGGCAAATTTTTATTCCTCAGTGCTGTTCAACAAAGACAAAGTCTTCGATCATGAGCACATTCCTCACGTGGATATGGAATCTCTGCCGTGCTTCGGGCCAGTCCTCACTGTTTTCTTACGACGCGGGACTGTTAAATTTCTGCACTGATATATTTGATTGGAATGAAGAGCTCATTCTTCAATTTTCTGCAACTCTGCACATCACCGGAGACTCTGAAGATGTGAATTCATGGGTGCTGGACGGGATGTCTGAAAATACTCACTACAAGGCACCAGCTATTGAATTGCTTCGTGCTTTGCCTCTCAGTCCTCCCCTTGAACCTGCTCGTTGCGTCTACAGTGAACCTGAGCTTACAGATCACTATATGCAAGTGCTGATGAAGCCTTTGAAGCCAGGTCAGGCCCCAAGAACAAAATTCCTTGTGAAGGAATTGTTATATGTGCCTCGGACTGTCTATCGCATTCTGACGAAGACATTGAGTCCTATCAAGGGCCACGACTCGGATGAAGAAGAAGTCATTGGCATCATGAAGAATCTGCTTTTCAATATCATTCATGGCGTTCCTGTCAACTTCCATGATTTCTTCATGAGGACTCTGGCCAATATCGCAATGTCACCGTTTGAGTTGAAGCCTTATGCTCCGTGGATTATGAGATTCATCAGAACAAGGTCTTCACTCAACTACAAAGCTGATACACTAAACCATTGCAACTACTTGCCCCCGATTGAAGTCCTCAAACGGACATTTTCGTCAGCTGATGAAAAGGGCAAGGCTACGGCCGTCATTGATGAAGGCATTCGTTCATTGGATGGTCAATTTCGCAAGGCTGCATCCTACTCCACCAATGATGACTCTGCTGAAGGAAATATGCCCTAGAGGCAATAATAAAGTATTATTTATTTCCTTATATCATGATAAATTTATTATTCATGCTAGAATTGTATTAACCGGAAACATAATACATGTGTGAATACATAGACAAACAGTGTGTCACTAGTATGCCTCTACTTGACTAGCTCGTTAATCAAAGATGGTTATGTTTCCTACCCATAGACATGAGTTGTCATTTGATTAACGGGATCACCTCATTAGGAGAATGACGTGATTGACTTGACCCATTCCGTTAGCTTAGCATTCGATCGTTTAGTATGTTGCTATTGCTTTATTCATGACTTATACATGTTCCTATGACTATGAGATTATGCAACTCCCGTTTACCGGAGGAACACTTTGTGTGCTACCAAACGTCACAACGTAACTAGGTGATTATAAAGGTGCTCTACAGGTGTCTCCAAAGGTACTTGTTGGGTTGGCGTATTTCGAGATTAGGATTTGTCACTCCGATTGTCGGAGAGGTATCTCTGGGCCCACTCGGTAATGCACATCACTATAAGCCTTGCAAGCATTGTGACTAATGAGTTAGTTGCGGGATGATGTATTACAGAACGAGTAAAGAGACTTGCCGGTAACGAGATTGAACTAGGTATCGAGATACCGACGATCGAATCTCGGGCAAGTAACATACCGATGACAAAGGGAACAACGTATGTTGTTATGCGGTCTGACCGATAAAGATCTTCGTAGAATATGTAGGAACCAATATGAGCATCCAGGTTCCGCTATTGGTTATTGACCGGAGAGGTGTCTCGGTCATGTCTACATAGTTCTCGAACCCGTAGGGTCCGCACGCTTAACGTTACGATGACAGTTATATTATGAGTTTATATGTTTTGATGTACCGAAGGTTGTTCGGAGTCCGGATGTGATCACGAACATGACGAGGAGTCTCGAAATGGTCGAGACATAAAGATTGATATATTGGACGACTATATTCGGACACCGGAAGTGTTCCGGAGAAGTTTCGGATAAAACCAGAGTGCCGGAGGGGTTACCGGAACCCCCCGGGGAAGTATTGGGCCTTAGTGGGCCTGAGGGGAGAGAGAGGGCAGCAGCCCAGGAGGTGGCGCGCCCCTCCCATGAGGAGTCCGAATTGGAGTAGGGGAGGGGGGCGCAGCTCCTCTTTCTCTCTCCCTCTCCCTCTCTTTCCTTCCCCCTTCTCTCTTCCTAGTTGGACTAGGAAAGGGGAGTCCTACTCCTACTAGGAGGAGGACTCCCCCCCTCCTTGGCGTGCCCCAAGGGCCAGCCGGCCTCACCCCTTGCTCCTTTATATACAGGGGCAGGGGGCACCTCTGAACATACAATTGATCTATGATCTTTTAGCCGTGTGCGGTGCCCCCCGCCACCATATTACACCTCGATAATATCGTTGCGGAGCTTAGGCGAAGCCCTGCATCGGTAGAACATCATCATCGTCACCACGCCGTCGTGCTGACGAAACTCTCCCTCAACACTCGGCTGGATCGGAGTTCGAGGGACGTCATCGAGCTGAACGTGTGCTGAACTCGGAGGTGCCGTGCGTTCGGTACTTGATCGGTCGGATCGTGAAGACGTACGACTACATCAACCGCGTTGTGATAACGCTTCCGCTTTCGGTCTACGAGGGTACGTGGACAACAGTCTCCCCTCTCGTTGCTATGCATCACCATGATCTTGCGTGTGCGTAGGAATTTTTTTGAAATTACTACGTTCCCCGACAGTGGCATCCGAGCCTGGTTTTATGCGTTGATGGTATGCACGAGTAGAACACAAGTGAGTTGTGGGCGATATAAGTCATATTGCTTACCAGCATGTCATACTTTGGTTCAGCGGTATTGTGAGATGAAGCGGCCCGGACCGACATTACGCGTACGCTTACGCGAGACTGGTTTCACCGTTGCGAGCACTCGTTGCTTAAAGGTGACTGGCGGGTGTCTGTCTCTCTCACTTTAGTTGAACCGAGTGTGGCTATGCCCAGTCCTTGCGAAGGTTAAAACAACACCAACTTGACAAACTATCATTGTGGTTTTGATGCGTAGGTAAGAACGGTTCTTGCTAAGCCCGTAGCAGCCACGTAAAACTTGCAACAACAAAGTAGAGGACGTCTAACTTGTTTTTGCAGGGCATGTTGTGATGTGATATGGTCAAGACATGATGCTATATTTTATTGTATGAGATGATCATGTTTTGTAACCGAGTTATCGGCAACTGGCAGGAGCCATATGGTTGTCCCTTTATTGTATGCAATGCAATCGCCATGTAATTGTTTTACTTTATCACTAAGCGGTAGCGATAGTCGTAAAAGCAATAAGTTGGCGAGACGACAACGATACTACAATGGAGATCAAGGTGTCGCACCGGTGACGATGGTGATCATGACGGTGCTTCGGAGATGGAGATCACAAGCACAAGATGATGGTGGCCATATCACTTATATTGATTGCATGTGATGTTAATCTTTTATGCATCTTATCTTGCTTTGATTGACGGTAGCATTATAAGATGATCTCTCACTAAAATTTCAAGATAAAAGTGTTCTCCCTGAGTATGCACCGTTGCGAAAGTTCTTCGTGCTGAGACACCACGTGATGATCGGGTGTGATAGGCTCTACGTTCAAATACAACGGGTGCAAAACAGTTGCACACGCGGAATACTCGGGTTAAACTTGACGAGCCTAGCATATGCAGATATGGCCTCGGAACACGGAGACCGAAAGGTCGAGCGTGAATCATATAGTAGATATGATCAACATAGTGATGTTCACCATTGAAACTACTCCATCTCACGTGATGATCGGACATGGTTTAGTTGATTTGGATCACGTAATCACTTAGATGATTAGAGGGATGTCTATCTAAGTGGGAGTTCTTAAGTAATATGATTAATTGAACTTGAATTTATCATGAACTTAGTACCTGATAGTATCTTGCTTGTCTATGTTAATTGTAGATAAATGGCCCGTGCTGTTGTTCCGTTGAATTTTAATGCGTTCCTTGAGAAAGCTAAGTTGAAAGATGATGGTAGCAATTACACGGACTGGGTCCGTAACTTGAGGATTATCCTCATTGCTGCACAGAAGAATTACGTCCTGGAAGCACCGCTAGGTGCCAGGCCTCCTGCAAGAGCAACACCAGAAGTTATGAACGTCTGGCAGAGCAAAGCAGATGACTACTCGATAGTTCAGTGTGCCATGCTTTACGGCTTAGAACCGGGTCTTCAACGACGTTTGGAACGTCATGGAGCATATGAGATGTTCCAGGAGTTGAAGTTAATATTTCAAGCAAATGCCCGGATTGAGAGATATGAAGTCTCCAATAAGTTCTACAGCTGCAAGATGGAAGAGAATAGTTCTCTCAGTGAGCATATACTCAAAATGTCTGGGTATAATAATCACTTGATTCAACTGGGAGTTAATCTTCCGGATGATAGCGTCATTGACAGAATTCTTCAATCACTGCCACCAAGCTACAAGAGCTTCGTGATGAACTATAACATGCAAGGGATGGATAAGACAATTCCCGAGCTCTTCGCAATGCTAAAGGCAGCGGAGGTAGAAATCAAAAAGGAGCATCAAGTGTTGATGGTCAGTAAAACCACTAGTTTCAAGAAAAAGGGCAAAGGGAAGAAGAAGGGGAACTTCAAGAAGAACAGCAAGCAAGTTGTTGTTCAGGAGAAGAAATCCAAGTCTGGACCTAAGCCTAAAATTGAGTGCTTCTACTGCAAGCAGACTGTCACTGGAAGCGGAACTGCCCCAAGTATTTGGCGGATAAGAAGGATGGCAAGTTAAACAAAGGTATATGTGATATACATGTTATTGATGTGTACCTTACTAATGCTCGCAGTAGCACATGGGTATTTGATACTAGTTCTGTTGCTAATATTTGCAACTCGAAACAGGGGCTACGGATTAAGCGAAGATTGGCTAAGGACGAGGTGACGATGCGCGTGGGAAATGGTTCCAAAGTCGATGTGATCGCCGTCGGCACGCTACCTCTACATCTACCTTCGGGATTAGTATTAGACCTAAATAATTGTTATTTGGTGCCAGCGTTGAGCATGAACATTATATCTGGATCTTGTTTGATGCGAGACGGTTATTCATTTAAATCAGAGAATAATGGTTGTTCTATTTATATGAATCTTTTATGGTCATGCACCCTTGAAGAGTGGTCTATTTTTAATGAATCTCGATAGTAGTGACACACATATTCATAATGTCGAAGCCAAAAGATGTAGAGTTGATAATGACAGTGCAACTTATCTGTGGCACTGCCGTTTAGGTCATATCGGTGTAAAGCGCATGAAGAAACTCCATACTGATGGACTTTTGGAATCACTTGATTATGAATCACTTGGTACTTGCGAACCGTGCCTCATGGGCAAGATGACTAAAACACCGTTCTCCGGAACTATGGAGAGAGCAACAGATTTATTGGAAATCATACATACAGATGTATGTGGTCCGATGAATATTGAGGCTCGTGGCGGATATCGTTATTTTCTCACCTTCACACATGATTTGAGCAGATATGGGTATATCTACTTAATGAAACATAAGTCTGAAACAATTGAAAAGTTCAAAGAATTTTAGAGTGAAGTTGAAAAATCATCGTAACAAGAAAATAAAATTTCTACGATCTGATCGTGGAGGAGAATATTTGAGTTATGAGTTTGGTCTTCATTTGAAACAATGCGGAATAGTTTCGCAACTCACGCCACCCGAAACACCACAGCGTAATGGTGTGTCCGAACGTCGTAATCGTACTTTACTAGATATGGTGCGATCTATGATGTCTCTTACTGATTTACCGCTATCGTTTTGGGGTTATGCTTTAGAGACGGCTGCATTCAGTCTAAATAGGACACCATCGAAATCCGTTGAGACGACGCCTTATGAACTATGGTTTGGCAAGAAACCAAAGTTGTCGTATCTTAAAGTTTGGGGTTGCGATGCTTATGTGAAGAAACTTCAACCCTATAAGCTCGAACCTAAATCGGAGAAATGTGTCTTCATAGGATACTAAAAGGAGACTGTTGGGTACACCTTCTATCACAGATCCGAAGGCAAGATATTCGTTGCTAAGAATGGATCCTTTCTAGAGAAGGAGTTTCTCTCAAAAGAAGTGAGTGGGAGGAAAGTAGAACTTGATGAGGTAACTGTACCTGCTCCTTTATTGGAAAGTAGATCATCACAGAAATCAGTTTCTGTGACACCTACACCAATTAGTGAGGAAGTTAATGATAATGATCATGAAACTTCAGATCAAGTTATTACTGAACCTCGTAGGTGAACTAGATCAAGATCCGCACCAGAGTGGTACGGTAATCCTGTTCTGGAGGTTATGTTACTAGACCATGACGAACCTACGAACTATGAAGAAGCGATGGTGAGCTCAGATTCCGCAAAATGGCTTGAAGCCATGAAATCCGAGATGGGATCCATGTATGAGAACAAAGTATGGACTTTGGTTGACTTGCCCGATGGTCGGCAAGCCATTGAAAATAAATGGATCTTCAAGAAGAAGACTGACGCTGATGGTAATGTTACTGTCTATAAAGCTCGACTTGTTGCGAAAGGTTTTCGACAAGTTCAAGGGATTGACTACGATGAGACCTTCTCACCCGTAGCGATGCTTAAGTCTGTCCGAATCATGTTAGCAATTGCCGCATTTTATGATTATGAAATTTGGCAAATGGATGTCAAAACTGCATTCCTGAATGGATTTCTGGAAGAAGAGTTGTATATGATGCAACCGGAAGGTTTTGTCGATCCAAAGGGAGCTAACAAAGTGTGCAAGCTCCAGCGATCCATTTATGGACTGGTGCAAGCCTCTCGGAGTTGGAATAAATGCTTTGATAGTGTGATCAAAGCATTTGGTTTTATACAGACTTTTGGAGAAGCCTGTATTTACAAGAAAGTGAGTGGGAGCTCAGTATCATTTCTGATATTATATGTGGATGGCATATTGCTGATTGGAAATGATATATGATTTCTGGATAGCATAAAGGGATACTTGAATAAGAGTTTTTCAATGAAAGACCTCGGTGAAGCTGCATATATATTAGGCATTAAGATCTATAGAGATAGATCAAGACGCTTAATTCGACTTTCACAAAGCACATACCTTGACAAAGTTTTGAAGAAGTTCAAAATGGATCAAGCAAAGAAAGGGTTCTTGCCTGTACTACAAGGTGTGAGATTGAGTAAGACTCAATGCCCAACCACTGCAGAAGATAGAGAGAAGATGAAAGATGTTCCCTATGCTTCAGCCATAGGCTCTATCATGTATGCAATGCTGTGTACCAGACCTGATGTGTGCCTTGCTATAAGTTTAGCAGGGAGGTACCAAAGTAATCCAGGAGTGGATCACTGGACAGCGGTCAAGAACATCCTGAAATACCTGAAAAGGACTAAGGATATGTTTCTCGTTTATGGAGGTGACAAAGAGCTCATCATAAGTGGTTACGTTGATGCAAGCTTTGACACTGATCCGGACGATTCTAAATCGCAAACCGGATACGTATTTACATTGAACGGTGGAGCTGTCAGTTGGTGCAGTTCTAAGCAAAGTGTCATGGCGGGATCTACGTGTGAAGCAGAGTACATAGCTGCTCCGGAAGCAGCAAATGAAGGAGTCTGGATGAAGGAGTTCATATCCGATCTAGGTGTCATACCTAGTGCATCGGGACCAATGAAAATCTTTTGTGACAATACTGGTGCAATTGCCTTAGCAAAGGAATCCAGATTTCACAAAAGAACCAAGCACATCAAAAGACGCTTCAATTCCATCCGGGATTTAGTCCAGGTGGGAGACATAGAAATTTGCAAGATACATACGGATCTGAATGTTGCAGACCCGTTGACTAAGCCCCTTCCACGAGCAAAACATGATCAGCACCAAGACTCCATGGGTGTAAGAATCATTACTGTGTAATCTAGATTATTGACTCTAGTGCAAGTGGGAGACTGAAGGAAATATGCCCTAGAGGCAATAATAAAGTATTATTTATTTCCTTATATCATGATAAATGTTTATTATTCATGCTAGAATTGTATTAACCGGAAACATAATACATGTGTGAATACATAGACAAACAGTGTGTCACTAGTATGCCTCTACTTGACTAGCTCGTTAATCAAAGATGGTTATGTTTCCTAGCCATAGACATGAGTTTTCATTTGATTAACGGGATCACCTCATTAGGAGAATGACGTGATTGACTTGACCCATTCCGTTAGCTTAGCACTCGATCGTTTAGTATGTTGCTACTGCTTTCTTCATGACTTATACATGTTCCTATGACTATGAGATTATGCAACTCCCGTTTACCGGAGGAACACTTTGTGTGCTACCAAACGTCACAACGTAACTGGGTGATTATAAAGGTGCTCTATAGGTGTCTCCAAAGGTACTTGTTGGGTTGGCGTATTTCGAGATTAGGATTTGTCACTCCGATTGTCGGAGAGGTATCTCTGGGCCCACTCGGTAATGCACATCACTATAAGCCTTGCTAGCATTGTGACTAATGAGTTAGTTGCGGGATGATGTATTACGGAACGAGTAAAGAGACTTGCCGGTAACGAGATTGAACTAGGTATCGAGATACCGACGATCGAATCTCGGGCAAGTAACATACCGATGACAAAGGGAACAACGTATGTTGTTATGCGGTCTGACCGATAAAGATCTTCGTAGAATATGTAGGAACCAATATGAGCATCCAGGTTCCGCTATTGGTTATTGACCGGAGAGGTGTCTCGGTCATGTCTACATAGTTCTCGAACCCGTAGGGTCCGCACGCTTAACGTTACGATGACAGTTATATTATGAGTTTATATGTTTTGATGTACCGAAGGTTGTTCGGAGTCCCGGATGTGATCACGGACATGACGAGGAGTCTCGAAATGGTCGAGACATAAAGATTGATATATTGGATGACTATATTCGGACACCGGAAGTGTTCCGGAGAAGTTTCGGATAAAACCGGAGTGCCGGAGGGGTTACCGGAACCCCCCGGGGAAGTATTGGGCCTTAGTGGGCCTGAGGGGAGAGAGAGGGCAGCAGCCCAGGAGGTGGCGCACCCCCTCCCATGAGGAGTCCGAATTGGACTAGGGAAGGGGGCGCAGCCCCTCTTTCTCTCTCCCTCTCCCTCTCTTTCCTTCCCCTTCTCTCTTCCTAGTTGGACTAGGAAAGGGGAGTCCTACTCCTACTAGGAGGAGGACTCCCCCCTCCTTGGCGCGCCCCAAGGGCCAGCCGGCCTCCCCCCTTGCTCCTTTATATACGGGGGCAGGGGGGCACCTCTGAACACACAATTGATCTACGATCTTTTAGCCGTGTGCGGTGCCCCCCTCCACCATATTACACCTCGATAATATCGTTGCGGAGCTTAGGCGAAGCCCTGCGTCGGTAGAACATTATCATCATCACCACGCCGTCGTGCTGACGAAACTCTCCCTCAACACTTGGCTGGATCGGAGTTCGAGGGACGTCATCGAGCTGAACGTGTGCTGAACTCGGAGGTGCCGTGCGTTCGGTACTTGATCGGTCGGATCGTGAAGACGTACGACTACATCAACCGTGTTGTGATAACGCTTCCGCTTTCGGTCTACGAGGGTACGTGGACAACACTCTCGCATCTCGTTGCTATGCATCACCATGATCTTGCGTGTGCGTATGAATTTTTTTGAAATTACTACGTTCCCCAACATCTGCCACCCATGACTCTGGCGCCAACGCAACCAAGCCAAATACTCAAGGCACAGCTCCTAGGGTGATGACTGACCGTGAGCTTCTCCTCAGTCTTCACCAAAAGGTTGATCGTAATCACAAATGGGTCAAGCGCCAGTTTGGTTCAATTCTTCACAACATGACTACTACCCACAATGCAGTGAAGAAAAACCATTACTACCTTCATGAAACCCTCAACCGCACCTGGGCTGTTCTGTCGCACATATATGGTGAACAAGATCTAAAGAAAATGGGTCTCAAGGAAGATTTTGACTGGGCTGCACCTCCTCCGAAGAAGTACAAGAAGGTCAAGGTTCCTTCCTTGGTGGCCAGCTCCTATTCTTCATCACGTGACACTGATGAACATGAAGACTTGGACGACACTGCGGCATGCCCTACTACAACAAACGACCCCAACAACGCTGACGCTCCTTCATCAACTTGATATTCTTCAGGGGCGTTAGTCCTCATTTTCGAACCTTTTGGTCATTCGATGACAAAGGGGGAGAAATTTGAGTTAGTCTTCAAGCGGGTCTATCTTATATGGGCGTTTCAAGCGGGTCTATCTTATATGGGCGTTTCAAGCGGGTCTATCTTATATGGGCGTTTTTTCCTAAGTTACAACTCTCGTTCTTCTGATGACTTTGTTGGATCGAGTTGTAAACTTAAAACTCTATGGTGGCCTCATACTTTTGCTGTTTCTTCTACATGCTTATTCCTCGTTAATGTTATTGCACGCATGCTGAATTACATCAGTCACCATATTTCATCATGCATTTCAAATTCTTCATATATTATGTCAAATGCGTGTATGAATTACAAGATATAGGGGGAGATCTCCATGATTCAACTCTTCAAGTGTGCATTGCTTCAAAAGAAAATTCCTCACTATGCACATCTTCAGGGGGAGTTCTTCTATATCTTGCAATCAAATTCCTCAATATCAGTATTTACACTTCATGTGTTTATCCCCGTTGAAAACTTAACCTATATTGTCATCAATCACCAAAAAGGGGGAGATTGTAAGTGCATCTAGTGCCCCTTAGTGATTTTGGTGTATTGAAGACTTATAGGTTAAGGGACTAATGTGTTTATGAGTGTACACAGGTCTATAAGTCTATGAGGAGTTTGATATTTACGGAGAAAGTCGACCCCTAAAAATGAAGTTCTTCGACTGAAGACTTTGAATTTCTGAAGACTTTCTGAAGACTTTGAAAGTGAAGAAATTGGTGTGACCTTGAAGACTTGGTATTCGTTTGAGGAACATGAAGAGTGAAGACTTTTGTTTTCGTAGTTTCATTTTCTCTTTCTTGAGTCATAGGGAACACCGTATTGTTAAAGGGGGTCAAGGAAATACTAAGGAAAAATTTCCATGTGATGCTCAACTCAAAATCCTACACCTACCAATCCCTTCGAGTGAAGCCATTGGAAATCTCATACAGTCCAGTCATATTCTTCAGTGACAGAGACTAAGTTCCTCTGGTCTCTGAGGAATTTGTTCTGACTGAGGAGTTAGGAATTCGCCAGTGCGGATTGCCTACACAAGGAGGAACATGATAGCCCTGAGGAATTTGATACTCAAATTTCCGACCGTTGCTGTGCTATGCGCCAGCTGTCCCAAAATATCTACCCAACTAACGGTCATATCATTGAAGGGCATTTATGTCTTATCATGACGGGCTGCTCCCTAGGCTATAAATAGCCGCCCCCTACAACAACTAGCTGGTTGGATGCTCCGAGAGAAACTGACATTTTTCATTTGAGAACATCCCATCCTCCGAGGACTTTGAGCGAAAATCATCAAGTGAGGAAAACCCAAACCCAAACACCTACAAACCCAAAGTGATTGAGCATCACTGAAGAGATTGATCCTGCGTGGATCCGACGCTTGTTACCTTTGAAGATTGTGCTTCTTGCAGACGGTTAGGCGTCATGGTCTAGAGCGTCCAAGAGGAATTGTGGATCGCCGAGTGACCGAGTTTGTGAAGGTTCGGAAGTCACCTGAAGACTTACCACAAGTGATTGGACGAGGTCTGTGTGACCTTAGTTCAAGGAGAATACGGTGAGGACTGTGTGTCCGGGACTGTGTGTCCTCAGGTTTAAATACCTAGCCAATGCAACCCGACGTAACCCTGAGACAACAGTTGGAACTGGTCTACCAAATCATTGTCTTCACCAAGCTTACTGGTTCTATTTCCTCAACTCTTTCATTTCGTCATAACTGTGTTGTGCACTTGTTCATAGCTGTGTTTGAAGACTTTGACAGAAGACTTTTCTCAATTTCCTCAGTTCAATTTCTTCAGTCTGTTTGTCTTCATCCTGTGCTATCCTGTGTTACGCTTTCTGTACTCTGTGTTTGTCTTCATTTCATCATGATGACCATGCCTATGTTCTGCTATGCTTACTCTTGAGTACTTATTCCGCTGCAAGTAGTTCTTCGCTAAGGAATTTCCTCACCCGCAAATTCCTCAGTGAAGAATTCATAAAAATCGCCTATTCACCCTGCCTCTAGTCGATATAATGCACTTTCAACCTTCGACCCCGGCGCCGTCCCCCCAACTGCCACCAATGACCATGCCCCGCGACTGTGGCGATGATGCCGGCCGCCCCAAGCGTGGCCGTGATGACCGTCGGGATGCTCCCCACACCTCCTCGGATGGGTTGCGCCGCGAGGCAGACCTGCGCCAGCAGCTTTCCTCCGCCCTCGAGCCTCGCCGTTCGCCGTCGGTCCCCCGCCCGCGAGCCCCATCGTTCGTCGGCGCGCACAGAGCGTCGCTCCCCGGACCGCGACCACCGCTCCCCTGCTCGCCGTGCCTCCCCTCGGGACCACCCTCGTTGGCCTGTGGAGGAGCAGTGGCGCTCCTCCCAGCGACACTCGCCGTCCCCTCCCCAGTGCCGGAGCTGCTCCCCCACCCCCCCAGGACTTCAACAGCAGCAATTCGGCACCTCTCAAGCTACTCGCCGGTACCAAGCACCACAAAATCAGCCTTCCTTCCCCCCGGCCAATGGTGGCAATGGCAACCGCGGGCGCCAAGGAGCTAAGAAGAAGAAGAAGAAGGGGCCGGCTCGCCCGCCCGCTCCCGCCACATCCACCGCGTCGGCCCCACCTGTGGACACCGGTGCTCCGCGTGACTCCCCACCGTGCTTCAACTGTGGGCTCATCGGGCACTTCCAGGTCGCGTGCCCCAACCCGCCGATGTGCTATCTCTGCAAGGACTCCGGCCACCCCGCGGTGCTTGCCCGGATCGGCCGGTGACCGAGGAGCTTATGATGTACGGCCACGGCATCGAGGGCATGGGCTGAAGGAAATATGCCCTAGAGGCAATAATAAAGTTTTTATTTTATATTTCCTTATATCATGATAAATGTTTATTATTCATGCTAGAATTGTATTAACTGGAAACTTGATACATGTGTGGATACATAAACAAAACACAGTGTCCCTAGTAAGCCTCTACTAGAGTAGCTCATTAATCAAAGATGGTTAAGTTTCCTAACCATAGACATGTGTTGTCATTTGATGAACGGGATGACATCATTAGGAGAATTATGTGATGGACAAGACCCATCCGTTAGCTTAGCATATTGATCGTTCAATTTTATTGCTACTGCTTTCTTCATGTCAAATACATATTCCTTCTACTATGCGATTATGCAACTCCCGGATACCGGAGGAATGCCTTATGTACTATCAAACGTCACAACGTAACTGGGTGATTACAAAGATGCTCTATAGGTATCTCTGAAGGTGTTTGTTGGGTTGGCATAGATCGAGATTAGGATTTGTCACTCCGAGTATCGGGGAGGTATCTCTGGCCCCTCTCGGTAATACACATCATAAGAAGCCTTGCAAGCAATGTGACTAATGAGTTAGTTGCGGGATGATGTATTATGGAACGAGTAAAGAGACTTGCCGGTAATGTGATTGAACTAGGTATGAAGATACCGACGATCGAATCTTGGGCAAGTAACATATCGATGACAAAGGGAATAACGTATGTTATCGTAACGGTTCGACCGATAAAGATATTCATAGAATATGTGGGAGCCAATATGAGCATCCAGGTTCCACTATTGGTAATTGACCAGAGAGGTGTCTCTGTCATGTCTACATAGTTCTCGAACCCGTAGGGTCCGCACGCTAAACGTTCGATGACAATTTTGTATTATATGAGTTATGTGATTTGGTGACCGAATGTTGTTTGGAGTCTCGGATGAGATCACAGACATGACGAGGAGTCTTGATATGGTCGAGAGGTAAATATCCATATATAGGATGGTGATATTCGGACACCGGAAGTGTTCTGGGGGTACCGGGTACATATCGGGTCACCGGAAGGGGTTCCGGACATCCCCCCGGCAACTACATGGGCCTAATGGGCCAAGAAGGGGACAGACTAGCCCCTAGGGGGCTGGTGTGCCCCATGTAGGCCAAAATAAGGGGGAAGGAAAGAGGAGAAGAGAGAAAGGAAGGGGAGGGATTCGGCCTCCCCCTTCCTTCTCTCCTCCCTCCTCCTTCTTTCCCTCTCCAGATGAATATGGAAGGGGGGAGGCTGAATTGGGAGGCGCCCAAGTAGGATTCCTCCTACTTGGGACGCCCCCTTGGCTACCTCTCCTCCCCTCCAACCTATATATATGAGGGGGGCACCGCTAGAACAGACACCAACATTTTCTAGACATGTGCGGCGCCCCCCCTCCACAGTTTACGCCTCCAGTCATATTCACGCAGTGCTTAGGCGAAGCCCTGCGTGGATCACTTCACCATCACTATCACCACGCCGTCGTGCTGACGGAACTCTCCCTCGGCACTTTGCTGGATCAAGAGTTCGAGGGACGTCATCGAGCTGAACGTGTGTATAACTCGGAGGTGCCGTACGATCGGTACTTGTTCGGTTAGAACGAGAAGAAGTTCCTACATCAACCGCGTTAACAAACGCTTCCGCTTTCGGTCTACGAGGGTACGTAGACACACTCTCCCCTTCTCATTGCTATGCATCTCCTAGATAGATCTTGCGTGAGCATAGGAACTTTTTTGAAATTGCATGCTATGTTCCCCAACAGTGGCATCAGAGCCAGGTCTATGCGTAGATGATATGCACGAGTAGAATACAAAGAGTTGTGGGCGGTGATCGTCATACTGCTTACCACCAATGTTTTATTTTGATTCGGCAGTATTGTTGGATGAAGCGGCCCGGACCAACCTTACATGACCACGTTAATGAGAACGGTTCCACCGACAGACATGCAACTAGTTTTTCATAAAGGTGGCTGGCGGGTGTCTGTTTCTCCAACTCTAGTCGAATCGAATTTGACTACGACTGGTCCTTGTTGAAGGTTAAAATAGCAAACTTGGCGAAACACCGTTGTGGTTTTGATGTGTAGGTAAGAACGTTCTTACTAGAAGCCCGTAGCAGCCACGTAAAACTTGCAACATCAAAGTAGAGGACGTCTAACTTGTTTTTGCAGGGCATGTTGTGATGTGATATGGTCAAGACATGATGTGATATTCGTTGTTGTATGAGATGATCATGTTATGTAAAAGTTATCGGCAACTGGCAGGAGCCTTATGGTTGTCGCTTTATTGTATGAAATGCAAATGCCATGTAATTGCTTTACTTTATCACTATGCGTTAGCGATAGTTGTAGAAGCAATAGTTGGCGAGACGACCACGACGCTACGATGGAGATCAAAGTGTCAAGCCGGTGACGATGGAGATCATGACGGTGCTTTGGAGATGGAGATCAAAGGTACAAGATGATGATGGCCATATCATGTCACATATATTGATTGCATGTGATGTTTATCTTTTATGCATCTTATTTTGCTTAGTACGGCGGTAGCATTATAAGATGATCCCTTAACTAAATTTCAAGGTATAAGTGTTCTCCCTGAGTATGCACCGTTGTGAAAGTTCCTCGTGCTGAGACACCACGTGATGATCGGGTGTGATAGGCTCTACGTTCACATACAACGGGTGCAAGACCGTTTTTCACATGCGGAATACTCGGGTTAAACTTCACGAGCCTAGCATGTACCGACATGGCCTCGGAACACTGGAGACCGAAAGATCGAACGTGAATCATATAGTAGATATGATCAACATAGAGATGTTCACCATTGATGACTACTCCATCTCACGTGATGATCGGACATGGTTTAGTTGATTTGGATCACGTATCATTTAGATGAATTGAGGGATGTCTATCTAAGTTGGAGTTCTTAAGTAATATGATTAATTGAACTTAATTTATCATGAAGTTAGTCCTGATAGTATTTGCATATCTATGTTTTAGATCAATAGCTTGCGATGTAGCTCCCTGTTTATTTTTGATATGTTCCTAGAGAAAAATAAGTTGTAAGATATTTTGGGACAGCTGGCGCATAACACAGCAACGGTCGTAAATTTGACTATCAAATTCCTCAGGGCTATCATGTTCCTCAGTTGTAGGCTATCCGCACTTGCGAATTCCTAACTCCTCAGTCAGAACAAATTCCTCAGAGACCAGAAGAACTTCATCTCTGTCACTAAAGAAATTGACTGAACTGTATGAGATTTCCAGTGGCTTCACTCGAAGGGATTGGTAGGTGTAGGATTTTGAGTTGAGCATCACATGGAAAATTTTCCTTAGTATTTCCTCGACCCCTTTAACAGTACGGTGTTTCCTATGACTCAAGAAAGAGAAAATGAAACTACGAAAACAAAAGTCTTCACGCTTCATGTTCCTCGAATGAATACCAAGTCTTCAAGGTCACACCAATTTCTTCACTTTCAAAGTATTCAGAAAGTCTTTAGAAATCCAAAGTCTTCAGTCGAAGAACTTAATTTTTAGGGGTCAACTTTCTCTGTAAATATCAAACTCCTCATAGACTTATAGACCTGTGTACACTCGCAAACGCATCAGTCCCTTAACCTATAAGTCTTCAATACATCGAAATCACTAAGGGGCACTAGATGCACTTACAATCTCCCCCTTTTTGGTGATTGATGACAATATAGGTTAATTTTTCAACGGGGATAAACATATGAAGTGTAAATACTAATATTGAGGAATTTGATTGCAAGATATAGAGGAACTCCCCTGAAGATGTGCATATAGTGAGGAATTTGCTTTTGAAGCAATGCACACTTGAAGAGTAGAATCATGGAGATCTCCCCCTATATCTTGTAATTCATATGCGCATTTGACATATAATATGAAGAATTTGAAATGCATGATGAAATATGGTGACTGATGTAATTCAGCATGCGTGCATTAACATATATGAGGAACAAGCATGCAGAAGAACACATCAAAAGTATCAGACCACCATCGGGTTTAAGTTTACAAGTCGATCCAACAAAGTCATCAAAAGAATGAGAGTTGTAACTTAGCAAAAAAACGCCCATATATGTAGACCCGCTTGAAGACTAACTCTCAAATTTCTCCCCCTTTGTCATCGAATGACCAAAAGGATCAAAAATGAGGACTAACGCCCCTGAAGAATATCATGTTCATGGAGGAGCGCCAGCGTTGTTGGGGTCGTTTGTTGTAGAAGGACCTGCCGCAGTGTCGTCCAAGTCTTCATGCTCATCGGTTTCGCGCGATGAAGAATAGGAGCTGGCCACCAAGGAAGGAACCTTGACCTTCTTGAATTTCTTCGGTGGAGGTGCAGACCAGTCAAAGTCCTCCTTGAGACCCATTTGCTTCAGATCTTCTTCACCATACAGATGTGATAAAATAGCCCAGGTGCGACCGAAGACTTCATGGAGGTAGAAATGGTTTTTGTTCACTGCATTGTGTGTAGCAGTCATGTTGTGAAGAATAGAACCAAACTAACGCTTAACCCATTTGTGGTTTCGATCCACCTTCTGGTGAAGACTGAGGAGAAGCTCACGGTCATTCATCACTCTTGGAGCTGTGGCTTGAGGATTTGGCTTTGAAGCATTGGCGGCAGAGTCATGAGTGGCAGAGTCATCATTGGTGGAATAAGATGCAGCTTTGCAAAACTGACCATCCAATGGACGAATGCCTTCATCAATAATAGCAGGTGCCTTGCCCTTTTCATGAGCTGAGGAAAATGTCCGCTTGAGGACTTCAATTGGGGGCAAGTAGCTGAGGTGATTCTGAAAATCAGTCTTGTAGTTGAGTGAAGACCTTGTTCTGAGGAATCTCATAATCCAAGGAGCATAAGGCTTCAGCTCAAACGGAGAGAGTACAACATTTGCTAGAGTCCTCATGAAGAGATCATGATAGTTGACAGGAATGCCATGCATGATATTGAACAGCAGATTCTTCATGATGCCAACAACTTCCTCATCAGTCGAGTTGTGGCCTTTGATAGGACTCAAAGTCTAGGATCAGCTTGGGATCCCGCATTAATGGCACATTGCTGCCTTTGGCTCTAGCGGCCCAGTGTTGCCTGTCTCTGATGATTTTCGCAAGTTCTTCATCGTCAGCCTCATCGTCTTCTGACGGGACTTGAAAGGCGACCTGCTTCTTGTGAGGACTTGGTGGGGAACCTCGTCCAGCAGTGGCCTTTGTCTTCAGCAGTGTGGGGCCTGTAGAGGAATTTGGAGGAGCTGAAGAACTTCCAGAGGCTCCTGAGGCAATAGAGATGACTATCGTCCATTGACACGTGGCGAGATGCACAGGTGCTGAGGAGTTTGACAAAGGAGCTGAGGACTTTAGAGGGGCTGGAGCAGCTTGAGGAATTGGCCGTGAGGGCTTTGAAGAAGTTGGCCGTGAGGGCATTGCTGAGGAACTTGGCCGTGAGGGCATAGAGGTTGAAGCACTTGGCTTATGAGTAGGCTTCTTTGCCATGGCCTTCTTTGGCTTGCTTGCAGTGGCCTCAACAGTGTTAGCAGCAGCAGCAGAGTCTTCATTGAATTTCCTCACCGCTTCCTTTGCTATTTTGGCTAGTTTGTCCTGGCGCTTGGCCCATTCATCAGGATAGTCCTCACCACGCTTGAGGCTGGTGGGATCAGCTTCTTGGCCAGGTGCCAATGGAGGTCTTGGGCATGGAGGGTTAAGAGCGAATTTCTTCATGTACTTAGGAGTGACATATCTGTACTCCCTCCATTCCCGTGCCCATCTCCTCTCTATCCTTTGTATGCGCACCTTGCGCTGATTTTTGTCCTCCTTGCCATATTTGGCCTCATCAGGAGTGTAATAATCCTTGTAAATGTCATCAGGGATTTCGAAAGCAGTGTTGACCTCAGGCCTCTTTCCACCTTTCTGTGGCCTCTTGCCGTCAGCCATTTTCTTCAGCTGAGGAATATGAACAACAGAATTCTCTGAAGAGGTGTGCAGCTTTTCTTCGAGGAACGCTACAAATGAGTTAAGTTGATGAGAACCTAGTGATTCAGCAGCGGACATGTGTACCTATGAACAGAGTATAGTTCCGAATAATTTGGAGAGGTCATATGCATTCTCAGAAGGTTTTTTCAAAGCAGAGCAAGTTGAGGAATTTGACCATATGAGTCTTGAAGAATTTCACTAAGCGTTCTTTATCTTAGGTTCCAGAATTGTACAGATTGAAAATCCACACAATTGAGGAATCTTGAAGAAAAACATTGCTTAGGGAAACAGATCAAGAACAGATGATATGTGAGGTGTTTACTGTGTGAAGATTTGAAGAATAAACACCTTTTGAAGATTTTGTAGAAAACATCCGAATCAACGAGGGCAGTAAAAGTAACTTTTAATTACCCTTGATGAAGAACACGACGAACTGGGAAGTGTAGATGAGAAGCTCGTCAGTTCAGATCTTCCACGCCCTAACTTGGCAGAGGAAGACAACTACGGCGGCGGCGGTGTGAAGAAATCCGCGGCCGGCGTGAGTACGACGGCGACGAGGTTGAGGCAGTGAAGCTCTTCCTCACAGGCGACGATGGAAGTAGCGGCGGCGGTAGGGTTTGAGAAGCTCGAGCGGGAGAGAGGTCGAGCGAAGTAAACACAAAGTGAGGAAGGGGAGGGGTATTTATAGCCGACGTGAAAAACCCCTCGTCTGAAGAAATTGGATGAACGTGCCCCTGACCCTTCTCATTCGCTTGACATGTGTCACCCACGTACTGAGAGGTGGCGATCGTGTGAGATCGTGGGTGAATAGATAAGTATTATCGTGGGATGCGAAACGGATTGAGCGGCAAACGCCGAAAATTCAGATACGATAAGTTTTAAAGTTCCGTTCGCAAATTCTTCAGCTGACAAGGACACAGTGAAGACTTTGAACGAGTTTCAAATAGAACGCACATGAAGAATTTGTGAATAGACTGGGTTGAGTTTAGCATAGAGGGGGAAGGGTCCGATCACATTCACTTAGAAGACAAGGCAACTTGAAGAAATAGCAATAAGTGAATGTTGTAGAGGACATAAACTCAACATATAAATATAGCCAATGAAGAAAAACGACAGAAACAGTGAAGACATTGCAAAGTTGAAGAAGTTGAACAAGTGAGGAATTACAGAAATGAGGAAAAACTCAAATTGAAGATTTTCAACTTTTGGTGGTGGCGTGACCCACCGTATAAGAAAGATGATTTCAGACACCGCGTACCATTGTCGTAGGGTTCTGAGAATCAAATTCTTTGTTAATTTCTTCACACTTAGAGTGTTTGTCTTCATGGATAGAAGAAAAATGTTTCTTCGCGTGTTGCACATCTAAGTCATCAATTTTGCATAAGTGTTAGGATGTGTGTCCTTTTCAAAGGACATTCGAAGATTCTAGGATATTTAGCTCACACCTCAACTTGCTAAATCTCTTATCATCCAAGGGCTTTGTGAAGATATCGGCTAGCTGTTCTTCAGTCCTTACATGCTCAATAGAGATGTCGCCCTTCCACACATGATCATGAAGAAAATGATGACGAATCTGAATGTGCTTTGTCTTCGAGTGCTGAACTGGGTTATGAGCAATCTTGATGACACTCACATTGTCACAGTAGAGAGGCACATTCTTCATGTTGACGCCGTAGTCCTTGAGAGTTTGCTTCATCCACAGTAATTGAGCACAGCAAGAACCAGCAGCAATGTACTCAGCTTCAGCAGTAGACAGTGATACGCAGTTCTGTTTCTTTGAGGACCAACAGACCAATGATCGTCCGAGGAAATGGCATGTGCCTGATGTTGACTTGCGGTCCACACGATCACCAGCATAGTCAGAGTCTGAATATCCAATGAGATCAAAAGCCGAGCCCTTGGGGTACCATAATCCAAGTGTTGGTGTGTGAGCTAGATATTGAAGAATATGCTTCACATCCTTATGGTGTGATTCCTTCGGTGTAGCTCGAAATTGGGCACACATGCAAACACTAAGCATAATATCTGGCCTAGATGCACATAAATACAATAAAGAACCAATCATGGAGAGGTATACCTTTTGATCGAAGTCAATACCATTTTCATCAGTGCATAGATGGCCATTGGTGGGCATAGGGATTTTGACGCCATTGCAATCTTGCATGCCGAATTTCCTCAGTACATCCTTGAGGTATTTCTCCTGAGATATGAATATGCCATTGCGCTGTTGACGAATTTGAAGACCTAAGAAGAATTTCAATTCTCCCATCATAGACATTTGATATTCTTCACTCATCATATAGGCAAATTCATCACTGTAACGTTGGTCAGTACAGCCAAATATGATATCATCAACATATATTTGGCACACAAACAATTCACCATCATATGATTTAGTGAAAAGAGTAGGGTCAAGTGAACCAGGTTTGAAGCCTTTCTTCATGAGGAATTCCTTCAAAGTATCATACCACGCCCGAGGGGCCTGCTTGAGGCCATAGAGGGCCTTATTGAGTCTGAAGACTTTGTCGGGATGCTTTGGATCTTCAAAACCTGGGGGTTGAGCAACATATACTTCTTCCTCAAGCTTACCATTGAGGAATGCACTTTTCACATCCATTTGATATAAAGTGATATCATGATGGTTAGCATAAGCAAGTAATATGCGAATAGCCTCAAGTCTAGCAACAGGTGCAAAAGTTTCATCGAAATCAATTCCTTCAACCTGTGTGTAGCCTTGAGCTACAAGCCGTGCCTTATTCCTCACCACAAGGCCATTTTCATCTTGCTTGTTGTGGTAGATCCACTTTGTGCCAATGATATTGTGCTTGCGAGGATTTGGACATTTGACCAGTTCCCAGACGTTGTTGAGCTCGAATTGATGTAATTCCTCTTTCATAGCTTGAATCCACTCAGGCTCCAGAAATGCTTCATCTACCTTAGTGGGCTCTGTGATAGAGACGAAAGCAAAGTGCCCACAAAAGTTAGACAAATGTGAACCTTTTGAGCGTGTGAGAGGACCTGGAATGTTGATGTCGCTGATGATTTTCTCAATCTGCACTTCGATTGCAACATGAGGATGAGCGGGTTGTCATCGAGGATTTGGATCAGCATTTTCTTCAACACCATTTTCTTCAGGTGCATCAGCATGACATTCTTCACGTTCTGGAATGATTTCTTCAATAGATTCTTCGGTAGGAATGACATCCTGAGTAGCCTTGAACTTGATAGTTTCCTCAGGTGACTGTTCATCTAACACAGAAGGTAGGTGCTCTCTTTGCGAGCCATTAGTTTCATCGAACCGCACATCTACAGTTTCAACAACTTTGTGGTGGACGTTGTTGAAGACTCTCTAGGTGTGCGAGTCCTTTCCATAACCTAGCATAAAACCTTCATGTGCTTTCGGTGCAAATTTAGAATTGTGATGAGGATCTCTAATCCAACATTTAGCACCGAAGACTTTTAAATAACTCACATTGGGTTTCTTGTCAGTGAGGAGTTCATAAGCAGTCTTCTTGAAGAATTTATGAAGATATACCCTGTTGATGATGTGGCACACAGTATCAATTGCCTCAATCCAGAAACAACGAGGCGTCTTGTATTCATCAAGCATAGTGCGAGCCAACTCAACAAGAGTCCTGTTCTTGTGCTCCACGACGCCATTCTGCTAAGGAGTATAAGGAGCAGATAACTCATGAGTAATACCAAGTTCATCCAGATAGTCATCAAGACCAGAATTCTTGAACTCAGTTCCATTGTCACTTCTAATGTACTTGATCTTCACACCAAAGTTGGTTGAAGCCCTCGAGGAAAAACGTTTGAAGACTTCCTGCACCTCATGGTTGTAAGTGACAATATGCACCCATGTGTATCGAGAGTAATCATCAACAATAAGAAAGCCATATAGAGATGCATCATTTGTAACTGCTGAATAATGATTTGGACCAAAGAGATCCATGTGAAGCAATTCAAATGGTCGAGTAGTAGTCATGATAGTCTTCGCTGGATGCTTGGCCTTGGTCATCTTTCCAGCTTCACAGGCTTCGCACAAGTGATCCTTGAGGAATTTGACATTCTCAATGCCAATGACATGCTTCTTCTTCGGGAGCGTGTGCAAATTCCTGATGCCAGCATGACCAAGTCATCGATGCCATAGCCAGCCTTATGAAGATTTTGCAAGTAGACATATGGCTGGTTGTGGTCCTGTAGAGAAACCAACAATATACAGATCTCCTCTCCTAAAGCCTTCGAAGACTTTGGAATTGTCAGCTTCCATGATCACAACACAATGATACTTGCCAAAGATGACAACCATATCAAGATCACAAAGCATTGAGATGGACATGAGGTTGTATCCTAAGGACTCGACAAGCATGACTTTGTCCATGTGTCGATCCTTTGAGATCGCAACCTTACCTAGACCCAATACCTGACTTTTGCCTTTGTCAGCGAAGATGATACGCTTCAGATGCGATGCAGATAAGGGGACATCCATCAATAGATTCTTGTCGCCAGTCATGCGATTTGTACATCCACTATCGAGGACCCACTCATTGGCTTTGGGTTGATCATCCTGCAGTTGAATTAGTGCAGCTTACGAACTCATATACTTCACCAGTGAAGAATATGACATCAAATTCATCAGATCAATTTCATCAAGCAGTGGAACAGATAAAACAGTATGAGGACGTGAGAAATGAAAGTTCATTTCTTCATGATTAGCCTGCGTCCTTTCACGCAATTTTCAGGTCTCAGCAAATTCTTCAGACGTTTAAGCACGTCTGGAGACCTGACCCTGCATAAGAGATTAGTTCTTTTTCTTCACCACCCACATCTGAAGGGGTGGTAAAGAGTTCATGACTCTGCGAGCTTCATATGAGAAAGGTGGCATAGAAGCCAGTCCACTTCGTTTCACATAAGAGGAGTTAGGGTAAGCATATGAATAAGCAGAGAAATTCTTCGAGGACTTATGAACATAATAATTAGAAGAATAATGCTCATATTCACATCCCTTAGCTCTTCCCTGCGAAACAGAAGGATTAGCACAATGATGTTCGTATGAGGACTTTGATCCTTTTGAAGAATTTGATCCACGTGAGGAATTTGGTCCGTATGAGGACTTGGATCCATATGAAGAATTTGGTCCATATGAAGAATTTGATCTGGGGTTCCTATTCTTCACATGTGGTGTCATGATGACATTCACCTGAAGACTTTCAAGGCACCTTTTGGGAACCCAGATTTTCTTCATAGGGGAATCGTTCCTGCAGTTAGTGCCAACATATCTAGCAAATACTTCACCATTCTGATTTTTGAACAGTTTATAGTTGGAGTCAAATGACTCATCAGAAGAATGAGGAGATTCACATGTAAAGCCAGATAAAGTAGATGGATCTACTGGAGGTCCCTTTGCAGCAACCCATGAGGTTTTGGGATACTGCTCAGGCTTCCAGTATGTCCCATCAGCGTTGAGTTTCCTCTCAAAGGCAATACTCTCTTTCCTAGGGTTCCTGTTGAGGATCTGCTTTTTAAGCACATCACAGAGAGTCTGATGCCCTTTGAGGCTTTTGTACATGCCTGTCATATACAATTCCTTCAGCCATGCATCATCAGTGATACTAGCAATGTCCTCAGATGAGGAATTAGTGACAGCAGAGACAGGTGAAGAATTTGTAGAAGAAGAAGAATTTGAACATTCAGGTGAAGAATTAGCAGATTCACGTTCAATGCACTTCAAACATGGAGGAATGAATTCTTCCTGGGTAGCGTTGATATGTTGAGTAAGTAATGAATCGTGCTCCTTCTGAAGATCTTCATAACTCACCCTTAGCTTTTCAAGATCTTGCTTTCTTTGAAGAAATTCATAAGAAAGCTTCTCATGATCAGATAAGAGAGTGTTATGATGACTTTGAAGATTGTCAAACTTAGACTGAAGTCTCTGAAGATTTTCAGTCAAGGTTTTAGTGCGATCCATTTCTTCACCCAACATATCATCACTTTTGTCTAGCATGTTTTGAACCTTTTCAAAAGCCTTTTGTTGTTTCATAGCAATCTTAGCAAGTTTAGAGTAGCTAGGCTTGAGATTTTCATCAGATTCATCCTCACTTGATTCAGAAGAGGGATATTTGAGTACCTTGGCACCTTTTGCCACGAAGCAATAGGTGGGAGCGTAGTCA
Source organism: Aegilops tauschii subsp. strangulata (assembly GCF_002575655.3). NCBI lineage: Eukaryota > Viridiplantae > Streptophyta > Magnoliopsida > Poales > Poaceae > Aegilops > Aegilops tauschii. Next base: position 401,378,682 of record NC_053041.3, read on the forward strand.
TCGTTGCCTTCATCAGCCTTGTTAGTGAAGTCATTTTCTTCAGAGTTGAAGATGGACTTGCTGACGAATGCAGTGGCGAGAGCTAGGCTCGCCGCACCAGACTCGGACTCCTCAGATGCCTCCTCTTCCTCATGTTCCTCAGATTCAGCCTCAGAGTCCATTTCCTTGCCAATGAATGCCCGAGCCTTCTTGGAGCTGCTCTTCTTGTGAGATGAAGACTTCAAGGATTTTGATGATGAAGAGTTTGAAGATTTCTTCTTCTTCTTTGCGTCATCAGAACTGTAATCCTTGTATTTCTTCTTCTTTGATTCCTTTTCCCACTGAGGACAATCTTGAATGTAGTGACAAGGTTTCTTGCATTTGTGGCATAGCCTCTTCTTGTAGTCACTGGATGAGGAATCATTGCTCCTTGAGGATTTTCCAAAACGACCACGTCTCGAGAACTTCTGGAATTTCTTCATGAGCAGTGCTAGCTCCTGGCTCAGTTCTTCAGGATCACCAAGGCTACTACCAGAATCTTCACCTTCAGATTCAGAGACAGTCTTGGCGTTCAGGGCACGTGATCTGCCATAGCTCGAACCATAGAGATCTCTCTTCTCAGCAAGCTGGAACTCATGAGTGTTTAGCCTCTCGAGGATATTAGCAGGATCAAGTGACTTGTAATCTCCACGTTATTGTATCATCAGTGCCAGAGTATCAAATGAGGAATCAAGCGATCTCAGCAATTTCTTCACCACCTCATGGTCGGTGATGTCAGTGGCACCAAGTGCTTGAAGCTCATTTGAGATGTCAGTGAGGCGATCGAAGGTTTGCTGAACATTTTCATTGTTGAGTCTCTTGAAGCGGTTGAAGAGATTGCGAAGAAAGTCAACTCGAGAGTCACGTTGTGTTGAGACTCCTTCATTGACCTTGGACAGCCAATCCCTGTCGGAGTAATTGGCCACGGGTAGCCACACCGACTACCCCTGGCTCTTCAGAAAATTTATCAGGCCTTTGGGCCTTCAAGCACTCCAAGCATTTGGGCCGCCTTCCCCGGCCGGCTACCACTAAAGCCGACTCCCGGAAGGCGACCCAGCCTCACCGACTCCAAGAAGCCGGCCAAGAAGGACGCCGACTCCTAGAAGCCGGCCAAGACCACAACCACTCCTACATAACGGCGACATGACGGGGTGTGGCCACAGTGCGGCCCACGACCCCCTAAGCCCGAGGCGGGCATGGCTACAGGAGGCCGTACGGGGGGGATGTCCCCCGTGCGGCCGGGCACTGTAGCCACGCCAGCAACGACGTCATCCACGACCCACTCCTGTACGGCCCAAGGACTGCGGGCCCCTTCAGCCAGAGAGAGGCGTGAAGGCGGCCCGGCTTTTCCTAGTCGGCCAGGAGCATAGCCGGCCTCCAGAAGCCGGCGACTCCCTTCCTCGAAGCAGGAGCCCCATTAAGGAGACAAGACGAGGTGAGGCTACAGTGATAGCCCCCGATGCGGATCACTGTAGCCACGCTAACCTCGACAAAGCCCTCATCATCAGAGGCGCGGCTACAGTAAGCAGCCGCCGACAAGACCCTAGGCGGTGGGGCCGGCCTGTCGACCGAGGAGCCGGCAGCCGGCGGGACCCAGCAGCCGGCGGAGAAGCCTGCAGACGTAGACACTGACGGCCGGGGCCAGTCCCCAGTCGGATTACTATTGTACCCCCGGGGGGTAGGCCTATATAAACCCCCCGGAGCACCCATGCAAAGGGTTCGCACCTCTGCATGTTTGGCTTCCAAGCATAGCACACGCACACACACCATAGATAGAGAGAGAGGCAAGAGCTAGCCTTGTTCTTCCTCTCCCTTGATCCCAACAGCTCTAGGAGCGATTGTAGCTACTCTTTATCGATGTAGAGATCATGCGGAGACCCCGCAGAGCAGGACTAGGGGTGTTATCTCCTCGGAGAGCCCCGAACCTGGGTAAGATTCGCCGGCGTGCATGTCTTCGCCTCATCCCATTTCCAGGCACCGGCGACGTTTTATTGGCTCCCACAATGATAAGCCATCCCTTGGCATATGTCGCACCAACCACCCGACATTTGGCGCCCACCGTGGGGCCAGGTGCACCGTTGTCCGGAGACCTGTTCTGGACGGGAACCTTCTTCCTTCCCCGCGAGCGCAGCCAGCCTGCTGCGCCCGATGGCATTTGCCCCGACGCGCTGCAAGGCGTCGATGACGCCTGCGCAGCGAGCCGCCTCGCCGATCTGCTCGGCGAGACTCGCATCTCCGACGAGCCTGCGTCCGACGCAGGCACCGATTACCCCGAGAGCCGCCTCGTCAGCCTCCTCGACCAACTTCACGTCTCCAGCGAGCCTGCTGCGGACATGGAGTCTGTCGGCTCCACCGACCCGATGCTCATCGACTCCGACACCGCGTCGCTCGACGCCTACCCCTCCGACGTGGTGGTCTTCGACGACCCACTCCCTCGAGCTGACAGCGGCAGCAGCGCTATCACCGAAGTGCTGGTCATCAGCCACGTCTCCAACTCGGGCGGGAGCGCGTGCGACGCTCAGCAAGCGGCGATGCACGACCTCTCCATCCCCATCCCAGCCGACGCCGACGCCGAGACCCTGGAGGCACGCCGTCTTGCCCTCATCACGGAGAGCAAGAAGATAGCCTCGATGAGACGCCTCGCTGAGGCCCACCAGCGCGAAGTCGACCGTGCCGCCTTCGGGACGCCGCCGCCCAGCGGTCCGAGCCGAGCCGGCTTCGTCCAGAAGCGCGGCGCAGCCGTTGCCAGCATGCTGGGCGTAGATCGCCCCGTCTACGCCACCCCGCTCGAGAATCTGCGAGCCGCTCAGGCGGCCGCAGAGGAGCTCAATGGGCTGGGGGCCGATGAGCTCCCCTACATGACAAGACGGATCCAACAGCTGATCGACACGGCTGCAGAACGGCACGAAGCCGGCGCCCGTGCTGATAGCCATCCCCCGCGCCGGGAGCACGCCGCGACGTCCCGCTCGCCGACTGCGAGCGGCACGCGCCAGAGGAAGGACAAGGAGCCGGCTGCCAGCCGCAGCCGGACTCGCATCACTATCGAGCGCGACGCGGATGGCCGCCCTCGGGCGGTCGAACACCAAGGAAACCTGCCGCCTCCCCCGCCTCGAAGAGAAAGACGCCTCACTCCGCCGCCCATCACGCATCCGACTCTTGGCGACCGACTCGGCCGCCGAGAAGGAGTCGGCGAGAGTGACGCCCGCCACAGGATCGACCGCCTTGCTCGGTCCTTGGCGTTAGAAGAAGAAGACGATGTCGGCCCGCCATGCTTTGGCCACCGCATCCGCGACGAGCCCTTCCCCAAAGGGTTCTCGCTCCCCAGAGACACACCCAAGTACAACGGCTCGGTGAAGCCGGAAGATTGGCTCATCGACTACTCCACAGCCGTCAGCATCGCCAACGGCAATCAGCGCGTCGCCGTGAAGTACGTCCCCTTGATGCTGCAAGGGACGGCGCGCACGTGGCTCAACAGCCTCAAGCCGTACAGCATCAACAGCTGGCTGGACTTCACCGAGGTTTTCGTCCGCAACTTCACCAGCACCTACAAGCGGCCCCCCAAGCCTCACCAGCTCTCCCTCTGCGTCCAAGGGCCCAACGAGTCGACCCGCGACTACCTCACGCGATGGGCCGAGCTCCACAACTCCTGCGAAGGAGTGCACGAGGTCCAGGCCATCGAGTACTTCACTGCCGGGTGCCGAGAGGGCACCCTCCTCAAGCACCGACTCCTCTGCGACGAGCCGGCTACCCTCGATGAGTTGCTGATCACCGCCGACAAGTATGCCACTGCCGACTCCTCCATGAAGACCGAGCTCCGAGTGGACGCCTCGGGGAAGGTAGTCGCTCCGGCTCCCAAGACGCCGGCTGGCGACCCAAACCGGCGCCCCTACCAGAACGACCACAAGCGCAAGGGCCCCATGCCGACTTCCTCCAGTCGGCAGGTGGCCACAGTTGAAGACGAGCAGCCCGAGGAGCGGCCCGCTCCCAAGAAGAAGGGAGGCCGGCCGCCCTGGCAGTCGTCCTTCTCCTACGAGCAAGCACTCGATGCTCCCTGCAAGTTCCACAGCGGCGCGAAGCCGTCCAACCATACAACACGTAAATGCCACTGGCTCACCCGCATCACCAAGGGCGAAGGGATGGTGCCGCCTCCGCCTCCCGGCCCGCCGCCTCCAGCTCCCCAACAGCCGGCGGCCCGGCCTGCGGTCGGCGCCATCCAAGACGAGTTCCCCGAAGCGCACGACGCCTACGTCGTCTTCACAAGTCAAGTCGACGACAAGCGCAGCCGACGCCGGCAACACCAAGAAGTAAACGCAGTCGCTTCTAGCACCGCCGAATTCATGCACTGGTCGGAAAAGCCCATCAGCTGGAGCCAGGCCGACCACCCAGAGGTGATGCCTTCGCCTGGCTCCTATGCTATGGTCTTGGATGTCACCCTTGCGACGGAGAGGCGAGCTGCCAGATTTTCCCGCGTCCTGATAGACGGCGGAAGCAGTATCAACATACTGTACCGCGACACCATGGACAAGCTGAACATCAAAGCAAAGCAGCTCATGTCGAGCCGCACTGTCTTCCATGGTATCGTACCCGGCCTATCTTGCTCTCCAATCGGCAAGATCAAAATGGATGTTCTCTTCGGAGACAAAGATCACTTCCGCCGGGAAGCAATATGGTTCGAGGTGGTGGACCTGGAGAGCCCCTATCATGCGCTACTTGGCCGACCTGCTTTGGCCAAGTTCATGGCTGTGCCCCACTATGCCTACCTGAAGATGAAGATGCCGAGCTCGAAGGGGATCATCACGGTAGCCGGCGACTACAAGAAGTCCATCGAGTGTGCCATGGCCAGCAGCCGGCTGGCCGAGTCCCTCGTGGTGGCCGAAGAGAAGAAGATGTTGGAGCGGGTTGTGGCCATGGCCGGCAAGCAGCCGGCCTTGTCCCCCAACCCCAAGGACTGTGATGCGCAGGGCTCCTTCCAGCCTGCGAAAGAGACAAAGAAGATACCTCTAGACCCGGAACACTCGGAGAGGTTCGCCGTAATTGGGGCGAACTTGGACAGTAAATAGGAAGGCGAGCTCGCCGACTTCCTCCGTGAGAATCGAGACATCTTTGCATGGTCCCCAAAGGACATGCCGGGTGTCCCGAAGGATTTCGCCGAGCACAAGTTACATGTCCGAGCTGATGCGAAGCCGGTCAGGCAACCCCTCCGCCGACTATCAGAAGAGAAGCGAAGAATCGTGGGAGAAGAGATAGCCCGGCTCCTTGCAGCCGGCTTCATCATGGAAGTGTTCTTTCCAGAATGGCTTGCCAATCCAGTTCTGGTTTTGAAGAAGAATAACAAGTGGCGCATGTGTATAGACTACACAAGTTTGAACAAGGCCTGCCCAAAGGATCCGTTTGCTTTGCCACGGATTGACCAAGTGATAGACTCCACAGCCGGATGCGAGCTGTTGTGTTTTTTGGATGCATACTCAGGGTATCATCAGATCAAGTTGGACCCGGCTGACCGCCTGAAGACTGCCTTCATCACACCCTTTGGAGCTTTCTGCTACCTGACAATGACATTCGGCTTGAGAAACACCGGTGCCACTTTTCAGCGTTGCATGCAGAAATGTCTCTTGAAACAACTCGGCAGAAATGCCCACGTCTACGTAGACGACATTGTGGTGAAGACAGAGAAGCGCGGTACCTTGCTGGAACACCTGAAGGAAACATTCGCCAACTTGCGCCGATTCCAGATCAAGCTCAACCCCAAGAAGTGCGTGTTCGGAGTGCCAGCCGGCCAGCTGCTAGGCTTCCTGGTCTCCGAACGCGGCATTGAGTGCAACCCTGTCAAGATCAAAGCCATCGAGAGGATGGAGATTCCCACCAAGCTGCGAGATGTGCAGAAGTTCACTAGCTGCTTAGCCTCCCTGAACCGTTTTATCAGCCGACTAGGAGAGAAGGCCCTCCCCCTGTACCGACTCATGAAGAAGTCCACTCACTTTGAGTGGAATGATCAAGCCGACCAAGCCTTCCATGAGTTGAAGAAAATGTTGACCACTCCGCCTGTCCTGGCCGCGCCGACTGAAAAGGAGCCCATGCTCCTCTACATCGCCGCGACAAGCCGAGTCGTCAGCATTGTTGTTGTGGTCCAGCGCCCGGAGGAAGGCCGAGCCCAGCTGGTCCAGAGGCCGGTCTACTATCTCAGCGAAGTACTATCTAGCTCGAAGCAAAACTACCCGCACTACCAGAAGATGTGCTATGGGGTGTACTTCGCTGCCAAGAAATTGAAGCCCTACATCCAAGAGGACCCCATCACGGTCGTGTGCACTGCCCCACTCGCCGAGATCATAGGCAGCCGGGATGCATCCGGCCGGGTGGCCAAATGGGCCATTGCCTTGGCGCCCTACACGATCTTCTATCAACCCCGCACCGCCATCAAGTCGCAAGCATTGGCCGCCTTCCTCGTCGACTGGGCCGAGACCCAGTACTTACCACCGGCTCCCGACTCCACCCATTGGCGGATGCACTTTGACGGGTCCAAGATGCGCACTGGCTTGGGAGCCGGCATCGTCCTCACCTCTCCCAAAGGCGACAAGCTCAAGTACACACTGCAGATCCACTTCGCCGCCTCCAACAACGTGGCCGAGTACGAGGCGCTCGTACATGGGCTCCGGCTAGCCAAAGAACTCGGCATACGCCGGATCCTGTGCTACGGCGACTCAGACTTAGTGGTCCAGCAATCATCTGGCGACTGGGACGCCAAGGACGCAAACATGGCAAGCTACCGATTCCTCGTCCAGCAGATGAGCGGATACTTCGAAGGGTGCGAGTTCCTTCATGTGCCAAGGGCCGACAACGACCAAGCAGATGCCCTAGCACGGATCGGCTCCACCCGACAAGCCATACCGACGGGCGTCTCCCTCCAGCGCCTCCTCAAGCCGTCCATCAAGCCGTCTCCAGAGTCGGATTCCATCTTCGTACCGCCTGCGCCAGAAACAGCCGGATCCGGCTCAAGAAGTCCCGCAGGCGGCGCGGGGACTTCGACGACTGCCCCGGGGACTGACGTAGTCGCACCCGGCCCAGGGACTTCAGAACTCGGCCCGGGGACTGCAGCAGTCGGCCCGGGGACTGCAACGACACAAGAAGCGGTGGACGACTCCAATGCAACACCCAACCCACCCACCCGAGTCATGGTGGCCACGTTAGCAGCAGAAGAAGTCACAGCTCCCTCATGGGCCCAGCCCATCCTCAAGTTCCTAGTCAGCAGAGAGCTGCCGGCTGATGAGATCGCAGCAAGACTAGTGCAACGACGAGCCGCAGCATACACAATAATCAACAGGGAGCTTGTGAAGCGCAGCGTCACTGGAATCTTCCAGCGCTGCATCGAGCCAGAAAAAGGAGTGGCAATCCTCAAAGACATCCACCAAGGCGAATGCGGCCATCACGCCGCCTCAAGATCCCTCGTGGCCAAGGCTTTCCGCCATGGGTTCTTCTGGCCGACTGCCTTGGAGGATGCTAAAGAAATAGTCAAGACCTGCAGAGGATGTCAAGTCCTTAGTTCCAAACAAGACCTGCCGGCTTCTGCCCTCAAGACCATTCCCCTCACCTGGCCCTTTGCCGTCTGGGGACTGGACATGGTGGGCCCTTTCAAGACGGCCCGCGGTGGCTTGACACATCTACTCGTTGCTGTGGACAAGTTCACAAAGTGGATCGAAGCAAAGCCGATTAAGAAGCTGAACGGGCCGACTGCCGTGACATTCATCACCGACATCACTACTCGGTACGGCGTGCCGCACAGCATCATCACCGACAACGGCACGAACTTTGCCAAAGGCGCACTGGCACGTTTCTGCGCGACACAGGGCATCCGACTGGACTTAGCGTCCGTTGCCCACCCGCAGTCAAACGGCCAAGTCGAGCGAGCAAATGGACTTATCCTCTCCGGCATCAAGCCCCGATTGGTTGTACCACTGGAGCGATCGGCCGGCTGCTGGCTCGAAGAGCTGCCGGCTATCCTCTGGAGTCTGCGAACTACACCCAACAAGTCAACCGGCTTCACTCCATTCTTCCTTGTGTACGGTGCCGAGGCTGTCATCCCAACAGACATCGAGTTCGACTCGCCTCGGATCACCATGTACACGGAGGAGGAAGCCAAAGAAGCAAGAGAAGACGGCGTCGACCTACTGGAAGAAGGCTGACTGTTAGCCCTCAGCCGGTCCGCCATCTACCAGCAAGGCCTGCGCCGCTACTACAACCGCAAGGTCAAGCCAAGATCCTTCCAAGAGGGCGACCTTGTGCTCCGGCTGATCCAGCGAACAGCCGGCCAGCACAAGCTCTCGGCCCCTTGGGAAGGCCCCTTCGTTGTCAGCAAGGCACTCAGCAACGACTCCTACTACTTGATCGACGCGCAAAAGCCAAGAGCACGCAAGAGAGACGACTCCGGCAAGGAGTCGGAGCGACCATGGAACGCAAACCTCCTAAGACGATTTTACAGCTGAAAAGCAGTATGTACCACGCTACCCCTTTTGTATTAAGTTACAAACCAACAGGCCCCCCGAACAGTACTCGGGGACTGCCTTTTATTTATCTATGAATGACGAGTGTCATATCCATGAATGTATTATTACATTTTGAACTCTTGTCTAGCACCGGGTCCGACTAGTCGGCCCGGGGACTGGCCGCCTTGAGCTATATCTTAAGTTCTTCCCGAAGTCAGCAAAGTAGTGTGCCGGCTCCCAAGTCCTCCCTTGTTGAAAGTCGCAGCTCAAAGAACTGACTGTCCGACTAGCAAGAGGAAAGACAGAAAAGACGCCCACACGAAAAACGGCTAAGGAACAACTAACCCATATAGCAAAGAGACGGCCTCCATATACGCCTGCCGGCTGTCACAGCAGCCGGCTGGCCGGCTTCCTAAAAAGCTTAGCTTAAATCCGGCAGAGCTAAAAGTACTTCCCCCTCCCCAATCGGCCAGGCACTCCCCGGCTACAGATTGCAGAGCAACTGTTTGACTGGGGAGGCGGCAACCAAGGGAGGGCGGCAAAGGAAAAAAGCAGAAGGACAAAAAGCCAAAGCACAAGGAAAGACCGATTTCATAACTTTATACATAAAGCCGCTCAAAGGCTGGCAACAGACTTGAGTTTCAATACACCCAGTGGGTGGAATTGTGCAGACTTAACCAAATATTGTTCAAAAGTAACAAGACAGGGAAATAAAAGAAAGAAGACTAAGGTGCGACTTGGAGGCCGAACGGGTCGGTGAAGGCAGCTCGCTGGCTGAAGGAGTGGCCGCCTAGCTGGTTCCGGCTTGACCACCTCCCGCGGCAGGAGATGCACTCGCACGCGACGTAGTGCTGGAGGCGCGGTCAGGCTGGCCGGCTACTCCACCAGCCGGCTCGGCGTCTTCACCCTCCTCCTCCTCCTCTTCCCCCTCGTCGCTGGAGTCGATCTCCTCCGCCGAGTCCTCACCGTACGCCGGGTCCAGCCCGAACCAATCTTCCGGCTGGGCGACTCCATTGTCGTCCACCTCGGGGGCGAAGACGTTGGTGTCGGTGTAGTCGGCGATCGCTGAAGCCCGCCGAATGATGGCCGGCCGCGCCGGCTCCAGCTCCGTGTCGGCTTGCTGCCGCCAGGTCGCCAGCTGGTCCAGGTTCAGGCCGGGATACCAGGCCTTGACAAACTCCAGCGCCCGCCTGGCGCCGGAGCGAGCCGCTGACGCCTTCCAAGCCTCGAAGCGGCCGACGGCCACCTCCAGCCAGTCGGCGGTCCGGCTGGGAGTGCACGGGACCACTTGGCCGGGACAGAGGGCGGCCAAGACCGCCGACCCGGCACGCTGAAGCCGGCGGAGCAGCCTGTGAGCCGGCTGGATGCGAGCCTGGATCGCCAGGAGCTGCTCCTCCAGCGAACGGCCGGCGGTTGGCGAGATCTCGAAGCCGGCTTGCCTCTTCGCCTGGCGACGGGCTTCGACGGCAGTAGAATAGCTGGGGAAGTACTCTGTGCGAAGAAGAAAAGGAAAGAAAAACACCAAAATCAGAAAAAACAAGTCGAATGGCGGATGGCAAGAATGGACGAAGTGGTAGATGACTTACCGTCAACCAGGTCCTCAATTTGGCCATAGCCAGAGACCAGAGTCTGCTTGACCTCTGCCCAGCCGGCCGCCTCCGTCTCGAACTCGGCCTGAAGGGCGGCCTCGGGATCCTGCGCAGCTTTCAGCGCAGCCTTGTGGCCTTCCTCCTGGTCGGCCAGCTTCTTGACCAGGCGGTCGCGCTCCTGCACCAAGGCGGCGAGCTCCGCGTCCTTGGCACGAAGAGCAGTCTGGGACTCCCCCAGCTGCGCCCTCAGACTGGCGTTGGCCGCTGCAGAGATAGAAGAAAAAGAAGAACAATAAGGAATGATCAAGGAAGATCCGAGCCGACTGCTCAGCAGTCGGCCCGAATCTCGGGGACTACACCCAGTGGGTGCGCTGATGCGCCCCCAAATGAGATAAAGATCAAGTTACATACCTCGGCTTTCGGTGAGATCGGCGGTCTTCTGAGCCAGCTCCCGAGCCTGGGAGTTGAAGGCGGCCGCTCGGAGGTTATGGTAATCCTACAAAACGGACAGAAGACCGAAGTGAGAACAAAGCAGCAAAAACAAAATCATCAAGGAAGATCTGAGCTGACTGCTCAGCAGTCGGCCCGAATCTCGGGGACTACACCCAGTGGGTGCGCTGGCGCGCCCCCACGAGAGAAATCAAGAACAAGATGAGAATACTAACCCGGATGGCAGCCCGCGTGGCGAGGAATTCGTCGGTGAACTGCCTCAGCGCCGCGGCTTGGCCCTGAAGCCGGGTCCGGACGTCTTGTGCAGCGATGTTCACCACGGCTGTCCCTCCGCCTGGCGTCCACCCTGAGGTAGCGCTGGCCGCCTCCGCGTCTCGGGCCGATGAGCTGGAGCCCACGGCCGGCCGTGGCTCCGACGCCGCTTTCTGCGGCTCCGACGCGGCCTTCCCTGCGCACCGGCTTGGCGGAACCCGGACCGCCACCTCAGCTCCCGCGGCCGGCTCGCCTTCCGCCGACTGTGCGGGCACAGGCTCAGTCTGGTCGCCTTGGGCCGCCCTAGTCGGAGGAGTCGGCCCCGGCGCCTCCCTCAAGAAGATTCGCCGCTCCCTCCCAGATCTGGCTGGGAACCGCTGGCTCCCCCTGGCGAGGGATCCGCGCCCCCGGGCGCCATGGTGCGCAGGGGGGTGACCATCAAGGCCTCCCCTGCCGCCGCTTCGGCCTCGGCCTCTGCCTGGGCCTTGGCTGCGGCCTCGGCGAGCGCCTTCGCCGCCTCCTCCTCCCGAGCTGCCTGGGCGGCGGCTACCCTCCGTGCCTCCGCCTCCCGCGCTTCCTGCTCCTCCCGCACCTCCCGCGCGTTCCTTTCCGTCGCCTCCAGGAGGGCGGCACGGGGATCTACGCGGCGGGTGGTGCTCCCAGAGCCCCCTGGCGACTCCACAACGGAGCCGGCAGCCGCCCGCTCAAGTGACAGTGGAGCTCTGATCGTTGAAAAAGAAGACGAAGACTCAGAAAACCACCCAAGAAAAGAGAGAAGGACAGTACGAAGAAAGAGAGAACTTACGCCGATACCGTCTGCGGCTGCTTCACCACCTTGCGGAAGCGAGCCGCCTTCGCGGCCGCCTCTTCCCGCCTGGTAGCCGCCGCCCCACCCCTAGGCTTCTTCGTCTGGCTGCCGAACATGCCTTGGGTGGCGTGACGTTTCTGGCCTCTACCCCGAGCAGGCTGCGCGCCGGAAGAGCCCGCGCCGCGTCCGGGGGCCGGCTGGCGGGGCGGGACGGCTTCGGCTTCGTCCTCGTCTGGCCAGTCCTCGAAGGTAGCCGAGAACCCGGAGCCGCCTGCTTCACCGCCAGCCGGCTCGGTGGCGTCCTCCATATGGACTGGCCCCAGGTCGGGGTCCTCCTGGTCGTGCTCGGTCCGGTCAGGGACGAAGCGGCACTCCGCGTCCGCCCCGCCGGCCGGCCGAAGCAGAGGACTCTGTCAAAAAGAGCGAGCCGACTGAGTTAGAGTCGGCCCAAAGGAACTTGGCGACAAAGCTGAGAGAGAGAAAGAGAAAAACAGAAAGGGAGCGTACCGTAGGCGGAGGATTGGCGCGGCTGTATGGCTCCTTGCCAAATTGCCAGTCGTCGGAAAGCTGGCAATTGGCGAGGTAGTTCACCATGTCGGCGGCGTCAGGCCGCGGCATCTCCTTGGTACACATCCGGCTCGGATCGAGCGGGCCGCTCATCTGACAGATCAGATGAGGCCGGCTCTGGAGCGGAAGGACCCGGCGCGTGACGAACGCGACCAGGAGGTCGGGCCCCGTCAGCCCCTCCGACTGGACCATCACCCGCAGGCGGGCGATGGCGGCGTTCCTCCCTGCGACAGCGTTACCGCCCGGAAGGACCACTGGGGCAGCCTCCCCGCCGGCGGGCCGGCTACGTAAGCCGGCAGGTTGAGGTAGTCGCCTCGGGGAGCGATGTTCTGCATGTAGAAGTATGACTTCTGCCACTTCTTCACCGATTGGATCAGCGTGATGACGGGGAAGGGGTTGTCGGCGCCTGATCTCCGCGACGCGATGAAGGCGCCGGTCTGAGCCGGCACGCCCCTCACACGCGTGCCCAGCTTCGACTGGAAGAACTCCCCCCAGAGCTCGAGGGTGGGGAGGACGCCGAGATAGCCCTCGCACAGGGTGACGAAGGCCGATAGCAGCACCACCGCGTTGGGGGTGAGGTGATGCGGCTGGAGTTGATAGAAGTCCAGCCAGGAGCGGAAGAGAGCGCTCACCGGCAGACCGAAGCCGCGCAGGAAGTGCGAGCGAAAGACCATCCGCTCGCCCTCCTGCGGCGCCGGCCTGACCTCCTTCTCCGGCGCGAGGCGGACCTCCACTTTGTCCTTGCTGGGCAGACGCCGGGTGTCGCGGAGGAAGTCGATGTGGTCGTTGTGGACGATGGAGCCATCCCAATCCCCGCCAAGCTGCTCAACGTGGGGAGGCATAGCGGAAGCTAGCACGGCGGCGGAGGAGCGTGCGAAGGAAGAGCGCGGCGGCGAGGCGCTGTCGCAAGAACAAGCAAGGCGAGAAGGCGAAGGGAGTAGGAGGAGCGTGCGAGGGTCTGCCGCCCTCCACCTCCCCCTACTTATAGCCTCACGCGGCCGAAGAGGCCGGACATGGGGGGGACGTGGGATTAACTGCGCCCACTCCCCCCACGTCTCGCGTTTATTACGCATAAGTGCGAGCCGAAACTGCCGCACGAATCGTGCGGGCGGTTTTGGGATACGAAGGATCCGCGCCTGGGCCGGGGCGCGGACGTGGCGGGCCCCCTCCCTGCGGCGATGTCCCGTCATGCGCGTGGGCTGGCAGGCTTTCCGGCCACGTGGCACGCCAACGGCCCGAGGCCGGCCCGTGGCCCGGTGCACGAGCCTGCGGGTTCCCGCCCCCCCGACTCCAGAAGAATTCGACTAAGGGCGGCGCGCCTGCACCAAGGCCGGCTCCTAGCAGCCGGCTTGTCACGATAGGAAGCTGATCGAGCTTCTCGAACCCCACTCCACCTCGAAGCCCAATCAGCTTCGGGGACTACTGTCGGAGTAATTGGCCACGGGTAGCCACACCGACTACCCCTGGCTCTTCAGAAAATTTATCAGGCCTTTGGGCCTTCAAGCACTCCAAGCATTTGGGCCGCCTTCCCCGGCCGGCTACCACTAAAGCCGACTCCCGGAAGGCGACCCAGCCTCACCGATTCCAAGAAGCCGGCCAAGAAGGACGCCGACTCCTAGAAGCCGGCCAAGATCACAACCACTCCTACATAACAGCGACATGACGGGGTGTGGCCACAGTGCGGCCCACGACCCCCTAAGCCCGAGGCGGGCATGGCTACAGGAGGCCGTACGGGGGGGATGTCCCCCGTGCGGCCGGGCACTGTAGCCACGCCAGCTACGACGTCATCCACGACCCACTCCTGTACGGCCCAAGGACTGCGGGCCCCTTCAGCCAGAGAGAGGCGTGAAGGCGGCCCGGCTTTTCCTAGTCGGCCAGGAGCATAGCCGGCCTCCAGAAGCCGGCGACTCCCTTCCTCGAAGCAGGAGCCCCATTAAGGAGACAAGACGAGGTGAGGCTACAGTGATAGCCCCCGATGCGGATCACTGTAGCCACGCTAACCTCGACAAAGCCCTCATCATCAGAGGCGCGGCTATAGTAAGCAGCCGCCGACAAGACCCTAGGCGGTGGGGCCGGCCTGTCGACCGAGGAGCCGGCAGCCGGCGGGACCCACCAGCCGGCGGGACCCAGCAGCCGGCGGAGAAGCCGGCAGACGTAGACACTGACGGCCGGGGCTAGTCCCCAGTTGGATTACTATTGTACCCCCGGGGGGTAGGCCTATATAAACCCCCCGGAGCACCCATGCAAAGGGTTCGCACCTCTGCATGTTTGGCTTCCAAGCATAGCACACGTACACACACCATAGATAGAGAGAGAGGCAAGAGCTAGCCTTGTTCTTCCTCTCCCTTGATCCCAACAGCTCTAGGAGCGATTGTAGCTACTCTTTATCAATCTAGAGATCATGCGGAGACCCCACAGAGCAGGACTAGGGGTGTTATCTCCTCGGAGAGCCCCGAACCTGGGTAAGATTCGCCGGCGTGCATGTCTTCGCCTCATCCCGTTTCCAGGCACCGGCGACGTTTTATTGGCTCCCACAATGATAAGCCATCCCTTGGCATATGTCGCACCAACCACCCGACAATCCCAGATAAGCTTAGTAGTTTCCAAAGCACTCACTCTTCCGTACTGCCCTTTGCTCAGATGGCCACATATGATGTTCTTCGCTTGGGAATCGAGTTGCTTGAATCTCTTCACATCAGTAGCATTCAGAGAGGGTGTGACTGAGGGAACACCATTTTCCACAACATACCAGAGATCGTTATCAATTGCCTCAAGATGCATTCGCATCTTATTCTTCCAGTAGGGGTAGTCCGTCCCATCGAAGGTAGGACACCCAGCAGAGACCTTGATCATACCTGCGGTCGACATAACTAAAACTCCAGGCGGTTAAACCAAAATCACACAGAACAAGGGAGTACCTTTCTCTGATACCAATTGAAAGTGCGTTATATCGACTAGAGGGGGGTGAATAGGCAATTTTTATGAATTCTTCACTGAGGAATTTCAGGGTGAGGAAATTCCTAAGGGAAGAACTACTTGCAGCGGAATAAGTACTCAGATGTATGCATGACATAACATAAACATGGACATCATGATGAAATGAAAACAGATACAGAGTACAGGAAGCGTAAGCACATGATAAAACAGGATGGAGACAAATAGACTGAAGAAATTGAACTGAGGAAATTGAGAAAGTCTTCAGTCAAAGTCTTCGAACAGATATGAACAAGCACACAACACAGTAATGAGGAAATGGAAGAGTGAGGAAATAGAACCGGTACGCTTGGTGAAGACAATGATTTGGTAGACCAGTTCCAACTGCTGTGACAGTTGTACGTCTGGTTGGAGCGGCTAGGTATTTAAACCTGAGGACACATAGTCCCGGACACACAGTCCTCACCGTATTCTCCTTGAGCTAAGGTCACACAGACCTCGCCCAATCACTCGTGGTAAGTCTTCAGGTGACTTCCAAACCTTCACAAACTCGGTCACTCGGCGAACCACAATTTCCTCTTGGATGCTCTAGACCATGACGCCTAACCGTCTGGAAGATGCACAGTCTTACAAGGTAACAAGCGTCGGATCCACGCAGGATTAATCTCTTCAGTGATGCTCAATCACTTTGGGTTTGTAGGTGTTTGGTTTTTCCTCACTTGATGATTTTCGCTCAAAGTCCTCGGAGGATGGGATGCTCTCAAATGACAAGTGTCAGTTTCTCTCGGAGCAGCCAACCAGCTAGTGGTTGTAGGGGCGGCTATTTATAGCCTAGGGAGTAGCCCGACATGATAAGACATAAATGCCCTTCAATGATATGACCGTTAGGTGGGTAAGATATTTTGGGACAGCTGGCGCATAGCACAGCAACGGTCGGAAATTTGACTATCAAATTCCTCAAGGCTATCATGTTCCTCACTTGTAGGCAATCTGCACTGGCGAAATCCTAACTCCTCAGTCAGAACAAATTCCTCAGAGACCAGAAGAACTTCGTCTCTGTCATTGAAGAAATTGACTGAACTGTATGAGATTTCTAATGGCTTCACTCGAAGGGATTGGTAGGTGTCGGATTTTGAGTTGAGCATCACATGAAATTTTTTCCTTAGTATTTCCTCGACCCCCTTTAACAGTACGGTGTTTCCTATGACTCAAGAAAGAGAAAATGAAACTACGAAAACAAAAGTCTTCACGCTTCATGTTCCTCGAATGAATACCAAGTCTTCAAGGTCACACCAATTTCTTCACTTTCAAAGTCTTCAAAAATCCAAAGTCTTCAGTCGAAGAACTTCATTTTTAGGGGTCGACTTTCTTTGTAAATATCAAACTCCTCATAGACTTATAGACCTGTGTACACTCACAAACGAATCAGTCCCTTAACCTATAAGTCTTCAATACACCAAAATCACTAAGGGGCACTAGATGCACTTACATGACCTGTCATGGCGATTATATAAACCTTTTTCAGGTTGCATGCAGGGTATAGGGGGTAGGGTGTTCTTCTCGAGCATGTCTCCCTTGTGCGGCTTATAGACGCGACAAATATCTGTGCGCTCCCCGAGGTATATATACTATCCTTTACCGACAATTAGGAGGCCCCACACAGTCTATCCCTCTGACCCAACAACGAGAAGGGTTTGACCATGATGGTTTCTTATTGATACTAGTAAGGTACACGTGCATTGCACGCATGAGATTTGGTAACCAAATTATGAATAAATACCACACTATAGCATGTAAGCTTTGAGTCATATATGCATGATGTAGATGTTCGTTTAATTCTTATAGTTCAACTCATCCAAAATCAATTAGTTTTATAAAAAATCTATTTTAAGATTCATGGAATTGTGCATTGTAAAGGTAAAAACAAAAAGTGACAATTCATTTAAAAAAAAGTTTGGGCAATTAAGATATGGAAGATTCTAGAGAACAAAGGAGAAGTGCTGGTGTTTTGAGGTTTGTGCATTATGCTTAAGTTCAACCATGGAGTCTTCTAGATTGTACATATGGCAGAATCTGGTGGAATGGAGATGATATCCAACGGCCAGTAGTGCTCGGATTTGCCATCTCTGTACCGTCGGATTGGCTTCATCCAACGACCAACTTTCAAAGTTATTCGCACACTATATAGGTGTATAGATGTGTGTGTGTATATATATATACATAGATGTGTCCCATGCTAGACCAAATAAAGTTTGAGCGCATGTGTCTGGGATGAACCCCCCCCCTCGCCGCCACCACCGCCGCCGCCTCGAAGTTGGGAAACTGACATCATACGTATTGAACCAGGCTTGGAGTCGGGTACGGTGTTCGGTTTGTAATGTAGTTGGTGGCCCATCGAAGTTGTGCATTTGGGATTTAAACACATCACACACCACCATACCCATACATATTTTCGGGCCGCATGCAGTGTATACAGGGTCTTCTGATCGACCACGTCTCCCTTGTGCGGTTTTTTGTGACGACACGCATATATGTGGGCTCCCCGAGTGTATATATATCATCCCTTTGACCAACAATGAGGGGTATGTGTTGGCCATGAATGGATTCCTCCTAGTTCGTGTTAGGGCCGGTCACCGTCACATGTCGCTCAACCAAAGCTCGAGCTCATGCGTTGTCAGGATTCCCTCCCACATGTTCGGATTGCTGTGTTCGACCTACATCAAACCTTGCGTATCTTGTCCTTCACTACCTTGCCTTCATGGTTGTTATCTGTATCGAGAGGTAGGCACCACATCTAAATTGTACATTATTCTATATTGAAAACACACATCACCCCATCCCAACGTACATCATTTTGGGCCATATGCAAGACGTGCTGGTTTTGTGGTCCCTCTCGTGCGATTTTTATGATGGTTCAATCTATTGGCCCAAGCGGTTTATCGACAACAACAACTGTCGTTTGACCAAACAATAGATTCATTGGTCCGTCTTATGGTAGGTCATGGCGACATGCATGTATGACCAAAGTATCGATCATTACGTGCATCCGCCCCGCTGACACGAAGTGGGAGGTGGTGGGCCAAGCATCCTAGTTAGGTACGACATTATGTCATTATATTATATATATATATATATGGTGGGTCTATTATGATAACACCCCTTAAGAGTCTTATTCTGCTAACAAAAACGCTTATTCTGCTAACACCTGGTGTCACACACCCACGAGCAGAAACCCAATACAACTACCCACCCCACCCGGCTCATCCCCACCTCCACCTCCCACACGACCCCCACCTTCCCCTCCCGCGGTCCAAGTCCCCATCTCTCTCCACCTTCTACCGGAGAACCACCTCTGGCCACCGTCACGCCGGCCCGCCTTGCCCCGCCCCGCCCCACCCCTGTCCACCTTCTACCGGCGCTGCCGACGCCACCATAGCCCCATCTGTCGGTGTCAAAACTGGCGGATCTCGGGTAGGGGGACCCGAACTGTGCGTCTAAGATCGATGGTAACAGGAGATAGGGGACACGATGTTTACCCAGGTTCGGGCCCTCTCTATGGAGGTAATACCCTACTTCCTGCTTGATTGATCTTAATGAATATGAGTATTACAAGAGTTGATCTACCACGAGATCGTAATGGATAGAAGTCTATCTTGTATGACTACGGTAATGAGTCTTCGCCGATCCGGACTAAGCCCTCCGGTTTATATAGACACCAGAGGGATCTAGTGTTACATAAGGTCGGTTACAGAGAAAGGAAATCTTCATATTTGATCGCCAAGCTTGCCTTCCATGCCAAGGAGAGTCCCATCCGGACACGGGTGGAGTCTTCGGACTTCGTATCTTCACAGGCCATCAGTCTGGCCCCTGGCTAACAGGCCGGACGCCCGAGGACCCCTTACTCCAGGACTCCCTCAGTAGCCCCTGAACCAGGCTTCAATGACGAGGTGTCCGGCGTGCGAATTGTCTTTGGCATTGCAAGACGGGTTCCCCTTTCCGAACTCCAAGATAGTCCTCGGACGCGAGATGTGTCCGGATCTGCAACATAAATACCACACACACAGCCGTAGAGAGTATAATACTTCACGAGTCAAATCTGCTGACAACTTTTTGCAACATGACATCATGATGGCCCGGTCTTTATTCGAACCGTTTCTTGTCCTGCCGTTCCACGTTTCGAGGCGTGGCCTCTATTGGCGCGTCTTGTCGAAGCAGAGATCATGTCCCCTTATTACGGGATTCTTATCAACACGGTCGTGGGTAATCCAACCGTCTCTTCCGTATGATTCCTGGGGAATAGGCATGTTTTAAGGCCCGAGAGGAGGCATTTCGATATTCACAACCTTTATAGAGGGGTACAGACCCGCCCTTCTCCTCTGCGCTTGCTCCTTCTTCAGCTTTCCCCACCTCGAGCTCTAACACTCGTGTTTGAATCACCACGAACCTTGATCATGTCTGGCTCCAGCCTTCAAGGCCGGTGGGTGGCTTCTTCTGTTACAGAGGAAGACATCGCGAAACTCCGAGCGGCAAGATATCTGACCGCGAAAATCCTCCACCGGCTCCCTTCTGAAGGGCGGGTTATTCCTACCCCTAGATCCGGTGAGAGGGTCATGTTTATCTCCCACTTCCTCCGAGGTTTAGGGTTTGCTCTCAATCCCTTTGTTCGTGGGCTCATGTTCTATTACGGGCTAGATTTTCACGATTTCGCCCGAACTCCTTCCTTCTCATATCGGCATTTATCGTCACGTGCGAAGCTTTCCTCCGAATCCCTCCACACTTCGGCTTATGGCTGAAGACCTTCAATGTGAAGCCGCCGTGAGCAAGCTTACCAACGCTCCTTGGCTAAAAGGATCCTTCACAGAATCTGCAAATTTATGGCAGCGGGAGTGGTTCTATATCACCGAGCCTCGTGGTTCCAAGTGGGCCGCTGCTCCAGCATTTCGATCTAGCCCTACGACTCAGCTTGCATCATGGATCAATAAGGGGCTAGACTGGGGATCAATTGATGAAGTGCAAACTCTGCAGAGCCACATCCGAAGTTTCCTCGAGAAGGACATCGATCTTATCAATGTGGTTCAAGTAATGCTAGTTCGTGGGACTCTGTCGTGCCAACGATGGCCTCTCCGCCTGTGGGAGTTTAATCTGGAAGGAGCGCGAACCCTCCAACACTTCTTTGGCACTACGCACAAAGGGATGTGGAAATTGTTTTTCGGGAAACGAAAACAATGGTCGGATACCACCGAGGACATCGGCCTCGATTGCAACCATCCGGATACCCTGGTAAGCGCTTAACTCCCTAACACTTTTCAGTACGTTGTAATATGTTACTAAGCATACTGCCTATTCCTAGGGCTGGATAAAGAAAGCGGAGCGAATCAGGTGTTCGGCCCCCCTCCCCGAAGACTCAGCGGATTCCCTACTAACAAGGATGCTGGCCCCGGCACCATTCCAGATGCCTGTGGAGGAGGACAAGGCGGAAAGCGGAAAGGAAAAAAGCGGCTTCCACCCCGAAGGTATATCAGGCACTGCGTCCGGGGGAATCAAAATTTCGTCGTCCGAAGACAAAAGTGAAGGAGAAGTCAAGGTACCTTCCCCCCAGAGTAAGAAAAGGGGCGCCTCCGAAGATTGGGAGGAAAAGGCCCCCAAGCGAGGCAAAATGCCATCGTCGGGCGGCTCAGGCTTGGAAGACGACGCTGTCGCACAGTTCCATAGTGAGGATAAGCTTCTGGCCAAATCGGAAGTTGAACAAGGGAGTTCTTAAACATATCTCGTTCCTTTCCCGCTACCAAGGTAACATTGGGAATATATATTTTGCAGTCCGGCACGCCGTCCTCTTCAACAATCCTCCTCCTCGGTGGACCTTCTTCCGGAGATGATGGAGAGCGAAACACCTCCACCAATTTCCTCGCCCAATAAGGCGGACGACTGTGAAGTGTCATCCCGGAGGGTCTCTCCGAATCAGCAAGCAGTGCGGGGGATAGAGTCACCCGGAGGTGATACCCCAGTCGCCCAGGGTTCGGGGGCCAACAATGAAGGCCCCGGACTATCCGGTTTACAGCCGGAGATGATTGTAGGGACGAGCAAATGGGTTCCTTCAAAGGGAGGCCGTGCTCCAACGGCGGCTTCCGAATATCCGGACGCGCCGGATATATTGACGAACATGCTGCGACAAGCGTCCGTCTCAGAGGAACACCGTACCTTGATGGGTATGGTTGTTGAGAGGGTTCTATCCGCGAAGAGCGGATTGCATGAAGCCTTCACGAGCCTACTGAGAGGCTTCGAGGTTTGTGATGTAATATTTTCAACTGTGTTTTATTCACAAAATGCACCTGTATATAGGTAGTAGCCCCTGAGACTCGGATTGGCTTCCCAAGGGAGGCGATCAGAGGATCAAAAAGAAATATGCTCAAGGAATGATGTGATTGAATTGGAACACAGGCAATTTCCCCCTTGGTGACCGCCCAAACTACAGAAGTCGCCGAGCTTCGGCGAAAGCTTGATGTGGTGAGTGAGGACATCACGCTTATCCATAAGTGTCTTGACGAGTCACAAGGTATGTATTTGGGGCAGTCATTATATGCACTTGCTTATAATATAAGCGGGACGTGAAGGAGTGTATGCTAAAATATGCATAACTGCAGATGGTGCTGCCGCGGTTGAGATTCTTCAGGCGGAGCTATTCCGAGTCAAGGAGCAGGCCCGGTTTAGTAATGCGGCTGCCGAAAAGGCATCAGCCGAATTGAAGGCCGAACAGGCTGCTCAGCGTCAGGACGAGGAGAAAATATCCAAGATGACGCGTGAGCTCGAAGGTGCCGCTAGCCGCTGCGAATTCCTCGAGAAGGATAATAAAACAAAATCGGTTGATCTTGATAAGGCCTTACGAGAGGCAAAAGAAGTGCGGTCCGAGACTAGAGCGGCTCGGGAGGAGATCCGGCAAGCTGGGGAGATCACGGCTGGTAAGCCCTTTTTATTGCAAACTAAGTTCGGCGATCCGAATTATACCCCGCTTAACCAAGTGTGGAATTCTCCAGTCGCGTTATTGGACTTGCCGAAAAGAGCGGCCGATGCGGCGCAGCTTTACCAAGCGCAAGAAGGATATACAACGGAGAAGCTTTCCTGGTCACAATTCGGTGCGTCGAAGCGCCCGCTATTGCTAAACGAACAGATGACCCAATGGGCCGAGCTTCACAGGCTGTCCGGTGCTGCCATGAAGGACATCGTGGTCCGACTGTGGCCAACCGAGCCAGTTCCGGATAGTTATTTTGGTTTGGTACAGCGACTTGCTGACGCGGTGCCACGTATCGATGTTGTGAAGCGATCAACATGCATTGAAGGTGCACGGATGGTGTAACACCCACGATGCGGCTATATCTCCCACGTGTCGAGGCACGACTTAGAGGCATAACCGCATTGTGGTTTTGTCGCAAGAAGGGTCATCTTCACACAATCCCATGTAATGAACAAGAATGGGATAAAGAGTTGGCTTACAATCGCCACTTCACACTTGATCCCTGATCGTCCCCCAACTGGGCACCACTACTGATCAACAGGAAAACTAAACGTAGTAACGACCAAGGTCTTCATTGAACTCCCACTTGAGCTCGGTGGCATCACCTGCACTGGTCTCATCGGCACCTGGAACTGTTTTGGTAGAATCTGTGAGTCACGAGGACTCAGGAATCTCACACCCGCGAGATCAAGACTATTTAAGCTTATAGGAAGGAAAGGGTAGTGAGGTGGAGCTGCAGCAAGCACTAGCATGTATGGTGGCTAACATACGCAAATAAGAGCGAGAAGAGAAGCAACGCAACGGTCGTGAAGCTAGAAGTGATCAAGAAGTGATCCTGAAACTACTTACGCACAACCATAACACAAGAACCGTGTTCACTTCCCGGACTCCGCCGAGAAGAGACCATCACGGCTACACACGCGGTTGATGTATTTTAATTAAGCCAAGTGTCAAGTTCTCTACAACCGGACATTAACAAATTCCCATCTACCACATAACCGCGGGCACAACTCTCGAAAGTTTATACCCTGCAGGGGTGTCCCAACTTATCACATTATAAGCTCTCACGGTCAACGAAGGATATTCCTTCTCCCGGGAAGACCCGATCAGTCTCGGAATCCCGGTTTACAAGACATTTCGACAATGGTAAAACAAGACCAGCAAGACCACCCGATGTGCCGACAAATCTCGATAGGAGCTGCACATATCTCGTTCTCAGGGCACACCAGATAAGCTAAGCGTACAGGTACCAACGTAACCCAAGTTGCCAAGGGACTGTCCCGCACGGTGCTCTAGTTTGGACCAACACTCGGAGGAGCACTGGCCCGGGGGGTAAAAATAAAGATGACCCTTGAGTCTGCAGAACCCAAGGGAAAAAGGCTTAGGTGGCAAATGTTAAAACCAAGGTTGGGCCTTGCTGGAGAAGTTTTATTCAAAGCGAACTGTCAAGGCGGTCCCATAAATCACTCAACCGCGTAAGGAACACAAAATCAAGGTTATGACGGAAACTAGGGCGGCAAGAGTGGAACAAAACAGCAGGCATAAGGCTGAGCCTTCCACCCTTTACCAAGTGTATAGATGCATTAATTAAATAAGAGATATTGTGATATCCCAACATATCCATGTTCCAACATGGAACAAACTTCATCTTCACCTGCAACTATCAATGCTATAAGAGGGGCTGAGCAAAAGCGGTAACATAGCCAAACAACGGTTTGCTAGGAAAGGTGGGTTAGAGGCTTGACATGGCAATATGGGAGGCATGATATAGCAAGTGGTAGGTAGCGCGGCATAGCAATAGAGCGAAACAACTAGCCAGCAAAGATAGAAGTGATTTCGAGGGTATGGTCATCTTGCCTGAAATCCCGCTAGGAAGAAGAACGAGTCCATGAAGAAGACAAACAGATGTAGTCGAACGAATCCTCACAACTCCGGAACGAAACCGAAGCTAACGAGAGAAGCAACCCGGAAAGAAACAAACAACATAGTAAACAACCACCACATACACATGGCATGATGCACAAACAAGTATGATGCATGTCCGATTTAATGAGGCATGGCATGGAAAAATGCAACAAACAATACTACAAATTAAGTGTAGCTCAATATGCAACGAGTTGCATATTGACAAAACACCACATTCAATCATTTAGTTCGCTCTCGTTTATGGTACTCATCAATATTAAATGTTGTTAAACATGGCAAGAGGGTGAAGCATAAGTAAACTAACTATAGAGGCAAGTTTAAATGAGGCCGGAACAACAAACAACAATTCCGGAAAATCCCCATATGCATATTTTGAATTTGCTACTGTTCTGCCCTAAACACAATTTTAATGTTGTTAAACAGCAAAATAAAGTGCACCATGTTAGACTAGGCATTTTTCCACCCCAAATACATGTAAATAACATTTAAATTGGAGTTGCGGTTATTTAGTTATGAAATAAAGCATTTTAGCATGGCATTTAAGCAAAAATAAAGCAAACAACAAGATTAAGCCTTTTAACATGGATGAAAGTGGAATATTATGAAACTAGATGAAAATCTAAGCATTTTGCATATATAAGTTGTTATAATCCGATGCATGGTTTGTGAGATATTAAATGAACATGGAGGGTCAATCTGTAAATATGCAGTTTTTGGATAATTATAGAAATTCGCAGAGCCAAAAAAAAACAACTGGGCCGAAACTGGAGCTACAGGAACTTGGAGGTTCACCAGGCCTCATAGGCCAGTTGATGAAGGAGGCCCGACAAGGGGGCGCGGCTGGGCTCGAGCGATCTGGCGCTGGGACCGGTCGCTGGCTGCGGTCAACGGGGATGAGCGGACGAGCTGTTGCTGCTCGTTTCCGAAGAACAGAAACAGCAGCAGGCGATGCAGAAGACGACGGCAGGGGACCTGGCGACGGGGTCGGCGGGAACCGGCCGGAACGGGCGGAACGGAGCGCGGGGAGGCGCCGGGGTCCAAATCCGGCAAGGGGAGGCGCGGATTGGGGCTCGGTGCAGCGGCTTGACTCCTGCTCGTTACAGACGGGAAGGAGAGGCCGGTGACGGGTGGACTTGGCATGCGAGGTGAGGGACTTGGCGGCCCGGCGATGGGGTTGACCGCTACCTCCGGCTTGAAGCAGACCGCAGGGGTCGACGCACGCATGAAGCAGAGGCAGGGCGTGAGGCGAGGACGAAGCAGGGCGTGGCGCGGAGCACGCGCGAGTGACGGGGACGGGGACTTGATGGCGGGATTCGCCGAGGAGGCGTCGGAGATGGCCAGATCCGGGCCAGCTCGGGTCGGGGAGGCGAGGTAGCAGGCCGGCAGCGGGGTGACTGCGCACCTAGAGAGAGAGAGAGGGCAGCGTGAGAGAGAGAGAGAGAAACAGAAGCAGGAGGGAAAGGGAGCAGGGCTCTCGGGGCACTCATCTGCTGGTGGTACTCTTCGGCGGAGGGAGCTCCGGAGGTCGGCCGGCGCGAGGGAGACGAGGCCGAGCGCTCCTGCTTGGGTCCTCGAGCAGCTACGATCCATTCGGGATCGAGGGAAGAAGTGGCTTGCGCTGGTTGGCTCCGGTTGAATCGGGAGGAAATCCCAAGGAGGGAGGAGGTTGGTCGGGTGGCTCGAATGGATCGGGCAAGATCCCGAGGATAGAGGAGACAGTGGGCGCCGGCGGCGGGGAGGATTTGAGGGATTAGACAGCTAGGTTTAGGTTAGGCTGTTTATATAGCAAGTGGGTTTTAGTTGGGGGTTAATCCGGTCCGTCCGATCGAAATCGTGCGGTCGAGAAAAATAGGTTAGGAAGCCTAAATAAGAAACCGAAAATATCTTTGGGATGTTTGGGGATGATCCGGATCCAACGGTCACGACTGAGTGGTTCGGGTTCGAGGGAGTTTCGGACGCACGCACAAGGGGGTCTGTGCACTTTACAGAGAGACTCCGGTTTAGGCAAGAGGGAAAACGAAGAACAAGGTTGGTCTCGGAACGGTCAACAAAAGCAAGGGGGGACGCGAAAACTACGAGCGGATGCAAGTTTTAAAAACAATAACGGCAACGAGTGCTGATGCAATGCAAATGATGACATGATGAATTCAACAAACAAGCGAAACACATGACAACGACGAAAAACATGGAAGCCGTCTGGATCGTCGGTCTCGGGGCGTTACAACACTCCACCACTACAAGAGGATCTCGTCGCAAGATCTAAGGACGGCACCGGAGAAAAGCGGAAGAGGAAGAGAAGAGGTAAAGCTAGGTTGCTTCTTTGACAAACGAGTGAAACCACGAACCTTGAGAGATTGAACGAACGAAAAGAGAGAATACAAGGGAGATGAACGAGATTGAAAACACTCCGTTATCAAAGAGGAACAAGAAACATTGCGATTACCTTTGTAGGTTGAAGAATATGAAACAAGAGCTTAACGGATCAAAAGGAATATGAAAGCACACCGGTAGAAAAGAGAAACAAGGAACACCATGTGAACCTTGGAGTTTGCAAAGCTATGAATGACGAGAACAATGGACGAAAAGTACATGCAAGCACTCCGGTTGAAACGAGATGTACAAGGAACGATAAGGATCAATTACGATAACGCTCTAGTTGGAAAATGGAAGGGATAGAATATGAACTTGGCAAAATGAAAGCACTTGGATGAGACTCCGGTTAAAAGAGGAATGATAGACACAACACTCCGGTTAAATGGATTAGTAAGAAAAGAACACGATCCTCACAATTCGAGATGATGAGCGAAGAGAGCAACATCACCATGCCTCCGGAAGAAAAAAAATAGAAGATAGATCATTGGAATAAAGGAATGGAGAAGAAAATGCCAACTTCTGCCACCAATGATCTTGGAAAGCACCCTTCCAAGAAGGTTAGAACGGAGTTGTTGGAAAAACCAACAACGAAACGAATAAGCTTGTAGTGGGCTTATGGAAAACTTCTCAAGATAGAGGCGAAATTCTGCCACTACGGAAATAGTTGATTGGATTGAGATCAACAAGGAGAAGAAAACTTCTTCACCAAGATGAGAAGGAGAAAATTTGATCATTGATAAACACCACAAATAGCTACATTCCTTAGAGAAGGCTATAGGTGAAATATAACCCAATACAACTCCAACAAAAAGATTGATTGGTTGAAAAGATCTCTTGAACGAAGATAAAATGATGGATTTAAATATGTCACTCTTGACAACTTTGTGAATCATGAACCCGAAGGGAAATTATCCAGAATGACATAACACCACCTCAAAATATAAGGTAGAAAGAATTGCACTTCGGAATGCGAGATGAAGAATGCTTGAACTCCTCAAGACAAACATGTGTTGAGCACCATGTTTATTTTAGAGTATAGCTTGACGGATCTTGACTCCGAGAGAAATCTTGAAGAACAATTGAAGAATGAAAGGAATCCTTGACAAAGCACCATGTAGAGCCTCCATGAAGAACTCCGGTAAACAAAAGGATGATAGAAAGAAAGAGAAGTTGACAACACAAGGTGAAGCCTTGCAACTTGGAACTCCGGAAAAGAAAAAGATAAAGCCTCTCGAACCGAGAAATGTGACATGATGAACAACTATGGAAAGAAGAAACTAGATCACTTGGATGAAACCATAATAAGAATTGCGTTATGCATATCCTTCACCAATTTAAATTGATGACAAGCAATGGATTTTGCATACTACTTATTCTCGTAGAAAGGATTAAGAGAGATATAGCGTAAACTTGGGAAGGTCTTCATCGAACCACCGGTAGGATTGAAACAACGAATAAATTGATATGTGACGAAGGAAGAGAAATCTTGAACGAACCACCGTAAGAATCTGAAAATGAACGAAGATAAGATAAAGAAACACCGGGAAGAATTAGAAAACGAATAAAGATACTTGACCGAATTTAGATGCAAGTGAAACGAAGAGATCATGAATTGATTAGAGAATACTTGAATGATGCACCGGTAAGATTTGGAGAACGAGAGCTGAATGTTGAGAATGAATAAATCTTCTGAAATGATGGCCTTCGGAGAATCAAACTGAAAAGACTCATGAATTGCTCCGGATGGGTGAAAAGAATTCTCACAATCGAAAACAATTATGAGAGTGGCATGAAGCTAGAACCATGAATCTTCAAGAGAGTGGACCAAGATTTTAGGAGAAATATCTACCTTGATCTTGGAATGTTGAGAATGACGATGAGAAACACCACCATGAATTGTTGAGGCACTCCGGAATGAAAATTAGAAAGGTTGAACCAACGATGAAAAGAATTTGAAAGATCTTGGAGAAAGACATATGACTGATGATAACCCATTCTTACGTTAAACTTTGAAAAGAATTTTAGAAGCTCCGGGAAAATTAGAAGAGTCAGGTAAGATCCTGGGAAAAGACCTGTGGGTTAAGGACCACTCAAAAGAAACACCGTTGAAATGATTACTTGAAAAGGAGATTGCACCGGTTGAATTAAATGGCTTGAATGAGGTAACAACCTCGAAATAGTTAGAATTGATGCGGAGTGGAAACACGAATCTTCAGAGATATCTTCAGCACTCCGGAACAATTGAATAGCAAGCGGGGAATGATTAAGAGATATACCGGCATGAGAAAGCATTTGAAAGGAGGAAAGGGCTATAATCAACACTGAAAGCTTCAATTGAATCCACCGGAAAAGAATACGAGAATGAAGAATGATAAACTTGAAGCTTCCTGAGCATCTTCCTGAGAATCACCAGATAAGAACATTGATGGAAAAGAATGGAGAAACTTCACATCCATAAGATGGATACATGATTAAGAAATCTGAGTCCTTGAAGAAAGAGGGTGGGAGGGCGGGAAAAAAAGGCAACTTGGGGCATATGGAATAAACACCGTTGAGAAAACTTATAATTGATCTTCCGGATGGGGAGAATGATGGGATCATCTCAAAGAGAAACGCACCGGTTGGAAATAGAATTAAGATGGCAATCTCGATGATCAAGAAGGATTAGTATCCACATAGGAATATGATAACAGCACTTAGAAAAGGTAGGGAATCAACACCTGACAATGAAGCAACTCGAATACCACAACTTAAAACAAAACAAAGGATTGGCTTGCAGAATAAGCCAGAAACAAACATATGACAGAGATTTCGTCCAAAGTGTTCGTGATGAGGCCCCACGGGCACGACGTACAGCGGACGTCACGAATGACAAACCAGACGTCCCCGAATCGGCATAGCCAAGGATTCTTTAAGATGCCTCGCGACCACTGTAAATCGACCGTGAAAAGCGAACCACTAGACGTTGGACCCCAATCTCAAATCATACATCTGTCAAAAAGATATTCTAGGAGCTACTTGAATTCCCACCTATAAACTCCCGAAACTTTCTGGTTATGCAATCAGATGTTGGGGGTACCGGGGACGCAATATATCTCACTCAAACTAACAATCCCTAGATCCAGCTGTATCCATCCGTCAACACATAACCAAGAAAACTCCAGAAATCGTGTACCTCAACCTTCGAAAAGCATCCGTTATACGAGTTATGGCAATACTCCCGAACTCCCGCCCCAGTACTGGGTGGCGTCGAGGTGATCTCACCAACAACTGCATAAAAGAGATTTTCGATGTCGGCGAAACTCAGGTATTCCAGAACTGCAACGATAAAATTGTGACGACAACACCTCGGAGCTCAACTCCCCGGGACACTGCCACAACCCCTAAATGTCAGGAGGCACCAAGAACAATGTTCTTGTCACAAGACTATTGGAATGATTCCAAGATACCCGCGTGATCCTAAAAAAAATTTAGTGAAATTTCAGGAGAGGAAAGTCAAAACATCTACGTCAGGAGGCCTCACCAGAGCGACGAAGGGACTGAGGAGTAAAAGAATCCTACTCTCCGATATATATATAATCCTAAGACTCAAAACATTTTTGTTCTAGACTCAACAACGTCAGTGATTCGATCAAGCAGGGGGCTCCTAAGTCGGGGATGGCTCTGATTACCAACTTGTAACACCCACGATGCGGCTATATCTCCCACGTGTCGAGGCACGACTTAGAGGCATAACCACATTGTGGTTTTGCCGCAAGAAGGGTCATCTTCACACAATCCCATGTAATGAACAAGAATGGGATAAAGAGTTGGCTTACAATCACCACTTCACACAATACATTAATTAAACATACATCAACCAGAGTAGACACATAGGTTCGACTACGGAACCAAAAGAAAAGAAGACAACCCCAAATGCCAGATCCCTGATCGTCCCCCAACTGGGCACCACTACTGATCAACAGGAAAACTAAACGTAGTAACGACAAAGGTCTTCATCGAACTCCCACTTGAGCTCGGTGGCATCACCTGCACTGGTCTCATCGGCACCTGCAACTGTTTTGGAAGAATCTGTGAGTCACGAGGACTCATCAATCTCACACCCGCGAGATTAAGACTATTTAAGCTTATAGGAAGGAAAGGGTAGTGAGGTGGAGCTGCAGCAAGCACTAGCATGTATGGTGGCTAACATACGCAAATAAGAGCGAGAAGAGAAGCAACGCAACGGTCGTGAAGCTAGAAGTGATCAAGAAGTGATCCTGAAACTACTTACGCACAACCATAACACAAGAACCGTGTTCACTTCCCGGACTCCGCCGAGAAGAGACCATCACGGCTACACACGCGGTTGATGTATTTTAATTAAGCCAAGTGTCAAGTTCTCTACAACCGGACATTAACAAATTCCCATCTGCCACATAACCGCGGGCACAGCTCTCGAAAGTTTATACCCTGCAGGGGTGTCCCAACTTAGCCCATTATAAGCTCTCACGGTCAACGAAGGATATTCCTTCTCCCGGGAAGACCCGATCAGTCTCGAAATCCCGGTTTACAAGACATTTCGACAATGGTAAAACAAGACCAGCAAGACCACCCGCTGTGCCAACAAATCCCGATAGGAGCTGCACATATCTCGTTCTCAGGGCACACCGGATAAGCTAAGCGTACATGTACCAACGTAACCCAAGTTGCCAAGGGACGGTCCCGCACGGTGCTCTAGTTTGGACCAACACTCGGAGGAGCACTGGCCCGGGGGGTAAAAAGAAAGATGACCCTTGAGTCTGCAGAACCCAAGGGGAAAAGGCTTAGGTGGCAAATGTTAAAACCAAGGTTGGGCCTTGCTAGAGAAGTTTTATTCAAAGCGAACTGTCAAGGGGGTCCCATAAATCACCCAACCGCGTAAGGAACGCAAAATCAAGGAACATAACACCGGTGTGACGGAAACTAGGGCGGCAAGAGTGGAACAAAACAGCAGGCATAAGGCCGAGCCTTCCACCCTTTACCAAGTATATAGATGCATTAATTAAATAAGAGATATTGTGATATCCCAACATATCCATGTTCCAACATGGAACAAACTTCATCTTCACCTGCAACTATCAACGCTATAAGAGGGGCTGAGCAAAAGCGGTAACATAGCCAAACAACGGTTTGCTAGGAAAGGTGGGTTAGAGGCTTGACATGGCAATATGGGAGGCATGATATAGCAAGTGGTTGGTAGCGCGGCATAGCAATAGAGCAAAACAACTAGCCAGCAAAGATAGAAGTGATTTCGAGGGTATGGTCATCTTGCCTGAAATCCCGCTAGCAAGGAGAACGAGTCCATGAAGAAGACAAACGGATGTAGTCGAACGAATCCTCACAACTCCGGAACGAAACCGAAGCTAACGAGAGAAGCAACCCGGAAAGAAACAAACAACATAGTAAACAACCACCACATACACATGGCATGATCCACAAACAAGTATGATGCATGTCCGATTTAATGAGGCATGGCATGGCAAAATGCAACAAACAATACTACAAATTAAGTGGAGCTCAATATGCAACGAGTTGCATATTGAAAAAACACCACATTCAATCATTTAGTTCGCTCTCGTTTATGGTACTCATCAATATTAAATGTTGTTAAACATGGCAAGAGGGTGAAGCATAAATAAACTAACTATTGAGGCAAGTTTAAATGAGGCCGGAACAACAAACAACAATTCCGGAAAATCCCCATATGCATATTTTGAATTTGCTACTGTTCTGCCCTAAACACAATTTTGATGTTGTTAAATAGCAATATAAAGTGCACCATGTTAGACTAGGCATTTTTCCACCCCAAATACATGTAAATAACATTTAAATTGGAGTTACGGTTATTTAGTTATGAAATAAAGCATTTTAGCATGGCATTTAAGCAAAAATAAAGCAAACAACAAGTTTAAGCATTTTAACATGGATGAAAGTGGAATATTATGAAACTAGATGAAAATCTAAGCATTTTGCATATATAAGTTGTTTTAATCCGATGCATGGTTTGTGAGATATTAAATGCATGAACATGGAGGGTCAATCTGTAAATATGTAGTTTTTGGATAATTATAGAAATTCGCAGAGCCAAAAAAAACAACTGGGCCAAAACTGGAGCTACAGGAACTTGGAGGCTCACCAGGCCTCATGGGCCGGTTGATGAAGGAGGCCCGACAAGGGGGCGCAGCTGGGCTCGAGCGATCTGGCGCTGGGCCGACCGGTCGCTGGCTGCGGTCAACGGGAATGAGCGGACGAGCTGTTGCTGCTCGTTTCTGAAGAACAGAAACAGCAACAGGCGATGCAAAAGACGACGGCAGGGGACCTGGCGATGAGGTCGGCGGGAACCGGCCGGAACGGGCGGAACGGAGCGCGGGGAGGCGCCGGGGTCCAAATCCGGCAAGGGGAGGCGCGGATCGGGGCTCGGTGCAGCGGCTTGACTCCTGCTTGTTGCAGACGGGAAGCAGAGGCCGGCGACGGGTGGACTTGGCGTGCGAGGTGAGGGACTTGGCGGCCCGGCGATGGGGTTCACCGCTACCTCCGGCTCGAAGCAGACCACAGGGGTCGACGCACGCATGAAGCAGAGGCAGGGCGTGAGGCGAGGACGAAGCAGGGCGTGGCGCGAAGCACGCGCGAGTGACATGGATGGGGACTTGACGGCGGGATTCGGCGAGGAGGCGTCGGAGATGGCCGGATCCGGGCCAGCTCGGGTCGGGGAGGCGAGGTAGCAGGCCGACAGCGGGGTGACTGCGCACCTGGAGAGAGAGAGGGCAGCGTGAGAGAGAGAGAAACAGAAGCAGGAGGGAAAGGGAGCAGTGCTCTCGGGGCACTCATCTGCTAGTGGTACTCTTCGGCGGAGGGAGCTCCGGAGGTCGGCCGGCACGAGGGAGACGAGGCCGAGCGCTCCTGCTTGGGGCCTCGAGCAGCTACACGATCCATTCGGGATCGAGGGAAGAAGTGGCTTGCGCTGGTTGGCTCCGGTTGAGTCGGGAGGAAATCCCAAGGAGGGAGGAGGTTGGTCGGGTGGCTCGAATGGATCGGGCAAGATCCCGAGGATAGAGGAAACAGTGGGCGCCGGCGGCGGGGAGGATTTGAGGGATTGGACAGCTAGGTTTAGGTTAGGCTGTTTATATAGCAAGTGGGTTTTAGTTGGGGGTTAATCCGGTCCGTCCGATCGAAATCGGGCGGTCGAGAAAAATAGGTTAGGAAGCCTAAATAAGAAACCGAAGATATCTTTGGGATGTTTGGGGATGATCCGGATCCAACGGTCATGACTGAGAGGTTCGGGTTCGAGGGAGTTTCGGACGCGCGCACGAGGGGGTCTGTGCACTTTACAGAGAGACTCCGGTTTAGGCAAGAGGGAAAACGAAGAACAAGGTTGGTCTCGGAACGGTCAACAAAAGCAAGGTGGGACGCGACAACTGCGAGCGGATGCAAGTTTTAAAAACAATGACGGCAACGAGTGCTGATGCAATGCAAATGATGACATGATGAATGCAACAAACAAGCGAAACACATGACAACGACGAAAAACATGGAAGCCGTCTGGAGCATCGGTCTCGGGGCGTTACAGATGGCCTTTGCCCGTGTCAAGACATACTGGGCGAAGATGAAGGCCACCGATGTTGCAGCGAAGAGTCCACCCAAGGGCAAGGATTGTCACATGCCAGAGAACTATTTCGAGGATGTCTTAGAGGGTGCCCGCTTAATAGAGGGTCAATGCTCGAAAGATGTAATTTTCGAGTGAATTGTATGAAAATTGTAAAACAGAATATTATAATAAGGCTAGTTTCTTTTTAGTTTCACCTAAAAACTTTTATGCCTCCTATGCGGCCGTTTTTGTATAATCTGAAAGTTTTCCAGTCGTCGGCTTCAGCCCCCTCGTAAAAAATACGGGGGTGTTCGGAATAGCATTTGATCACTCTTGACCCAACGTCTTGGTCCATTAAGGAGGTGTCAATGCGGCGAACTAGGCTATCGGACTATAGGGCGTTAACACTTTCACTTAGCCATAGGAGTTTTATGGTGGGTCTACGATATAGCCCCTGGTATGCACGCGACTTATTCCAATATGGTGCATTGCATATGTGACCTGAAGAAAAGGTCCTTCGTATAATACGGAGGGAATCGCGACAGATCCCGATAAGTCATCGAGTGGTTGACCAGCTCTCACCGCATCATGACAGTTAGTTTTCGGCTTTCTCTACTGAGGTGCTTGACCAGATGAACCGGAAGCAAAATCGCAGTAGTTCTCCCTTTACTACCTTAGCCGATAGAGCGGAACGTAAGGTAGCAAACACAGGAGCCGGGCAACCCAACTATTGACCCAAGACATGATTCGGAGCTGATGCATATAAGGCCAAACTCACGACGCCGAGGTACGCTATAGAGCTGTTCGGACCTTGTCGGCAACTCATTTGTTCTCATCCCGAGCCCCTGGCAAGTTATGCCGAGGTGTGAAAACATCCAAAGGAGCAAAATTTAGTTCTTTAGAAAAAGGCGAATGCTGAATACCGATTATGTTCACAGGGACCTGAGTGATATGCCAATCGTTATGTTGCAGATAAAAACGCCACGACCCCGGCTATTTGACATGCCAGGGGTCGAAGGCTGAGGAAAAAAAGGCACCTTACAGGCTCGAAATATAGAGTGCGGTCTACAAAAAGTTATTTTGGACCTCCTGTCGCACGTCTGCGTCGCCTGTCCTCGGTTAAGGGACTCATTTTACGGGAATGGCCCTTGGATAAATGTATGAACCCTGAACTCTTATAGAGTCCGTGAGATAACCAGCCTGTGAGTCACCTGTGGAGGGAACATAAGAAAGAAAAAGGTAGTTAGAAGAAATAGGATGGGCTGTGGAAGTGCTTGCAAGTCCTTCGGTATTGTGCTTCCGCCGATGCCCAGGGTATTTCAAGTGCATAATTATGTATGCGTGGTACCAAATTCGTAGGCGTTTTAGGTGAACGGCGGAAGCCAAATTGCTAGTCCAATATGGACATTAATCGGTCATGTTGAATGGAGACCGACGGCTTATTGGCCGATGAGGTGTGCGGTGTGGTAGGGCCGCCGTGCAGTTCGGCTGAGTTAGCCGTGGCGTGCTCTTCTATACGGAGGGAGTGTTCCGTGCGTTCCCCTGTAGGGGTGTTTGTCACATATGCCATGTTCACTGTCTTTACTTCAGGGGGAAACTGCTTTTGACCCCCGGTATTTGTTTGGTGAGTTTCTTCGTTGTCGCTATCACCTGGCGGCCTCCTCCCCTTGTGTCCGGCGTTGAGCTTGTCGGCCTGCTTGAAAACCCAACAGCTTTTGTTGGTATGATTGGCTGGTTTGTCGGGGCGGCCATGAATCTGGCAGGGCCTATCCAGTATATTGTCTAAAGCGGATGGTCCGTCGTTGTTTGCCTTGAATGGCTTTTTCCGTTGACAGGGTTTGGGACCGCTGAATCCAGCGTTGACCGCTGTGTCGTGCGTTTTTTCATTGTGTTTGTGCTTGTTGCGTTGCGGCTTGCCATTGCCGTTTCAGACTTCGGACGTGCCCGGATTGCTGGCGCTGCTCCTTTTATGAGCCAGCCAGCTGTCTTCGCCCACGCAAAAGCGGGTCATCAGAGCGGTAAGGGCTGACATGGATTTTGGTTTTTCTTGTCCGAGGTGGCGGGCGAGCCATTCGTCTCGGATGCTGTGTTTGAAGGCCGCTAGGGCTTCCGCGTCCGGACAGTCAACGATTTGGTTCTTTTTAACTAAGAATCTAGTCCAGAGCTTCCTGACTGACTCTCCGGGCTGTTGGACAATGTGACTTAAGTCATCGGCATATAGTGGCCGAACATATGTTCCTTGGAAGTTGTCGCGGAAGGCGTTTTCCAAGTCCTCCCAGCTACCGATAGAGTTTTCTGGCAGGCTGTTCAACCAGTACCGGGCTGGTCCTTTGAGTTTTAGTGGGAGATATTTGATGGCGTGGAGATCATCACCACGAGCCATATGAATATGGAGGAGAAAATCCTTGATCCAGACCGCGGGTTCTGTTGTCCCATCATATGATTCGATGTTTACGGGTTTAAACCCTTCTGGGAATTCATGATCCATTACTTCATCAGTGAAGCAAAGAGGGTGTGCGGCGCCTCTATATCAGGCCACGTCGCGACGTAGCTCCGATGGAGTCCGTCTGCGGAGTTCGGCCCGAGAGTGACTAGTCTTGTTGCGTCCGAATAGGTGTCCGTCATCACGTGTCGGGGCACGCCCTCGCGATCCGTAGATCGATCTAGTATGTCCTTCATTACTATCCAATTTTTGCCGCAGGTCGTAGGTATGTCCCCGAGCTGTTTTATCTCTACCCTTACGTGAGGTGGAGCAGGCTAGTGTTCGGCTTGAGTTGTCACTTTGTCCCGACCCCGTGGTGGTCGGTCAGCCGCATTGCGCGATGATGGTATGGGCTCCAATGCCTCATCATCAAACTGAGGTAGCAATTTACGCTGCGGGTAACTTTTGGCTCGGCGATTAAGGCTGTATTCTTCGGCTGCTAGGACATCAGTCCATTTATTGTTGAGCAGATCTTGATCATCTTGAAGCTGCTGCTGCTTCTTTTTCAGGCTCCTTGCAGTGGCTATCAGCCGGTGTTTAAAGCGCTCCTCCTCGAGAGGTTCCTCGGGTACGATGAAATCCTTGTTGCCGAGGCTCTCCTCATCCTCAGAGAGTGGCAGATAATGACTGTCCTCCGAGTCTTCATGTGTGGCCTGTTCATCGGGGCTAACGTGCCCGTTTATTTGTTCCTCCTGTTTGGAAGTTATCTCAACAGGGCCTTCATTGTTTTCGGCATCGTCCTTCTCCGGTGCCAGTATTGTTGTTTTCGGAACGACGTGACTTAGAGCGGCGGCGGGAGCGCCGGCGTTTGGGCTGTGTCTCAGGGGGTTTATCCTCAACTGGATCTTCTTTGTCATCGTCATTAGTTTCTTTAGGTGTATCCACCATGTATACATCGTGCGAAGAAGTGGCCGTCCAGCGTCCAGTAAATGGCGGGTTTTGGCCGTGCTCCTCATCAGCATCGTCGTCCATACCGTCGATGTCTTCGGAGCCGTAATCGAGCATGTCGGTTAAGTCTTCGACAGTGGCTATGAAGTGGGTGGTGGGTGGGAAACAAAATTCTCCATCATCAGCCTTCA
Source organism: Aegilops tauschii subsp. strangulata (assembly GCF_002575655.3). NCBI lineage: Eukaryota > Viridiplantae > Streptophyta > Magnoliopsida > Poales > Poaceae > Aegilops > Aegilops tauschii. The sequence continues at coordinate 401,416,252 of NC_053041.3, forward strand.
GTTCGGACCGGACATAATTCGGCTGTGAGTCCTGCGCCAAGGACAGATTCTTTAATGAGTTTAGCACATCGCCGAAAGGCGAGTGTCGGTAGATGTCCGCGGCACTGAATTCGAAGATCGATAACCGATCAAGCTCGGCGTCCACGGACGCACATGGTTTGGAACTTATAGCCGGAAACGAGTCCGGAGTTCCGGTGACACAGATATCACATGAGGCTAAGTCTGTGTGCGGCTCCAACGCTGCAGAATCTGTGGCCTTCGTGGTGGGGTTGAGCTTCCCGTCCTCGGATGGCATGATTTGCTCCGGATCTAAGGCCAGAGAAGTTACAGGAGCTACCTCCTGGATGTGGTCCGATGACAGATTTAAGTCATGTTCATCGAGGTGATAGGGAGTGGCTACCACGGTCTTGAATCCATCGAAGATCAAGTCTCCGCGGATGTCCGCGACGTAGTTCAAGCTCCCGAATCTGACCTGATGGCCAAGGGCGTAGCTTTCGATCTGCTCCACATGGCCAAGCGAGTTGGCCCGCAGTGCGAAGCCGCAGAACATGAAGATCTGTTCGGGGAGGAATACTTCCCCCTGGACAGCATCGTTGTAGATGATCGAAGGGGCCATCAAACCTCTTGACAACGGCACAGTGGAACTCTCAATGAAAGCACCAATGTCGGTGTCAAAACCGGCGGATCTCGGGTAGGGGGTCCCGAACTGTGCGTCTAAGGTCGATGGTAACAGGAGACAGGGGATACGATGTTTACCCAGGTTCGGGCCCTCTCTATGGAGGTAATACCCTACTTCCTGCTTGATTGATCTTGATGAATATGAGTATTACAAGAGTTGATCTACCACGAGATCGTAAAGGCTAAACCCTAGAAGTCTAGCTTGTATGACTACGGTAATGAGTCTTCGCCGATCCGGACTAAGCCCTCCGGTTTATATAGACACCGGAGGGATCTAGGGTTACATAAGGTCGGTTACAGAGAAAGGAAATCTTCATATTTGATCGCCAAGCTTGCCTTCCACGCTAAGGAGAGTCCCATCCGGACATGGGTGGAGTCTTCGGTCTTCGTATCTTCACAGCCCATCAGTCCGGCCCCTGGCTAACAGGCCGGACGCCCGAGGACCCCTTAGTCCAGGACTCCCTCACCATCCCAGGCCACCACCACCGCTGTAGCACCATCCCAGGCCAGCATTGCCCGGCCACCGTCCACCTTCTACCACCTAGCACGCCACAGCGCCGCCCCGCCTTCTTCACCTTCTGCAGGCGCCGCCGCCGCGCCACCCCTGACACTCATCGCTCGCCCCGCCCTGCCATGCTTTGCATAGCCAGGCGGCCTCCCCAGCCATGGCAGCCCCCTTCGACCTGCCTCAGATTCGGTACTCGCCGCCATCCCCCTCCTCTTCTTCCTTCCCGACGGTTGGCTGCAAAAGGGCGAGGCTCCGGTCCCACGGGAGATGCCTCGACCTCCGGCGGTGCTCTTCCCATGGCGCACCAGCAGGCTGCTTCCACGGCCAGATCCGGCAGTGGCCGTCTCCTTGGTCCTTCTCCTCGTCCTCTCCGGTGGTGGTGGTGTGGTAGGGCTCTCCAGCGGCCAGCTCTGGGTTGTTTTGCCATCTTTTGCCCCCCTGCTACTCATCCATCCCCCTCCTCTCTGTTTTGCAAGTCCGACAGCACATCCAACATCGACAGAGGGTGGTAACCCCTCTTCCACCCTTTGTCGGCATGCACTGCAGGCAACAGCGGTGTGCACTGTGCTACCTCTTGAGCACTGCGTTGGTTTTCCCTTGAAGAGGAAAGGGTGATGCAGCAAAGTAGCGTAAGTATTTCCCTCGTTTTTTGAGAACCATGGTATCAATCCAGTAGGAGGCTACGCACGAGTCCCTCGCACCTACACAAACAAATAAATCCTCGCAACCAACGCGATAAGGGGTTGTCAATCCCTACACGGTCACTTACGAGAGTGAGATCTGATAGATATGATAGGATAATATTTTTGGTATTTTTATGATAAAGATGCAAAGTAAAATAAAAGCAACGGAAATAACTAAGTGTTGGAAGATTAATATGATGGAAGATAGACCCGAGGGCCATAGGTTTCACTAGTGACTTCTCTCAAGAGCATAAGTATTTTACGGCGGGTGAACAAATTACTGTTGAGCAATTGACAGAATTGAGCATAGTTATGAGAATATCTAGGTATGATCATGTATATAGGCATCACGTCCGAGACAAGTAGACCGACTCCTGCCTGCATCTACTACTATTACTCCACACATCGACCGCTATCCAGCATGCATCTAGAGTATTAAGTTCACAAGAACAGAGCAACACCTTAAGCAAGATGACATGATGTAGAGGGATAAACTCATGCAATATGATATAAACCCCATCTTGTTATCCTCGATGGCAACAATACAATACGTGCCTTGCTGCCCCTACTGTCATTGGGAAAGGACACCGCAAGATTGAACCCAAAGCTAAGCACTTCTCCCATTGCAAGAAAGATCAATCTTGTAGGCCAAACCAAACTGATAATTCGAAGAGACTTGCAAAGATAACCAATCATACATAAAAGAATTCAGAAGATTCAAATATTGTTCATAGATAAACTTGATCATAAACCCACAATTCATCGGTCTCAACAAACACACCGCAAAAGAAGATTACATCGAATAGATCTCCACGAGAGAGGGGGAGAACATTGTATTGAGATCCAAAAAGAGAGAAGAAGCCATCTAGCTAATAACTATGGACCGGAAGGTCTGAGGTAAACTACTCACACTTCATCGGAGAGGCTATGGTGTTGATGTAGAAGCCCTCCGTGATCGATGCCCCTTCCGGCGGAGCTCCGGAACAGGCCCCAAGATGGGATCTTGTGGGTACATAAGGTTGCGGCGGTGGAATTAGGTTTTTGGCTCCGTATCTGATCGTTTGGGGGTACGTAGGTATATATAGGAGGAAGGAGTACGTCGGTGGAGCAACGTGGGGCCCACAAGGGTGGAGGGCGCGCCCAGGGGGGTAGGCGCGCCCCCTACTTCGTGGCTTCCTGGAAGCTTCCTTGACGTAGGGTCCAAGTCTCTTGGATCATGTTCGTTCCGAAAATCACGTTCCCAAAGGTTTCATTCCGTTTGGACTCCGTTTGATATTCTTTTTCTGCGAAACTCTGAAATAGGCAAAAACAGCAATTCTGGGCTGGGCCTCCGGTTAATAGTTCAGTCCCAAAATAATATAAAAGTGAATAATAAAGCCCTATAATGTCCAAAACAGAAGATAATATAGCATGGAGCAATCAAAAATTATAGATACGTTGGAGACGTATCAAGCATCCCCAATCTTAATTCCTGCTTGTCCTCGAGTAGGTAAATGATAAAAATAGAATTTTTGATGTGGAATGCTACTTGGCATAATTTCAATGTAATTCTTCTTAATTGTGGTATGAATATTCAGATCCGAAAGATTCAAGATAAAAGTTCAATATTGACATAAAAATAATAATCCTTCAAGCATACTAACTAAGAAATTATGTCCTCTCAAAATAACATGGCCAAAGAAAGTTCCTCCCTACAAAATCATATAGTTTGGTCATGCTCCATTTTCGTCACACAAGAATGCTCTCATCATGCACAACCCCGATGACAAACCAAGCAATTGTTTCATACTTTAGTAATCTCAAACTTTATAAACCTTCACGCAATACCTGAGCGTGAGCCATGGATATAGCACTATGGGTGGAATAGAGTATAATGATGGGGTTATGTGGAGAAGACAAAAAAAAATAAAGTCTCACATCAACGAGGCTAATCAATGAGCTATGGAGATGCCCATCGATTGATGTTAATGCAAGGAGTAGGGATTGCCATGCGACGGATGCACTAGTGCTATAAATATATGAAAGCTCAACAAAAGAAACTAAGTGGGTGTGCGTCCAACTTGCTTGCTCACGAAGACCTAGGGCACTTGAGGAGGCCCATTGTTGGAATATACAAGCCAAGTTCTATAATGAAAAATTCCCACTAGTATATGAAAGTGACAAAACGAGAGACTCTCTATCATGAAGATTATGGTGCTACTTTGAAGCACAAGTGGGGTAAAAGGATAGTAGCATTGTCCCTTTTTATTTCTCCTTTTTTTGGGCCTTATTTTTTTATTTGGCCTTTCTTTTTTTTCTTTTTTTGGGACAATGCTCTGTTAAATGATGATCATCACACTTCTATTTATTTACAACTCAATGATTACAACTCGATACTAGAACAAGGTATGACTCTATATGAATGCCTCCGGCGGTGTACCGGGATATGCAATGAACCAAGAGTGACATGTATGAAAGAATTATGAACGGTGGCTTTGCCACAAATACTATGTCAACTACATGATCATGCTAAGCAATATGACAATGATGAACGTGTCATGATAAACGGAACGGTGGAAAGTTGCATGGCAATATATCTCGGGATGGCTATGGAAATGCCATAATAGGTAGGTATGGTGGCTGTTTTGAGGAAGATATAAGGAGGTTTATGTGTGAAAGAGCGTATCATATCACGGGGTTTGGATGCACCGGCGAAGTTTGCACCAACTCTCGATGTGAGAAAGGGCAATGCACGGTACCGAAGAGGCTAGCAATGATGGAAAGGTGAGAGTGCGTATAATCCATGGACTCAACATTAGTCATAAAGAACTCACATACTTATTGCAAAAATCTACAAGTCATCAAAAATCAAGCACTACGCGCATGCTCCTAGGGGGATAGATTGGTACGAAAAGACCATCGCTCGTCCACGACCGCCACTCATAAGGAGGACAATCAAAGAACACCTCATGTTTCAAATTTGTTACGTAACGTTTACCATACGTGCATGCTACGGGACTTGCAAACTTCAACACAAGTATTTCTAAAATTCACAACAACTCAACTAGCACAACTTTAATATCACTACCTCCATGTCTCAAAACAATCATCAAGCATCAAACTTCTCTTAGTATTCAAAACACTCATAAGAAAGTTTTTACTAATCTTGAATACCTAGCATATTAGGTTTATTTAAGAAAATTACCATGCTATTTAAGACTCCCAAAATAATCTAAGTGAAGCATGAGAGATCAAAAGTTTCTATAAAACAAATCCACCACCGTGCTCTAAAAGATATAAGTGAAGTACTAGAGCAAAAACTATATAACTCAAAAGATATAAGTGAAGCACATAGAGTATTCTAATAATTTCCGAATCATGTGTGTCTCTCTCAAAAGGTGTGTACAGAAAGGATGATTGTGGTAAACTAAAAAGCAAAGACTCAAATCATACAAGACGCTCCAAGCAAAACACATATCATGTGGTGAATAAAAATATAGCTTCAAGTAAAGTTACCGATGGAAGTAGACGAAAGAGGGGATGCCTTCCGGGGCATCCCCAAGCTTTGGCTTTTTGGTGTCCTTAGATTATCTTGGGGGTGCCATGGGAATCCCCAAGATTAGGCTCTTGCCAATCCTTGTTCCATAATCCATCAAATCTTTCACCCAAAACTTGATAACTTCACAACAAAAAAACTCAGCAGAAAATCTCGTGAGCTCCGTTAGCGAAAGAAAACAAAAGACCACTTCAAGGTACTGTAATGAACTCATTATTTATTTATATTGGTGTTAAACCTACTGTATTCCAACTTCTCTATGGTTTATAAACTATTTTACTAGCCATAGATTCATCAAAATAAGCAAACAACACACGAAAAACAGAATCTGTCAAAAACAGAACAGTCTGTAGTAATCTGTAACTAACGCAAACTTCTGGAACTCCAAAAAATCATCCAAAATAGGAAGACCTAGAAAATTTATTTATTGATCAGAATCAATTGGAATCAATATTTTAGCACGTTCTGGTGATTTTTAACAATTGTTTTCGTGAACAGAAAGTTTCTGGAATTTTCTGCAAGATCAAATAACTATCATCCAAGAAGATCCTATAGGTTTAACTTGGCACAAACACTAATTAAAACATAAAAACACATCAAACCAGAGGCTAGAACAAATATTTATTCCTAAACAGAAGAAAAAAGCAAAAAACTAAAAATAAAATTGGGTTGCCTCCCAACAAGCGCTATCGTTTAACGCCCCTAGCTAGGCATAATAGCAAGGATAGATCTAGGTATTATCATCTTGATTCTAAATTCTTTTAGCGGAGTTATGCTCGAATCCGGGAGGTTCTTTTTGTTTCCCTTCATATTCAGAAATCTTGAGATCTAAAGAGTCCAACCGCTTATTGCAAAGGGTAATCAACATATTCATGCGGTGGAGATTCCCGCTAAGACTCTTAAGAGGTTCAAGAGACTTTTGTAAAATCTTAGTTACTTCGCAAATTTTCTCAAAAACTTGCATTTCCTCTTGGGTATGATGAGGCCCCTTTTGTTGAGGTAGTGTTCCTACTATACCTTCTATAATTTCATGCGCAATACTAGGATCAATTTCAATAAAATTGCCTTTGGCAACGCAATCCAAGAGTTGTCTATGAGACATCTTTAGCCCAACATAAAAGTTGCGAAGCAAAATTCTAAAATTCACCTCTAGGGTACAATTACAATAAGATTCCATCAGTCTAAACCAAGCATCTTTTAAGTTTTCTCTTTCTCTTTGTTTGAAGTGAAGAACCTCAAACTCGGGGGACAAAGGAGCAGATAAGGGACTAGCCATAACGACAAGCAAGCGGAAAAGAGGCGAACAAAAAGAGAGGGCGAATAAAACGGCAAGGGTGAAGTGGGGGAGAGGAAAACGAGAGGCAAATGGCAAATAATGTAATGCGGGAGATAAGGGTTTGTGATGGGTACTTGGTATGTTGATTTTTACGTAGACTCCCCGGCAACGGCGCCAGAAATCCTTCTTGCTACCTCTTGAGCACTGCGTTGGTTTTCCCTTGAAGAGGAAAGGGTGATGCAGCAAAGTAGCGTAAGTATTTCCCTCAGTTTTTGAGAACCAAGGTATCAATCCAGTAGGAGGCCACGCAAGAGTCCCTCGCACCTACACAATCAAATAAATCCTCGCAAACAACGCGATAAGGGGTTGTCAATCCCTACACAGTCACTTACGAGAGTGAGATCTGATAGATATGATATGATAATATTTTTGGTATTTTTATGATAAAGATGCAAAGTAAAGAAAGTAAAATAAAAACGGCGTCAGAAATAGCTTGTTGTCGGAAGATTAATATGATGGAAAATAGACCCGGGGGCCATAGGTTTCACTAGCGGCTTCTCTCATGAGCATAAATATTACGGTGGGTGAACAAATTACTGTTGAGCAATTGACAGAATTGGGCATAGTTATGAGAATATCTAGGTATGATCATGTATATAGGCATCACGTCCGAGACAAGTAGACCGACTCCGGCCTGCATCTACTACTAGTGCTCCACACATCGACCGCTATCCAGCATGCATCTAGAGTATTAAGTTCATAAGAACAGAGCAACACCTTAAGACAGATGACATGATGTAGAGGGATAAACTCATGCAATATGATATAAACCCCATCTTGTTATCCTCGATGGCAACAATACAATACGTGCCTTGCTGCCCCTACTATCACTGGGAAAGGACACCGCAAGATTGAACCCAAAGCTAAGCACTTCTCCCATTGCAAGAAAGATCAATCTAGTAGGCCAAACCAAACTGATAATTCGAAGAGACTTGCAAAGATAACCAATCATACATAAAAGAATTCAGAGAAGATTCAAATATTGTTCATAGATAAACTTGATCATAAACCCACAATTCATTGGTCTCAACAAACACACCGCAAAAGAATTACATCGAATAGATCTCCACGAGAGAGGGGGAGAACATTGTATTGAGATCCAAAAAGAGAGAAGAAGCCATCTAGCTAATAACTATGGACCCAAAGGTCTGAGGTAAACTACTCACACATCATCGGAGAGGCTATGGTGTTGATGTAGAAGCCCTCCGTGATCGATGCCCCTTCCGGCGGAGCTCCGGAACAGGCCCCAAGATGGGATCTCACGGGTACAAAAGGTTGCGGCTGTGGAATTAGGTTTTTGGCTCCGTATCTGGTAGTTTGGGCGTACGTAGGTATATATAGGAGGAAGGAGTACGTCGGTGGAGCAACAAGGGGCCCACGAGGGTGGAGGGCGCGCCCTGGGGGGGTAGGCGCGCCCCCAACCTCGTGCCCTCCTGGTTGATGTCTTGACGTAGGGTCCAAGTCCTCTGGATCATGTTCGTTCCGAAAATCACGTTCCCGAAGGTATCATTCCGTTTGGACTCCGTTTGATATTCTTTTTCTGCGAAACTCTGAAATAGGCAAAAACAACAATTCTGGGCTGGGCCTCTGGTTAATAGGTTAGTCCCAAAAATAATATAGAAGTGTATAATAAAGCCCAATAATGTCCAAAACAGAATATAATATAGCATGGAACAATCAAAAATTATAGATACGTTGGAGACGTATCAGCAGGCAGCAGCAGCGTGCACTGCAGACGCATGGTGCAGTGCGCCTCGCCATGCGGGTGCGGTTAGGAAGGTTTTTTTCTTTCTATTTTCTGGATTCTGCTTGTGCAGTTCAGCCAAATCCCGTGAGCGGTGCATCGCGCGCCCCGATGTGGTTCTCATCCATGGCCACCTCTCGTTGTCTCCGTCACTGGCGCCGGGACTCCAAGCGGATGGCAGGTGGAGCTGCCCACCTTGCACTGCAGCATGGTGTTTCCATTCACGGGGCCCTTCCTCCTTTGATCCCTTTTCCTTTCTTGCAATTTACTGTGCGGTTAGCCTGAGCACCCCTCGCCGGAGAAGTATGGCAGCGTGCCGGCTTGCACTCCTGTTCTGGAGGCGGCCACCGTTGGCAAATCCTGTGTTCATAGCCTGTGCGCTTCCGCAAGTAGAACATGCAGCCCCTCCAGTGTGCACTTGGGGTTCGCCAGCTAATCATGCATGTCCTGCATTTTGCCGGTGACCATACTGCAGTCCACCGTCGTGACGTGGGTTGTTTTGCATCTCACATATTGTTTCTTCTGGAAATCATTTGCAGTGCACTCATTAAGAAAAGAGAAGAGAACATTAATGTTCATTTGAAGTCCATTTTGTTGTTTATGAGGAACGCAAAGAGAAATACTAGTAAGAATGGATGGTCATTTTGTATAGTCTTTGCCCTAGTGTAGTTCGGTTGGGTACTTGTGTCGTTGATTCTGTTGTGTACTGGATGGTTGTGTGGCTATGTAAAAATAATTAGTGGATATGTATGTTTTGAAGCTCACTTTATTCTGTCACGTAGTTCGCTATAAAACTCCTTTGAGGTTCACTTGGTACTCCGAAACACCTCAGAAGAAGCTCGCTACTCATTACATGTAGTCGAAACCTAGCTCACGGCTGCCGCCGGCACCGCCGCCAACCCCTGCCGGTCTGCCCGTTCCTCCTAGCTTTGATAATAAAGTTCAGGTTACCCAGCGATTCCCATACCGTCGCCCCACTCCCCTGAGTTTTTAGATGAGGCCTGCGGTGTCCCTCCCCGCCAGATCCGCATCCCATACTCCAGAATGTCGCAGTCTAAGCTCGACCACGTATCCCGGGGAGCCCGACGACCGTTCGGCCAAGAAGAGGTTTATCATGGCCTCTCAGGAAGACGTTGACGAGGTGGCCGCCGTTCGCCCCGACCTGTCAATCCCGGAGCAACACGTCACCGCGGGAGCCGGCGAAGACGTTGACTATGTTCCATGCCGAAGGCTTCATGTCAGCGGGCTTGCGTATTACTGTATCTCGGGAAAGTTGGCTACGACATCAAGCTCGTCCACAGCGACGGCTTCACGCGGGCCATGTCACACGTTAAGTGGTCCATCCCCAACCCCTCTGGTTCAACATCCGTCGATCTCTTTGACGGCCCTGCCGCTGATCTCCTCCGCCAAGCGGTCAAGGATTTGCAAGCTTTATACGCCATCGAGCCCATTTTGTCATTTCTGAAGGACATGTTCTATAGCGGCGGCTTGGGATCCTCAATTGCCAAGTCAGATCTCATCGACCACGACCATGACCACGAGGAGGGCACCCACGAAGGTTCTTCCAAGGTGAAACAACCCATCTGTGACATCAGAGAGCACACCATGGGTCTGTGCTCTTCCAACTAGAAGGATCCCGTCCATGAAATGTGAGGCAACATTCTATTAGCAAATCTTACCTTTTCTAGCTTGGCAACCCGTACCCTTTGTTGTAGTAGCATTTGTCGTGCGGTGCTTTAACTGTGCCGTGTTTAATTATTTCAGTTATGCAAAAATGTATTGTTCAATAGGGCTATGTGATGTTTAAGTATGAATTGTCCACTTCAGCTCCACGAATGGCTATATTTGGTTGTTTATAGTGAGTAGATGCCTTGTTTATCTGTATTTGGTTGTTAGGTTGGTTGGAGTGAGCATTTTTCCAGTTATCAAGAAGATGCCTTGTTTATATGTATTTGGTTCTTAGTTTGGTTGCAGTGAGCATTTGTCCAGTTATCAAGCAGATGCCTTGTTTATTTGTATTTGGTTGTTAGGTTGCTTTTTTTAGCATTTGTCCAGTTTTCAAGCATATGCCTTGTTTATTTTTATCTGCTTGTTAGGTTGGTTGCAGTGAGCATTTGTCCAGTTTTCAAGCATATGCCCTGTTTATCTGTATTTGCATGTTAGGTTGCTTGAAGTGAGACTCTGTCCAGTTTTCAATGGCTATATTTGGTTGTTATACTGGTCATTCATGGCTTGTTTATTTCAGTCATTCACAATGTGTTCTTCATTATGTGCAAGTCAGAACTGTGCCGCTCGACTACATCAATACCAGTTTGAACGGCTATATTTGGTTCCAGTTATTCCTGGTGTAGTTAACACATGCCCTTTATTTCAGTTTTACACATTTATCCAGTGTGATGTTTAAGGATTACCTACGTTCTATTCATTTTCAACAATACCAGTTTGATTTGCAATATTTGATGGCTCTTAAGCCTGCTGTCGGTAACATTGACTTCCATTTTATATGTGCTTTAATAGCGTGCTGAAACCAAGACATTCAAGCTATCATTTGGAGATGATGTTGTTTATCTTTGTTATATTTGTTTGATGTTAAGGTTGCTATACTTATCATGCCTTTCCACTACTTATGCAGGACAACAACGGGAGTGGCCACCATTTTCCGCAAAGGTTAGCTTCATCCCTCGGCTTGTACTCCCCCCCCCCCCCGTCGTTCCATAATGTAGTGCATATAGATCCAGGCTTGGACACTTGTTAGCTTGTAATATTGACTTGTTGCTTATAGGTACATATGCCCTTGGCAAGGATCCATGCATCGACCCTTTTTGCGTATGGGGCAATGAGATATTCATGAAAAAGCATCAAGTGAGGAAACTGATAAGGATTATTAGCAAAAAGATACGAATGGTGGCAAGCAATTTATTTATTTATGCTCTATCCAACACAATAGTGAGCTGTAGGATGGTAACTACAAACTCGGCAGCCTTCTCTTTTTACTGCCCATAATGAGTTGTTAGACAACAATGTCTGAATCTTTTTCGTTCCCAGTGGTTCCTGAAGCAGTTCACTCAAGATTACCTCGCAAAGTACATGATTGGTGGACACACAATGAAGGTTAAAGTATTTCATCCAGATTACAATGAGCACCGAGAAGTCGTAATGAAGACAATGAAGGATGGACGGGCATCCATCACAAGGGGTTGTCCTAGAGTCGTGCGCGCATTACGCATGGAGGAGGGCACAATATGGGCATTCCGCTTCACCTTCTCCAGCAACCAGAATGTCTTTCGCCTCTCTCTTTACAGTCTTTAGTACAACTGTGGTTCATCATTCTTTACTTGGTGCTTCGGTAGTTCTTTAGTATATGTACTTGTGCATCCAATTATGCATTCGTGGTTGAACCTATATTTGTAATAAACATGGTTGGATATGGAATAAGTGATTGCCTACTTTCAAATTCAAAACATGTGATTTTTAAATTAGGGATTAATTAGGGATTACACTGCACACGGTTTGCGAAAGCGAAACGTCTGCGATAGACGTGGAGATCAGAAACGTTTATAGGATCCACTACGTGTTCGATCAATCTCCACTGCACACACGACATCCTCTTGAAAACTGTTTGCGTTAGGCCACCTTGCACAAATGTTTACCACATAAAAACTGTGTGTGATGGACAGCCTTTGCCACACAGTTTCTTCTACGCACCATGTGTGATGCATTCAATAATGCAAATGATAAAAAAATTAATATCGTGTGCAATGGCAACGCTATCACAAACGATTTTACGGGAAAAATTGTGTGTGATGTACCTGTGAACGGAAACATTTTCCTTGGAGCGACTGTGTGGGATGTACATACGAACGGAAACGTTTAGCGGGGACTGACTGTGTGGGATGTACTTGCGACCGAAAACAATTTCGCCTGTATAATTGTATTTTTTAGCTCTACTGTACGTATTTTCGTATTTGAGCGCTCGCCGGTCGCACACGACCTCATTTTGCCGAGCGTGTGTGCCAGGAGGGCATATCCCCGATGGTTTCTGGGTTGTGCGGGAAGGACCCCCTTATCGCCGTCACTCACTAGGCGACGGTTCCAAATGCCGTCGCGGAAAGGGGTTTAAAAACGTTTGTATAGCACCGACGCGTACTACTGACATACCTTGATAAGATTTCAAGGAGTTCAAAATGGATCAGTCAAAGTAGGAGTTCTTTCCTGAATTGTAAGGTATGAAGTTGAGTAAGACTCAAAGCCAGACCTCGGCAGAAAAATAAAGAGAGAATGACACTACAGGAAACTGCTAGTTTGCCGTCAGTGAGCGGCTTTGCCGTCAGCATTTCGTCGGGGTAGATGGCAAAGAAAGTTTTGCCGTCTTCTGCTGACGGCAAAGTATGACTGACGGCAAATCTCTGCTTTGCCGTCTGTGAGCGCACTGGCTGACGGCAAACCTAGCGAAAGGCTGACAGCAAAGAAAACAAGACGGCAAACTCTTTGCCGTCTGGATTTAGGTCTTTGCCGTCTGTTATCCACAGACGGCAAACTAGTAGTTTCCTGTAGTGTGAAAGTCATTCCCTATGCCTCAGCCATAGATTCTATAAAGCATGCCAAGCTGTGTACCAGACCAAATGTGTGCCTTGCCACGTGTCTGGCAAGGGGGTACAATAGTGATCCAGGAGTGGATCACTGGACAGCGGTCAAAATTATCCTTAGTGGAATAAGGATATGTTTCTCAGTTATGGAGGTGACAAAGAGTTCGTCGTAAAGGGTTACGTCAATGCAAGCTTTGACACTGATCCGAATGACTCTGAGTCTCAATCTGGATATATATTGAAAGTGGGAGCAATTAGCTAGAGTAGCCCCATGCAGAGCATTGTTGACATAGAAATTTGCAAAATACATACGGATCTGAATGTAGCAAACCCGTTGACTAAACTTCTCTCACAAGCAAAACACGATCATACCTTAGTACCCTTTGGGTGTTGGTTACATGGCGATGTGAACTATTGGTGTTAATCAGATGGCGATGTGAACTAGATTATTGACTATAGTGCAAGTGGGAGACTGAAGGAAATATGCCCTAGAGGCAATAATAAAGTTGTCATTTTATATTTCCTTATATCATGATAAATGTTTATTATTCATGCTAGAATTGTATTAATCGGAAACTTGATACATGTGTGGATACGTAGACAAAACACAGTGTCCCTAGTAAGCCTCTACTAGACTAGCTCATTAATCAAAGATGGTTAAGTTTCCTAACCATAGACATGTGTGGTCATTTGATGAACGGGATCACATTATTAGGAGAATGATGTGATGGACAAGACCCATCCGTTAGCTTAGCATATTGATCGTTCAGTTTTATTGCTATTGCTTTCTTCATGTCAAATACATATTCCTTCGACTATGAGATTATGCAACTCCCGGATACCGGAGGAATGCCTTGTGTGCTATGAAACGTCACAACGTGACTGGGTGATTATAAAGATGCTCTACAGGTATCTCTGAAGGTGTTTGTTGGGTTGGCATAGATCGAGATTAGGATTTGTCCCTCCGAGTATTGGGGAGGTACCTTTGGGCCCTCTTGGTAATACACATCATAAGAAGCCTTGCAAACAATGTGACTAATGAGTTAGTTGCGGGATGATGTATTATGGAACGAGTAAAGAGACTTGTCGGTAATGGGATTGAACTAGGTATGAAGATACCGACGATCGAATCTCGGGCAAGTAACATACCGATGACAAAGGGAATAACGTATGTTGTCATAACGGTTCGACCAATAAAGATCTTCGTAGAATATGTGGGAGACAATATGAGCATCTAGGTTCCGCTATTGGTTATTGACCAGAGAGGTCTCTCGGTCATGTCTACATAGTTCTCGAACCCGTAGGGTCCGCACGCTTAACGTTCGATGACGATTTTGTATTATATGAGTTATGTGATTTGGTGACCGAATGTTGTTTGGAGTCCCGGGTGATATCACGGACACGACGACGAGTCTGTAAATGGTCGAGAGGTAAAGATTCATATATAGGATGATGATATTCGGACACCGGAAGTGTTCTGGGGTACCGGGTACATATCGGGTCACCGGAAGGGGTTCCGGGCATCACCCCGGCAACTACATGGGCCTAATGGGCCAAGAAGGGGACAGACCAGCCCCTAGGGGGGTGTGCCCCATGTAGGCCAAAATAAGGGGGAGGGAAAGAGGAGAAGAGAGAAAGGAAGGGGAGGGATTTGGCCTCCCCCCTTCCTTCTCTCCTCCCTCCTCCTTCCTTCCCCCTCCGGATGAGTATGGAAGGGGGGAGGCCGAATTGGGAGGCGCCCAAGTAGGATTCTTCCTACTTGGGGCGCCCCCTTGGTTTCCTCTCCTCCCCTCCAACCTATATATACGAGGGGGGGCACAGCTAGAGCAGACACCAACAATTGTTAGCCGTGTGCGGCGCCCCCCCCCCCCCTCTACAGTTTACGCCTCCGGTCGTATTCACGCAGTGCTTAGGCGAAACCCTGCGTGGATCACTTCACCATCACCGTCACCACGCCGTCGTGCTGACAGAACTCTCCCTGGACACTTTGCTGGATCAAGAGTTCGAGGGACGTCATCGAGCTGAACGTGTGTACAGCTCGGAGGTGTCGTACGTTCGGTACTTGATCGGTCGGAACGAGAAGAACTTCAACTGCATCAACCGCGTTAATAAATGCTTCCGCTTTTGGTCTACGAGGGTACGTGGACACACTCTCCCCCTCTCGTTTCTATGCATCTCCTAGATAGATCTTGCGCAAGCGTAGGAATTTTTTTGAAATTGCATGCTACGTTCCCCAACATGGGCTTCTTCCACGTCGAGGTTCCGGACGCCCCGCCACCCCCTCGCTCCTGGCAATCGTCTCCGTCGTGGGCGAGGGCGTCGCCTCCCCTGCGAAGATCGAGGCCGAGCTTAACCACCTGTGTCGGTGCAAGTGGGACTGGCAGGTGGCCCCCACTTCCGCCAACACCTTCACGGTAGTTTTCCCGGACGCCATCAGCATGGGGTACTACACCCGCAGCGGCAACATCACCTTGGTCCTTAACCAGCTGGTGGTGGACATCTCTGAGCCAAAGTGGGACCCCAAGGTGGTGGCGGTTCTGGACATGGCGTGGATCCTCATTGCCAGTCTGCCTGATGTTGCCCGGTCTGAGCGGGTAATCCGCAGTATGTCCAAGATCCTCGGCAAGGTGGTGGTGGTCGATGAGCTCTCGCTTCGCAAGGAGGAGGAGGTCCAGGTGAAGGTGAAATCCCTGGACTCCTCCAAGCTCCACGCCACAATCCGCGTCTTCTTCAACGACGAGGGCTTCGACCTCAAGATCTACCCCGAGCCGCCTAACCACGTCGGCCTTCCCCGCTTCTCCGACGACGGCCACCAGGGGGGTGGCCCGGATGATGCCGATGACTCCCACCACCGGCGCCCTCGCCCCTCCTGCCACGATGACCCTGAGGACGACGATGATCTATCGGAGCACTCCTGGTCCCCCTCTCGCGAGCCTTCCAACCCACCTCCGGGTCGTGGTGGCTCCGGGTTCGGGCGCACCCGTGTGACGGCCTCCGCCCTCGAGGCCGCTCTCCGGCTGGCCGCCCCTCCTCTGGCTTCCCCACTCTCGTCGGAGGCGGCCAGTGACATCTCTAGTGTGGGCTTGCTCGTCCTCCCGCCCTCGTCGCCCCGTTCTCCGTCCGCCGACTCCGTCCTGCACCCGACTCCACTGAGCCCGCCGCCCTCGCCCCCCTAGATAGATCTCCCCGGTTTCCACAGGCGGCGACTGCGGCGGCCCGCTCACCTCGTCCCCGCCTGCTCCTCTACCCGGGGAGGGTCCGGCCGGGAGCACCCTGGAGCCCCCCGCCCTGCCTCCTCCTCTGGTGGCCCCCGACGACCCACTCATCTCTCCAGGACCACTGGCCGTGGGGGTGCCCGTCGACGTGACCACCCCTGTCACTGCGCACCCCCCACGGACAGTGGCGTACACCCGGCAGCCCCGCTCCACATCGACGTCGGTGACTGCCTCTCATCGCAGTGCCCGCCTCGATGCGGCCCGTCCGGTGGACTTCCCGGCCCCGTCCGTCCCCGAGCGTGCTGAGCTTTGGGCGGCGGCCAGGAACCTCGAGCCAGGTGCGATTCCATCCCCCCAGTTCTTCCAGTTGTTGCTTTTCAGCGCTCGAGGCCGTTCCCCTCACCTCGCCAAGGTGGCCACTGACTCGGCCATCATCTTCAAGGGGAAGTTGGACCCCCCCTAGAGCACATTGAGGCCATTAGGGCCCGCGAGATCTTAGATGGCAAGCTCGCTGAAACTAGGGCGCGCCTCCGCCGCCAACCCACGGAACCGACCGCCACCCCGTCCACGCCAGTGATTCCGACTGTGCCCGATGAGGTGATCCGTGGGCGCACCCGTTCTCGTACTGCGGCCCTCCGATGGAGGTCTAAGCAGCCTCCCGTGTCATGGGGTCAAGTAGCCCCCCGATGGAGGTCTAAATGCGAGTCCTATTCTGGAACATCCGCGGTTTCGGTCATGACGGCCGTCGCCGCCAACTCATCGAGTACATGCGAGACGAACACATAGACATCATTGCCATCCAGGAAACCATGCACACTGAGTTTTCCCTCCCCGAGCTTGATAGTCTTAGCCCTCACCTATTCGCCTGGCATTGGCTCCCTTCTAGTGGGACCACTGGGCACTCGGGCAGCATCGTTTTAGGCATGAAGGATGCCACCTTTGAGGTGGGCGGCATGGAGCGGGGTGAATTCTTTGTTAGTATGGAGATCTTTGAACGGACGCTCAACTTCAAATGGGAGGTCGTGATCGTCTATGGACCGGCGGACCACCGTCGCTCCCCGGGCTTCCTTGCTGAGCTGCAGCAGAAGATCTCTGCTTCCCTCCTCCCTGTAGTTGTGGGAGGAGACTTTAACCTCATCCACTCCCCGGATGAGAAGAACAATGACCGTATGAACATCCCCTGGATGCAGATGTTCAACGACTGTATCATGGAGCTCGACCTCCGTGAGCTAGAGCGGATAGGTGCTAGGTACACCTGGACAAACCGTCAAGTAGACCCGACGCGATCCGTCCTGGATCGTGTCCTAGTTTCTCCGGAGTGGGAACTTAGGTGCCCCTTGGCCTTGCTACGGGCGATCACCCGGATCGGGTCCGACCACGTTCCCCTCCTCCTTTCCACTGCCGATGAGCGCCCCCCTCCATCCCGCCGCGTTTTCGGTTTGAGCTCTTCTGGCTCAACCAGGCGGGATTCCGGTAGGCGGTCGCGGCTAAGTGGATCTCCGCGCGCTCTTCTCCCCACCGCTCCATGTCCGCCGTTGATTCGTGGCAGTTCTGTGCCAAGATCGCCTGCCAATTTATGAAGGGGTGGGACGTGAACCTTGGCCGTGATCTTCGCGAACGCAAGAAGGCCCTTCTGTCGGCCATCCAAGGCCTGGACGCCCATGCTGACACTTCCGGGATCTCCCCGGATGAGTGGATGCTGAGATATGATCTCGAGGATCAGCTCTCGACCATCTACACGGATGAAGAAGCATACTAGAGGCTCCGTGGCACCCAACGGTGGGTGCTCCGTGGAGACGCCAATACGGCCTACTTCCAGGCGATTGCCAATGGGCGACGGTGACGGAACTCCATCCATTACTTGTGGGATGGTGATACTCCTCTCGTCCGTCCTTCGGACATCCGAGTCCACGTCGATGGCTTTTATAAAGCCCTATTTCCCCGCACCCCGAGGGGTGGGGCCTCACTGGCCCCCGACACTTGGTCGGCTAACCAGTTAGTGTCTGACGGGGCAAATGCCGCCCTGGTGGCGCCTTTCTCTAAGGACGAGGTCCTTGCGGCCATAAAGGGTATGAACCCCTCCTCGGCCCCGGGCCCGGATGGACTGCCAGTGACGTTCTTCAAAATGTTCTGGCAGACCATCAAACCGGAAGTGATGGCCCTCTTTGATGAATTCTACTCGGGGGCCATGGACCTTGGGCGCCTAAACTATGGGGTCATCACACTCATCCCCAAAGTTCCAGGCGCTTCTGACATCCGCCAGTTTTGGCCTATCACTGTGATTAATGTGATATTCCGGATCTTCGCCAAAGGGTATGCCAATAGGGTGATCCTTCTTGCTAACTCCGTCACCCACCCCAACCAATCTGCCTTCATTCAAGGGAGGTTTATCCTGGATGGGGTGCTGGTCTTCCATGAAGTTCTTCACGAAGTCCGGTCTAAGCACCATCGAGCGGTCTCCCTGAAGCTCGACTTTCCATAAAGCCTATGATACGGTTCACTGGCCCTTCCTTTGGGAAGTCTTGCTCTGCAAGGGCTTCGATGACCGGTGGGTGACCAGAGTTATGGAACTCGTCTCCTGCGGTTGGACCGCGGTGAACATTAACGGTGAGATCGGGCCCTACTTCCCCACTCTCTGTGGGGTTCGCCAGGGAGACCCTTTCTCCCCGTTTCTGTTCAACATGGTGGTTGATGCCCTTGCTGTCATCCTGGATAAGGCCAAATCTGCTGGCCATATTCACGGCGTAGTCCCTCACATGGTAGGAGGGGGAGGGGTCTCCCTCCTACAATATGCAGACGATACCATAATAAGGTTGGAGGGCTCCGCGTCCGATATAGCGAACCTGAAGTTCGTCCTCCTATGCTTCCAAAAGATGTCCGGGCTCACAATCAACTTCGATAAGAGCAAAGTGATGATCCTTGGCTACCCCCCAGAGGTGGCCTAGGCTATGGCCGACCGGCTGAATTGTCGGCTGGGTACTTTCCTCACGACCTACTTTGGGATACCCATTAGTGACCCGAGACTCACAGTGGCTGACCTTCGCCCGACAGTGACCCGGATGCAGCACCGGGTTGAGCCCTGGAAGGGGAGGTGGCTCTCGAAGGCAGCCTGCGTGATCCTCATCAACTCCTCGCTTGCCAGCCTACTCTGGTTTCTCATGAGCTTCTATAGCCTCCATGAGACGCTCCACCAGGAGATCGCCAAATACCAGTCCAAGTTTTTCTGGGCAGGCGAGGGGGATAAGCAGAAATACCATATGGTGAGTTGGCCCGACATTTGCAAACCCAAGGACCAGGGTGGCCTTGGGATCTTGTCCTCCCGGCGCATGAACATTGCTATCCTGACCAGATGGCTCTGGCGGATCGCCAATGGGGAGGGAGGCCTCTGGCTTACCATAATCCGCAATAAGTATCTTCGGGGAAAACCACTTGCTTTCTGTCAGCGTTCTGGTGGCTCCCAGTTCTGGCAGGCCGTGATTCAGCTCCTACCCGTGCTCCGCATCGGCACGTCCATCTCGGTTGGCTCCGGGTCCTCGACCCTATTCTGGTTCAATCGATGGGTAGGGGATGCCCCTTGGCCGCTCGATTCCCAACACTATTCACCATAGCGGTTCACCCTCGGGTCTCTGTCGAGACGGCCCTTATTGACTTAGGGCGTCTCTCTTTCTGGCACCCCTTCGGCCCCCTTGAGGTGGCCGCTTGGGACTCCCTCCTCCAGGACAATTCCCTTCTCCCGATGGATGTCGAGGGCGCCCCTGACTCCATCTCTTGGCGCCTGGAGTCCTCCGGCCGCTTCACCACTAAGTCCCTATACTCGGCCATCGCCCCCTCGCCGGCTCCTGAGCCCTTTAGCCTGATCTGGGACATTTTCCTGCCTCTGAAGATTAGGATCTTTCTGTGGCAGTGGATCCGGGGACGCCTTCCCTCTGGGATAGAGGTCCTCAAACACAATGGCCCAGGCGATGGGATGTGTCCCATGTGTGGCACAGTGGAGGATGCTAATCACATCTTCTTCTCCTGCTCCACAGCCCAGTTCCTGTGGTCCTGCTTCCGCGAGACGGTTGGTGGGCAATGGTGCAACACCAACTTCCCTGACCTGTTTGCGGAGATCCACGCCTCTGCCCCTCGCCACCGCCATATTAGATGGCTGTGCGTTGGGGTCCTCGCCTAGACGCTTTGGACCATCCGCAACAAGCTTGTTATTCAGAAAGTGCCTCTCCGTCGTGCGACTGGCGCGATCTTCAAAATGTGTAGTTATTTGCAGCTCTGGCAGCCGCTTAGCCGCCCCCAGGACCGGGACGCCATCAACACCCTCCTCGCCGATCTTCGCTCGATGGCCTTCCGCGTGGCGCCCCCGCTGCCGCCCCCTCCTCCGGAGCCCGATTAGACATGATGCTCGGGTTGCTGTGTGTGAGTGTGTTGTTTTGCTTTCAGGGCTTGTTGAGCTGTGCTCTCAGCATTAACCCTCTTCGTTACTCTGTATATTTGTGAGACTTGGGTGTGTGTGTGTGAACCTTGTTGGATGTTTGGCTTGGGCGATTTGCTTTATATATAAAGTGGGGCGAAAGCCTTTAAAAAAAGAAACGTGTGTTACCTTAAGCTTCGATGTCGGCGTTGACAACGGTACCTCAATGGAGAGGAGAATGGGGTGCCAAGGTTGCAGCCGGGGTCGGGCGCACTAGTCGCCGTTGCCGCCCGCCTCCACCACGACTGTCGGCCGAGTGCGATGCACCCACCCCGCCGGAGAGGAGGACGCGACGAGCGACCTGGTTGGAGATCCGACGCTCGCCGGCGCCAGGGACGGGCGGTGCTACTCCTCCCTCACCACCATTCAACGGTAGCTTGCCGTGAACGATCGATGGTGATTTTACTTGCAACATCTTCCTATTGCAAGAAAGATTCTTCAACATCCTCCCTGTTGCAAGAAAGATTCTGCAACGTCACTAATGTTGCAAAATTTTCTTCGGTATACACCTATATAAAGGTGAAGTGATGACAAAAAAATCTACAACAATGTCTCTGTCGCAAAAAAAAACTGCAATAATACCTCAGTCGTATAAGTTCTACAACATAAACTCGGTTGCAAACGTTCGAGCGCAACATTATCCTTGTTGCAAAGCTGACAGCTCAACCTTACGGCCATGTTAGTTGAATCTAGTGACTCAGCAAGACGGAGCCGATGTGTAGCGTGGCCTTTTTTTTGGAAAACGTTTCAATTCATCCGGTTGATTTCAGCCGAGCTTAAACCGTCTCCATTGGGTGACACATGCCTATGGGCCCAACCCCCACGTTGCTTTCCTCTTTGCCTTATCTCTATCCTCGTCCACCCATTCCTTCGTTCTGTTTTCGTCTGCCCCCGAGACCTCCATCGCCAGCAAATTGAAAACTTACGCGCTGCCGCTCCTGTCACTACTAGGGAGCTGGCCGTCCCGCACTGCTACCAGCCCGTGGCATGGCTGCTGCAAGCCCAAGCCCTGCCGCTGCTGTTGCAACGGGGGCATCTCCCTCAACTCCAGCTGCAATGGAGCTCATCACGCCGTCGGTGCTGCCATGAACGTCGGTCATACGTCGTCGGGGTCGCCGGTTGCTGCATTGGAGCTTCGCCGGAGTCGCCGGAGTTGCGTTGGAGCTTCGCCGGAGTCGCCGGTTGCTGCATTGGAGCTTCGTGGTAGTCGCCGGGGTTGCAATGGGGCTTCGTCGAAGTCGCCGGTTGCTACATTGGAGTTTCGCTGGAGTCACCGGTTGCTGCATTGGAGCTCTGTCAGTGTTGGATACGGTGGCTGGCAACGTCGATGACTGCTCCATACTGTGGCCAGTGAGGAGCAGAGCCAGTGCTGCGATGGAGAATCATGGAGGTCGTCTGTGCTGCCATGGAGCAGCGTTGGCACTGCCGGTGCTGCAATGGAGCATCGTCGGTGCCGCCGGTGTGGTTCTTCGTGTTGTGATGCAGCATAGCCAGGGGCGTCGAGGTGCTACAGAGAGACAAGGTCGGGGGGTTCTCATGGTTGTCTGGCAAGAGGAGAGGAAGACGGGTTGTAGAGCGTCGAACGGCCCTGTGCGCGAGATCAGACGACTCCCGAAGCGGATAATTTTCTGCAAACATCATCTGGATGATTTGTAGCAGTGGCCTTTTTAAGGATAGCGTTTGCCTTTTTCTTAATCGAGAATTGCGTAATAGAGTGGATCAAATCAATAAGCAATATAGATCGGTCTGGACTCCGAGTGGGAGTGCGGGTTCGAGTCCACAACCGCACGCAGTCGGTATCCTAGACAAATCAACGATTTCCCAACGCGTATGTACATATATATACTTCAGCACGTTGTATCTCCACCTCCCTGCCTAAACTCGTTACTTGCCTCCTGGCGATCCAACCTGCGTGCACGGGCACGGACGCCATGGCTGCTTCCGCCGGAAAGAAAGAAGCCGCCTGGCCTGCCACCATGGCGCGGTACGAGCGCCTGGAGAAGCTGGGAGCGGGCATCAACGGGGAAGTGTTCAAGGCGTGGGACACCCAGGACAATCTGATCGTCGCCGTCAAGCGGCTCAGCGGGAGCGGCGACGACGGCTTCATTATCTCCGGCCTACCGGAGGTCATGCGGGAGGCCATGTGCCTGGGCTCGTGCCGCGGCATCCCCTCGACCGTGCAGTACCGCGCAACCTGCGTTGCCGCATGCCAACGCGATTCCTTCATCGTGATGGACTACGTCGGGCGCCTCAACCTACGCGGCTACATGCAGCGCCGGGTCCGTCTTCGTCGGCCGTTCTCCGAGGACGAGGTGTGCCGGATCATGAAGCAGCTCGTGGAGGGGGTGAAGGCCGTGCACGGTGTGGGCGTCCTGCACCTCGACATCAAGCCGGAGAACGTGCTCCTCGACGACGGCACCGAGGACAGGAAGCAGAAGCCCAAGAAGGGGGCCGTGGAAGCCGATGTTGGCGGCGAGGTCAAGGACGACCGCATAGTCTACAAGATCGGCGGTTTCGGGATGTCCACGAAAGGGCGGGGAAAGAGGCAGCCGGAGGTGATTATTCTGACGCCGTACAGCGCGCCGGAGCTCCTGCTGCACTCGCGCGAGTACGACGATCGCGTGGACACGTGGGGGCTCGGATGCATAATGGCCGACCTCCTCTCGGGCACCGGCGCCTCCATGTTCGACGGCGAGTCGGACATAGAGATCATGGCTAAAGTGTTTGGCATCGTCGGCACGGAGGGGATCAAGGAGTGGTCTGGATACTCGGGGCTGGCGGCAGATCAGAAGTCGAAGCTGCCGGGGAAGGGGGGCGTCAGCCGTCTTCGGCACAAGTTTCCCAGTCGCAAGTTGTCGTCGGCCGGGTTCGAGGTGCTCAGCGGGCTGCTGGAGAGCAACCCGGAGAAGCGGCTTACCGCAGCGGAGGCGCTAAAGAAGCCTTGGTTCGGCAAACAACGACGTGGCTTTGCCGGTTTCTTCAAGTCGTGTGTGGGAGGAGTCTTACCGGAGACATAGAATTTACATGCTTTGTCTTTTAGCGTGTTCTCCTAAATGATTGTATATTTCAGAGATACCCTAGTGTATCATTGCTTAAGTGTTGCATTAAAGAGATGTTTCATTTAATTGGCTTAATATACCTATATCAGCATTGCAGCCTGGTTGTGGGCCTTGTGGCATGTGTTCATGTTTTTTCACACATACACATATGATTAATATTTGAATTTAAAATTTAGTGATTATGATGAAAAATTATCAAACCATAGAAAGGCATTATCATAAACAATATGTCGAAATATATTTTGGGCTACATGAATCAATCATGAACATACATTACTTCCGCCCAAACTTTACTCAAACGTGCGCAACCACGTGATCCCGGTTATTAGAACATTTTTGTAGTATGTAGCAAACGCAGGCTTGCCACTATGAGCAAATACTGGTGGTAGAACAGTTTATGTGCTTGTGATCTCATTCAAATTGAGAATATGACGACCCTCGACCTCAACATCAATTGTGTATGTGTCCTCTTCTACTCCCTCTGTTCCTAAATATAAGTCATTTTAGAGATTCCAATACAGACTGCATACGGAGCAAAATGAGTGAACATACACTCTAAAATATGTCTATATACATCCGTATGTAGTTCCTATTGAATCTCTAAAAAGGCTTATATTAGAAACCGAGGGAATAGTAAAGAATTCGAAAGGAGGGTAAAACCCTGGCTTTGACACCGATTGATGCACGCAGCCTACTGTCCAATTATTTTTTATATATGCACTGCCACTTTAGACCAACAATGTACTCCAAAGCATCTTTCCTAAGGTGTGTGCGACGTGATTCGTCCCCGTGGTGGATCGCCTCATGCACCCCTACGATTTTGCCTTCATTAAAGGGCAGTTCAGTCATGATGGGATCATGGTGCTTCTTGAGATTTTTCATGAGGTTAAGGTCAAACCCCAATGGGGCATTTCCTTAAGCTACATTTCTAGAAGGCCTATGACCACCTGGATTTGTCCTTTCTCCGCGTGGTACTCGATCGAAGGGGGTTCGATGATCGTTGGTTCTCCTGGATCATGACGATCATCGGGAGGGGTAGCACCATTGTTAATATTACGGAAATGATAAATCCCGAACATTCAGATTTTAAGCATGACAACCCAAACGTTTTTCATGGCAACTTTAATTCATACGAGGCTGGCAAACGTGGCAATTTTCTATCAAAAAAACAAAATGGAACAAAGTTTCCATGTTTCAACAACTAAAGTTGCCACCTCACATCAACTAAAATTGCCATCAAATAATGTTCGGGATGACATTTTTAAAATCCGAATGTTCGAGATTTATTGGGGTCCTAATATTAATGGGGACGTGGGACTCTGTTTTAGATCTTCATGCAGGGTGAGGCAGGGGGATTCCATCTCCCACATCCTCTTTAACCTTGTGGTTGACATCCTGGCAGCTATCTTGAGAAGTCTAATATAGCCGGGCACATCTTTGGCCACCTCCAGTATGCGGACGGCACCATGATCATGGAAGAGGGATCAGAACTGGACATCATCAATCTTAAGTTCCTTCTCGTCTACTTTTGGAAATTTCGGTCCTCAAGATCAACTTTGATATGAGTGAGGTTGTGGTCTTGTGGTATATGTGTGAGGAACAATAGTGAATTGCAGACAACTTTAATAACAAGTGTGTCTGCTTTCTATATCACCTACCTGGGGATGCTGCTTTCTGACTCTCGGAGCTTGATTTGGGAGTTTGACCTGCTTACGGGGTGGGAGTCAATGCGAAGGCCGGGCCATGGTGATATGAGATGATAGGTTCATCTCATAGGGGAGCAAGACTGTGCTTATCGACTCCTGCATGTCTAGTCTCCCCATGTTTATGATGGTGTTATATATTCTACCGAGAGGCGTGCATGGCTCCATTGATCAAGATCTATCAGGCTTCTTCTGGCAGACAACCAATGGGCAACATAAATACCATAGGTGAAGTGGGCAAATATATGTTTCCGGAAGGACCAGGGCGGACGGTGCATTCTCGTATCCAGGCGCATGAATGTCACCCATATGTTGAGGTGGGAGTGGCATATCATGTGGGGTGGGTGGGGTGGGGTGGGGGGGCTCTAGTTGCAGCTCATGAAAGCAAAATATCTCCAAGGCATCCCGCTACTAGCCTATGATTGTAGGGAGGGATCCCAATTTTGGAAGTTGCTCTAGTCTCTAAGCACGAGATTTGCTTTGGTACTAGATTCTCCATAGGGAATGGAGAAGGAACCCTTATCTGGATTGACCTATGGCTTGGTCGGTTCATTCTGCATGTCGAGTTTCTAGCACTATTTGCGATATGCTAGGATCCAATGCTCTTAGTTGCCCTGGAAGCTAACGATGAAAACGGGAACATCTTATTCCGACGTACATTTGGCCCCGAGGAAACCATAACACGGATCAAGCTTTGGGCCTCCCTTTTCATAACCCTGTCGGGGTCCCCGGATGCGGTGCCCTGGCACCTGACGCCCTCGGGGATTTTCTCGGTCGGTTCGGCATATCGTGCAGTATGTCGTGCCCCGACCCTAGCGTGGACCACCTGCTTGTTGAAAGCACCACTCCAGCCGAAGATCGGAATCTTTGTATGGCAGCTCCTCCATGACCGCCTTCCTAAGGGGACTGAGGTCGCGAAGCGGCAGAGACCCGGCCATGGTGTATGCCCGTTTGTGTGGTTCCACAGCCCAAGACACACATTCTATTTTCCTGCTCCTGCCCACTTCCTGTGGTGCTTTGCTTGTGAGGCCCCGGGCCTGAGTGGCAGGCTCTAGACCTGGGCGAGTTCCTGGATGCACAAGCGAGCCTTACCGGTACGACAGGTGCCTCTTCTTGTTTGTATTCGCGGCGATGGCCTGAACCATATGGACTACGCGTAACAAGATGGTGATTAAAGCGGATCTTTCTACGGCGTGCTACTGACTTGGTGTTTAAAATCATGCTCTTCTTACAACATTGGCACCCGCTCTATAGACAGCGGGACTCGACCGGTTTGGCAGCATGATTGACGATCTTTTACTGGCGGCCCGCCAGCTTCGCCACCTAGCCGTTGGTTGTTGGCTCTACGGAGTTTGTACCCCGCCCCCCCCCCCCCCCCCTACCTATTTAGGCATGTTTGGGCCATTGCTCAATCGACCTTATATATTTTTTCTTACACTGCATGAATGCTGTGTTTGCTTTAAAGTTGTTCTGGCCGTGCTAATAATACTCTACAGGTACGTGTGTTAATAGTCGGCCGCGATCGACCGATGTATTTCTGCAGGTGCAAGCGGTTATAGTTTAACAAAGTTATGCACCATCTACCAAGTTAATTAGCCTCATCCGTCATGATCAATGAAGCCGATCGATTTCCTCAAAAAAAAGCTGATCGATTAATCGAGCCCTTAGTTTGTCTAGTGCCGAGTATTCTGCCACGTGTGTTGTGTGTCCCTAGTCCGTACACAAGCAGCATTGCATCTTTTCGTCCGAATCAAGCACATTGAGAGGGACGTGCAACTGACCGACCTCCCGAATGTCTCCTCGCCGCAACCTAATTTCGGATACGATCAACATTCGACAGAGAGATGTTATATATATATATATATATATATATATATATATATATATATATATATATATATATATATATATATATATATATATAATATATATATATATATATAGTGGGGGTGCATCGCGAAACCCAGTAAGGAATTGATGTGAAACAAGGAAGACAATGAAGGAAATATGCCCTAGAGGCAATAATAAAGTTATTATTTATTTCCTTATATCATGATAAATGTTTATTATTCATGCTAGAATTGTATTAACGGGAAACGTAATACATGTGTGAGTACATAGACAAACAGAGTGTCACTAGTATGCCTCTACTTGACTAGCTCATTGATCAAAGATGGTTATGTTTCCTAGCCATAGACAACATGAGTTGTCATTTGATTAACAGGGTCACAGCATTAGGAGAATGATGTGATTGACTTGACCCATTCCGTTAGCTTAGCACTTGATCGTTTAGTATGTTGCTATTGCTTTCTTCATGACTTATACATGTTCCTATGACTATGAGATTATGCAACTCCCGTTTACCGGAGGAACACTTTGTGTGCTATCAAACTTCACAACGTAACTGGGTGATTATAAAGGTGCTCTACAGGTGTCTCCGAAGGTACTTGTTGAGTTGGCGTATTTCGAGATTAGGATTTGTCACTCCGATTGTCGGAGAGGTATCTCTGGGCCCTCTCAATAATGCACATCACTATAAGCCTTGCAAGCATTGTGATTAATGGGTTAGTTGCGAGATGATGTATTACGGAACGAGTAAAGAGACTTGCCGGTAACGAGATTGAACTAGGTATTGAGATACCGACGATCGAATCTCGGGCAAGTAACATACCGATGACAAAGGGAATAACGTATGTTGTTATGCGGTCTGACCGATAAAGATCTTCGTAGAATATGTGGGAGCCAATATGAGAATCCAGGTTCCGCTATTGGTTATTGACCGGAGACGTGTCTCGATCATGTCTACATAGTTCTCGAACCCGTAGGGTCCGCACGCTTAAAGTTTCGATGACGGTTATATTATGAGTTTATGAGTTTTGATGTACCGAAGGTAGTTCGGAGTTTCGGATGAGATCGGGGACATGACGAGGAGTCTCGAAATGGTCGAGATGTAAAGATCGATATATTGGACGACTATATTCGGACATCGGAAAGGTTCCGAGTGATTCGGGTATTTTTCGGAGTACCGGAGAGTTACGGGAATTCGCCGGGGAGTATATGAGCCTTATTGGGCTTTAGGGGAAAGAGAGAGGAGAGGCTGGGTGCCCCCCCAAGGCCTAGTCCGAATTGGACTAGGGGGAGGGGCTGTGCCCCCTCCTTCCTTCTCTTCTCTCTCCCCTTTCCTTGACTCCTACTCCTACTACTTGGAAGGGGGGGATCCTACTCCCGGTGGGAGTAGGACTCTTCCTAGGGCGCGCCATAGAGAGGGCCGGCCCTCCCCCTCCTCCACTCCTTTATATACGGGGAGGGGGGCACCCTTTGGAGACACAATCATTGATCATTTGATATTTTAGCCGTGTGCGGTGCCCCCCTCCACCATAGTCCACCTCGATAATACTGCAGCGGTGCTTAGGCGAAGCCCTGCGTCGGTAGAACATCATCATCGTCACCACGCCGTCGTGCTGACGGAACTCTCCCTCAACACTCGGCTGGATCGGAGTTCGAGGGACGTCATCGACTGAACGTGTGCTGAACTCGGAGGTGCCGTGCGTTCGGTACTTGATCGGTCGGATCGTGAAGACGTACGACTACATCAACCGCGTAGTGCTAACGCTTCCGCTTTCGGTCTACGAGGGTACGTGGACAACACTCTCCCCTCTTGTTGCTATGCATCACCATGATCTTGCGTGTGCGTAGGAAATTTTTTAAAATTACTACGTTACCCAACAGTGGCATCCGAGCCAGGTTTTATGCGTAGATGTCATATGCACGAGTAGAACACAAGTGAGTTGTGGGCGATATAAGTCATACTGCTTACCAGCATGTCATACTTTGGTTCGGTAGTATTGTTGGATAAAGCGGCCCGGACCGACATTACGCGTACGCTTACGCGAGACTGGTTCAACCGACGTGCTTTGGACATAGGTGGCTGGCGGGTGTCAGTTTCTCCAACTTTAGTTGAACCGAGTGTGGCTACGCCCGGTCCTTGCGAAGGTTAAAACAGCACCAACTTGACAAACTATCGTTGTGGTTTTGATGCGTAGGTAAGAACGGTTCTTGCTAAGCCCGTAGCAGCCACGTAAAAATTGCAACAACAAAGTAGAGGACGTCTAACTTGTTTTTGCAGGGCATGTTGTGATGTGATATGGTCAAAGCATGATGCTAAATTTTATTGTATGAGATGATCATATTTTATAACCGAGTTATCGGCAACTGGCAGGAGCCATATGGTTGTCGCTTTATTGTATGCAATGCAATCGCCCTGTAATGTTTTACTTTATCACTAAGCGGTAGCGATAGTCGTAGAAGCATAAGATTGGCGAGACGACAACGATGCTACGATGGAGATCAAGGTGTCGCGCCGGTGACGATGGTGATCATGACAGTGCTTCGGAGATGGAGATCACAAGCACAAGATGATGTTGGCCATACCATATCACTTATATTGATTGCATGTGATGTTTATCTTTTATGCATCTTATCTTGCTTTGATTGACGGTAGCATTATAAGATGATCTCTCACTAAATTTCAAGATAAAAGTGTTCTCCCTGAGTATGCACCGTTGCCAAAGTTCGTCGTGCCCAGACACCACGTGATGATCGGGTGTGATAAGCTCTACGTCCATCTACAACGGGTGCAAGCCAGTTTTGCACACGCAGAATACTCAGGTTAAACTTGACGAGCCTAGCATATGCAGATATGGCCGCGGAACACTGAGACCGAAAGGTCGAGCGTGAATCATATAGTAGATATGATCAACATAAGGATGTTCACCATTGAAAGCTACTCCATTTCACGTGATGATCGGTCATGGTTTAGTTGATATGGATCACGTGATCACTTAGAGGATTAGAGGCATGTCTATCTAAGTGTGAGTTCTTAAGTAATATGATTAAATTGAACTTAAATTTATCATGAACTTAGTCCTGATAGTATTTTGCAAATTATGTTGTAGATCAATAGCTCGCGTTGTTGCTTCCCTATCTTTATTTTGATATGTTCCTAGAGAAAAACTATGTTGAAAGATGTTAGTAGCAATGATGCGGATTGGATCCGTGATCTGAGGATTATCCTCATTGCTGCACAGAAGAATTATGTCCTAGATGCACCGCTAGGTGACAGACCTATTGCAGGAGCAAATGCAGACGTTATGAACGTTTGGCTAGCTCAATATCATGACTACTTGGTAGTTTAATGCACCATGCTTAACGGCTTAGAATCGGGACTTCAAAGACGTTTTGAACGTCATGGACCATATGAGATGTTCCAGGAGTTGAAGTTAATATTTCAAGCAAGTACCCGAGTTGAGAGATATGAAGTCTCCAACAAGTTCTATACCTAAAAGATGGAGGAGAATAGCTCAAGCAGTGAGCATGTGCTCAGATTGTCTGGGTACTACAATCGCTTGAATCAAGTGGGAGTTAATCTTCCAGATAAAATACTGATTGACAGAATTCTCTAGTTACCATCACCAAGTTAGTAGAACTTCGTGATGAACTATAGTATGCAAGGGATGACGAAAACAATTCCCAAGCTCTTCGCAATGCTAAAATCGGCGAAGGTAGAAATCAAGAAAAACATCAAGTGTTGATGGTTGACAAGACCACTAGTTTCAAGAAAAGGGGCAAAGGGAAGAAGGGGAACTTCAAGAAGAATGGCAAGCAAGTTGCTGCTCAAGTGAAGAAGCCCAAGTCTGGACCTAAGCCTAAGACTAAGTGCTTCTGCTGCAAAGGAACTGGTCACTGGAAGCGGAACTACCCCAAGTATTTGGCGGATAAGAAGGATGGCAAAGTGAACAAAGGTATATTGGATATACAGATTATTGATCTGTATTTTACTAGTGTTCGTAGCAACCCTCGGTATTTGATACTGGTTCAGTTGCTAAGAGTAGTAACTCGAAACGGGAGTTGCAGAATGAACAGAAACTAGTTAAGGGTGAAGTGACGATGTGTGTTGGAAGTAGTTCCAAGATTGATATGATCATCATCGCACACTGCCTATACTTTCGGGATTAGTGTTGAACCTAAATAAGTGTTATTTGGTGTTTGCGTTGAGCATGAATATGATTTGATCATGTTTATTGCAATACAGTTATTCATTTAAGTTATAGAATAATTGTTCTGTTTACACGAATAAAACCTTATATGGTTACACACCCAATGAAAATGGTTCGTTGGATCTCGATCATAGTGATACACATATTCATAATATTGAAGCCAAAAGATGCAAAGTTAATAATGATAGTGCAACTTATTTGTGGCATTGCCGTTTAGGTCATATTGGTGTAAAGCGCATGAAGAAACTCCATGCTGATGGGATTTTGGAATCACTTGATTACAAATCACTTGATGCTTGCGAACCATGCCTCTTGGGCAAGATGACTAGAAAGCCGTTCTCCGGAACAATGGAGCGAGCAACAGATTTGTCGGAAATCATACATACTGATGTATGTGGTCCGATGAATATTGAGGCTCGCGGCAGGTATCGTTATTTTCAGACCTTCACAGATGATTTGAGCAGATATGGGTATATCTACTTGATGAAACATAAATTCTGAAACATTTGAAAAGTTCTTATAATTTCAGAGTGAAGTAGAAAATCATCGTAACAAGAAAATAAAGTTTCTACGATCTGATCGTGGAGGAGAATATTTGAGTTACGAGTTTGGTCTTCATTTGAAACAATGCGGAATAGTTTCGCAACTCACGCCACCTGGAACACCACAGCGTAATGGTGTGTCCGGACATCATAACCGTACTTTATTAGATATGGTGCGATCTATGATGTTTCTTACCAATATACCACTATCGTTTTGGGGTTATGCATTAGAGACAGCTGCATTCACATTAAAAAGGGCACCATCTAAATCCGTTGAGATGACACCTTATGAACTGTGGTTTGGCAACAAACCAAAGTTGTCGTTTCTTAAAGTTTGGGGTTGCGATGCTTATGTGAAAAAGTTTCAACATGATAAGCATGAACTCAAATCGGAGAAATGCATCTTCAAGGGATACCCAAAAGTTACTGTTGGGTACACCTTCTATCACAGATCCGAACTCAAGATATTCGTTGCTAAGAATGTATCCTTTCTAGAGAAGGAGTTTCTCTCGAAAGAAGTGAGTGGGAGGAAAGTAGAACTTGATGAGGTAACTGTACCTGCTCCCTTATTGGAAAGTAGTTCATCACAGAAATCTGTTCCTGTGACTCCTACACCAATTAGTGAGGAAGCTAATGATGATCATGTAACTTCAGATCAAGTTACTACCGAACCTCGTAGGTCAACCAGAGTGAGATCCGCACCAGAGTGGTACGGTAATCCTATTCTGGAGGTCATGTTACTTGACCATGACGAACCTACGAACTATGAGGAAGCGATGATGAGCCCAGATTCCGCGAAATGGTTTGAGGCCATGAAATCTGAGATGGGAT
Source organism: Aegilops tauschii subsp. strangulata (assembly GCF_002575655.3). Taxonomy (NCBI): domain Eukaryota; kingdom Viridiplantae; phylum Streptophyta; class Magnoliopsida; order Poales; family Poaceae; genus Aegilops; species Aegilops tauschii. The sequence continues at coordinate 401,449,193 of NC_053041.3, forward strand.
CCATGTATGAGAACAAAGTATGGACTTTGATTGACTTCCCCAAATGATCGGCGAGCCATTGAGATTAAATGGATCTTCAAGAGGAAGACGGACGCTGATAGTAGTGTTACTATCTACAAAGCTAGAACTGTCGCAAAAGGTTTTCGACAAGTTCAAGGTGTTGACTATGATGAGAGTTTCTCACTCGTATCTATGCTTAAGTCTGTCCGAATCATGTTAGCAATTGCCGCATTTTATGAAATCTGGCAAATGGATATACAAAACTGCATTCCTTAATGGATTTATTAAAGAAGAGTTGTATATGATGCAACCAGAAGGTTTTGTCGATCCTAAAGGTGTTAACAAAATGTGCAAGCTCCAGCGATCCATCTATGGACTGGTGCAAGCATCTTAGAGTTGGAATATACGCTTTGATGAGTTGATCAAAGCATATAGTTTTATACAGACTTGCGGTGAAGCCTGTATTTACAAGAAAGTGAGTGGGAGCACTACAACATTTTTGATAAGTATATGTGAATGACATATTGTTGATCGGAAATAATTTAGAATTATTCTGCAATGCATAAAGGAGTGTTTGAAAGGAGTTTTTCAAAGAAAGACCTCGGTGAAGCTGCTTACATATTGAGCATCAAGATCTATAGAGATAGATCAAGACGCTTGATAAGTTTTTTCAATGAGTGCATACCTTGACAAGATTTTGAAGTAGTTCAAAATGGAACAGTCAAAGAAAGAGTTCTTGCCTGTGTTACAAGGTGTGAAATTGAGTAAGACTCAAAGCCCGACCACGGCAGAAGATAGAAAGAGAATGAAAGTCATTCCCTATGCCTCAGCCATAGGTTCTACAAAGTATGCCATGCTGTGTACCAGATCTATTGTATACCCTACCACTGAGTTTGGCAAGGGAGTACAATAGTGATTTAGGAGTAGATCACTGGACAGCGGTCAAAATTATCCTTAGTGGAATAAGGATATGTTTCTCGATTATGGAGGTGACAAAATGTTCATCGTAAAGGGTTACGTCGATGCAAGTTTTTGACACTGATCCAGATGACTCTAAATCTCAATCTGGATACATATTGAAAGTGGGATCTATTAGCTAGAGTAGCTCCGTGCAGAGCATTGTTGACATAGAATTTGCAAAATACTTACAGATCTGAATGTGACAGGCCCATTGACTAATATTATCTCACAAGCAAAACATGATCACACCTTAGTACTCTTTGGGTGTTAATCACATAGCGATGTGAACTAGATTATTGACTCTAGTAAACCCTTTGGGTGTTGGTCACATGACGACGTGAACTATGGGTGTTAATCACATGGTGATGTGAACTATTGGTGTTAAATCACATGGCGATGCGAACTAGATTATTGACTCTAGTGCAAGTGGGAGACTGAAGGAAATATGCCCTAGAGGCAATAATAAAGTTATTATTTATTTCCTTATATCATGATAAATGTTTATTATTCATGCTAGAATTGTATTAACCGGAAACGTAATACATGTGTGAGTACATAGACAAACAGAGTGTCACTAGTATGCCTCTACTTGACTAGCTCATTGATCAAAGATGGTTATGTTTCCTAGCCATAGACATGAGTTGTCATTTGATTAACGGGGTCACATCATTAGGAGAATGATGTGATTGACTTGACCCATTCCGTTAACTTAGCACTTGATCGTTTAGTATGTTGCTATTGCTTTCTTCATGACTTATACATGTTCCTATGACTATGAGATTATGCAACTCCCGTTTACCGGAGGAACACTTTGTGTGCTACCAAACGTCACAACGTAACTGGATGATTATAAAGGTGCTCTACAGGTGTCTCCGAAGGTACTTGTTGGGTTGGCATATTTCGATATTAGGATTTGTCACTCAGATTGTCGGAGAGGTATCTCTGGGCCCTCTCGGTAATGCATATCACTATAAGCCTTGCAAGCATTGTGACTAATGGGTTAGTTGCGAGATGATGTATTACGGAACGAGTAAAGAGACTTGCCGGTAACGAGATTGAACTAGGTATAGAGATACCGACGATCGAATCTCGGGCAAGTAACATACCGATGACAGAGGGAACAACGTATGTTATTATGCGGTCTGACCGATAATGATCTTTGTAGAATATGTGGGAGCCAATATGAGCATCCAGGTTCCGCTATTGGTTATTGACCAAAAACGTGTCTCGGTCATGTCTACATAGTTCTCGAACCCGTAGGGTCCGCACGCTTAAAGTTTCGATGATGGTTATATTATGAGTTTATGAGTTTTGATGTACTGAAGGTAGTTCGGAGTTCCGGATGAGATCGGGGACATGACGAGGAGTCTCGAAATGGTCGAGACATAAAGATCGATATATTGGACGACTATATTCGGACATTGGAAAGGTTCCGAGTGATTCGGGTATTTTTCGGAGTACCGGAGAGTTACGGGAATTCGCCGGGGCGTATATGGGCCTTATTGGGCTTTAGGGGAAGGAGAGAGGAGAGGCTGGGTGCCCCCAAGGCCTAGTCCGAATTGGACTAGGGTGAGGGGCTGCGCCCCCTCCTTCCTTCTCTTCTCTCTCCCCTTTCCTTGACTCCTACTCCTACTACTTGGAAGGGGGGAATCCTACTCCCGGTGGGAGTAGGACTCTTTCTAGGGCGCGCCATAAAGAGGGCCGGCCCTCCCCCTCCTCCACTCCTTTATATACGGGGAGGGGGGCACCCTTTGGAGACACAACAATTGATCGTTTGATCTTTTAGCCGTGTGCGGTCCCCCCCTCCACCATAGTCCACCTCGATAATACTGTAGCGGTGCTTAGGCGAAGCCCTGTGTCGGTAGAACATTATCATCGTCACCACGCCGTCGTGCTGACGAAACTCTCCCTCAACACTCGGCTGGATCGGAGTTCGAGGGACGTCATCGGGCTAAACGTGTGCTGAACTCGGAGGTGCCGTGCGTTCGGTACTTGATCGGTCGAATCATGAAGACGTACGACTACATCAACCGCGTAGTGCTAACGCTTCCGCTTTCGGTCTACGAGGGTACATGGACAACACTCTCCCCTCTCGTTGCTATGCATCACCATGATCTTGCGTGTGCGTAGGAATTTTTTTGAAATTACTACGTTACCCAACAGACAAATGAATCTCTGTCCCTTTCATTGATGATCTCTGTACATTATATATCCCTGAAGGGACGCGAACGAATGGACATATCCATTCGGGAGGAAGCGAGGAGAGACGCAACGGTTAGGAAAAGGATAACCGCCTGTCAGTTTACAAGGTGGAGATTATCCATAATTAACAATATCTGATTAATTCATAACACTCCGCCTAATCTTCGCCTTGATTATGTAGAGTCATCATCTTGAAAAGTGCTCCTCCAAAAACCCCGTGGGGAAAATATGAGGAGATATACATAATATTCCATGAAAAACTTCTTACAAAAACCCCGTGGAAAAATAAGGAGAAACCGACATATCTTACTATTTGTATTACCATTGCCTCATTAAAAACCTTTCATGAGAAACCATTTAGGAAAAACTCATAAAGAAAAAGAGTGCAATACAAAAGATCCGAAGATCTCGAACAGGTTATCGTTCAGGAGTGCACTCCCCCCGAACCTTCTAAATAATAAAGTCACCTCATACCAATTCCATTAACTTATTTCTGGAATGA